>NC_143587.1:156899080-157228341 GCF_048544385.1 Mastigoproctus giganteus | reverse complement strand
TATGCTGCATAGCTCACAGTAAAAAAAAAAAAAAAAAAGCTGAAACCAGCTTCATACTGCTAGAACAGCGTTAATCTACATCTGGTCAGGCAAGTCAAAGTGATAAAGTAAAGATAATACAGTCTCGAAAGTCCATGATTTTGGGAACTCATACAATGGGCAGTCCCATATTCGAAATGGCACATCTTGTTGGATGCTCACGGGCCACTGTGGTTAAGTGTACCAATAGTGTAAAATGGTCAGACCTCCTCCCATGACATAACTATAAAGGATGCAAGGGTGATGATCATGGTAAGCAAAGGGTACAGCTCAATTGTACGGACTCAACAGCAGGTCACTATGTGACAGCTGACAAGTGGTACAATATCCCAAATCATAATACACTGCACACTCAGACGTTTGGGTTTCCACAGCAGACCCAAAAGGCACCCTCTCCTTACCGTTGATCATCATTGACAGTGAATGCTATGGTATCAACAACACTTGGACACTGTAAGACTACTGAAACAAGTGGGCTGGTCAGATCGGATGAGTCCAAATACCTGGTGTAACAAGCTGAGAATGCTTTAGTGTGTGGCACAAACAACATGAGTCCATGGATCCATCGTACAAGTGTGCCCACTATCCAGGTAGGTGGCAGCGATTACTTAATGTGGAGCATGTTTTACTGGCAAGAACTAGGAACCCTGGTGTGTAAGACCAATATTTCATTGATTTGGTGAGGTCTATCAGCAGCTCTTAGGAGACCATGTGCATCCTGCCATGTTGTATTTTTTCCGGGACAGAAACAAGATCTTCAAGACAATAACATGCTGTCATCAGACCCAGCACTCTGCATGGGTAGTTTGAGAATGAATGACACAGATGACATTATCATCCATTTCAATTGGGCCTCCAAATCAACCTAACCTCAATCCAACTGAATGCCTGTGTGAGATATTGGGAACAGGAAGTGAGGTGTATGGACACATAACCATCATCTATTCTGACACTGTGGAAAGTCTTGCAGGCAGCATAGCTGCAGGTCCCTACGGATGTCTTCAGACATCTAGTGGAGTCAATGCCTAGGCAAACAGGTGGCTATTACCCACGTAAAGCTGTCCCAATGTGATATTAAGTAGGTGGTCATAATTTAGTGATCGCTCAGTGTACGGATAGATAGATAGATAGATAGAGAGAGAGAGAGAGAGAGAGAGAGAGAGAGAGAGAGAGAGAGAGAGAGAGAGAGAGAGAGAGAGAGAGAGAGGAGAGAGAGGAGAGAGAGAGAGAAGAGAGAGAGAGGAGAGAGAGAGAGAGAGAGAGAGAGATTAATGTAATCTAATAAATTAACATACCTGAAGTGTTCAGGAATTGGAATTCCACAGGTACTAGCGTTGACCTGGGCTAAAGTTACCATAGGATACTGAGTCAGAGGAAATTTTTTTCGAATAAGATCTAAGGCATTCTGAATTTCTGGCTGTGTTCCTGTTGAAATAGTTTCAGAAGTGAAATATTTAAATAAAATTAAATACTGTACTACATTTCCAACATCAAATTAAGTTGACATCATAAAACCACTAATTCACTGATTACCCCTTTCACAAGTTTACGATAGGTGTGGCTCTATGGAGTGAGTTTCTTTAAAAACAAAAACTTTGCACATGTTTTTAAATATTAATTTCTTCAGTTCTTGATTACTCATTATTAAAATAATGAGTAATCAAGAACTGAAGAAATTTCAAGCCAATTCATACATAACTAGAAGATTGTACTTCAAATGGCCTTCAATATCATAGATCCCCAAAATATTTCATGTGTAAAACGTAGATGTGTTCACATCTACGTTTTACACATTCTTCCAATGTGTTCACATTCTTCCTGAAAGGGTTTAAATGATATAGATGATAAAAAATAAAATTTTAAATATTTTCTAAGAATGCAAAGTTATAATCAATCTATGTTTTCATGCAACCCAAAAAGAACTTTGTTTTTATTTAGTTATATTACATGAACTCACAAATTATATTATTTTTAATATTATGTAAATTACATGCCACTCCACTGGTGGTAATGTTCATAACAATATTATCAAATCACTATCAAAACAAACTGTTCTGGAAGGTGGTAGAACACAGTGAGAGAACTTCTTGGTAGAACACATTTACATATTTTGTCATATTTTTCAAAACATAAAGAGTTGCAGGCATTACATTAGAAATGTACTATTCAAAATTCTGTTTGAGTTTTAATGTGTGAGGGAGGGTTGTTTGCAAAGACACTATTTCAAAAAGCCTAGAAAAATAAATCAGATATGGATATGGCTAGGGATCAAGGTGATCACAAATCCATTAGAATTATATGACACCAAAGGATTCACAATGCGGAGTTCCTGGGACTTTCTGAAACAAGGTGTCTTGTTTCAGAAAGAAACAAGACACCTTGTTTCAAAGTTGGCAAACATCCCCCCCCCCCTGCGCGTGCACACACACACAGTGGAAGAAGATCATTAATATAGAAGAGGAAAAGAGTGGAAGAAAGAACTGAACCTTGAAGAACAACAGCATTACACATCAGAAGATAGAGCCATCTACCAACACCTGCAGAGAGCGATCAGAGATAAAATTGAATACCCAACTGCAAAAATCAGTTGGCAATCCACAAGGTGGGTGCTTATTTAGAAGACCTTTGTGCCAAACATGATAAAAATCCTTAGAAATGTCAAAGCCACTGCTTCAGATTTGCAAAATTTTTCACTGAATTTCACTGAATATAGGGGGTAACATAAGCCAATTTATAACCACTGGAATCAACAATGACAGAATTCATACTGGCGATCATTGATCAGATGGAAGCTTTTGAGGTAGTTTAAGAATAAGCAGTTAATGGATTTCTCCTTTACCTTGGGAAGGGCAGAAGTAAGTGCAATGGATGATAACTGGATGGGAGGGATCGATTAACCTCTATAGGAACAGGCTGGATACAAAAAATTTCCAAGCACAAGGAAAACCACTAATGGAATAAGGGAGTGTAAAAATGCAAAGAACAAGAGCAAGCTCATGAGCACAATATTTGAAAAAAAAGTGTAGAAATGCCATTAGGACCTGGAGTTTTCTTGGCATCCAGTTTGTTCAAAATACTTCTGACACACTTTTAAGGAAGACCACAGATACACTGAGTGGGGTGTACTAGGACTGGTAGGAGTTAGTCTTACCAAAATCACCAATATAAGATTTAGAAAAAAAAAAAAAGTACAATGCTAGTAAGTCAGCTTTAACTTTAAGTAAAGGAAGCAATAAAACCATCAGGTTTTACATGAGATTGCAGTATAGATGGACAAAAGTTGCAGCCAAAGGCTTTGACAAGAGACCACAAAGCTTGACTACCATTCGGAGAGGAATCAAGTTTTCTACTCTTAGCTTGTTCAAATCTAGTTTGAATTGATTAACAACGGCTTTATGACTGTTGTGAGCTTTAGTGTAGACAGATTACGAATCTGGAGATTTGGATGCAAGCCAATTGTTATCTCGAAAAGCTTTAGGATATCTACTGGAAAACCAAGTTTACATAAAGAATGAGAAATTGAGATGAAGTGTGGAATATACGATTTCATTTCTACAAGAATAATTTCTCTGATACAATCTGAGCAAGCATTGACATAATTTAAAACAGTAATACAAAAAAAAAAAAAACAGAAATTCCACATTCCTTTAATACTAAACAATGCAAGGCTGAGAATGACCATGAGATTGTTAGGAAAGTTAGTCTGGAGAAAGTAGTGGCAAAGAAAGGAACTCAAAGACAATAGATGAATTTGAAAGAATGAGGATAAACAGATTTTAAGCCATAGAAAATCAAAAAGAGGAGAATTCAAATTATGAAGTCTCTGACAGGAAATATCAGAGCACACATTTGCAAAATAATGTCTGAAGTGAAAGAAAGAATACAGTAAATAATTAGGGCACCTGACATGAGCAGAGGTTGAGGCAACTGATAACTGAGATTCTGTCAGAAAATTTAGTATTAGTATTAACAGCAGTAATGATGTAAGAAAACAAGTTTATACAGCATCAGTCAAAAAAAAAAAAAAAAAAAAAACTAATTTCATCTAAAGTTGTGGAAGTGGATAGTTCAAATTTATTCAAACTATCCACTTCCACAACAACAGATAGAAGTACATTCCAACAATCAATAAACCTTTCAGTGAAGACAAACTTCAAAAACATTCTGCAACCATCCTTCCTCAATTTGAATTTATGCTCCCTCTTGTGCATAGTCTAAGCAAGAGGAAGAATCTCACTAACACTGAGTTTGCTCAAGCCATTCAAACCTTTAAACAGCTCAATCAGTGAGATGACATCAATCACAGGAGATGAGTCTCCAGACACTGGAAATTTCAGAATTGAAGCGTTTCTAAGTAAGAGCACCACTCTGTTCACCTCACCAATCTCATTGCCCTTCTTTGTACTCATTCAATCAGCTCTATATCTTTCCGAAAATGAGGCTTCCAGACCTGTAAGCAGCACTCAAGATGTGGCCTCACCATTACCATAAATAATGGGATAATCTTTGATTATCCCATTATTTATGGTAATGGTAGCTAGCAAATTTTGCTAGCAATGCTGCTAGCAAAATTCCTGTATTTGACAAGACCCTATGAGCTACTCTGGCAGACCGTCTGCACTGCTCTGAAAACTTCATATCTAACTGCACAATTACCCCAAGTCATTTTCATTCTCCACTACCCTGAGTATAACACCACCCAGTTGGTATATTTCTCTGGGATTACTGCTACCCATAGGCAGCACTTTGAATTTGTCAATGTTGAATTTCAGTTGCCGCCTCTCAGCTCACACAGCTCCAATGTCATTAATAACCCTGCCGATGATCCTTTGTATCATCTAAAAACTTGGACATTATGCCTGTTATACTTTCGTCAATATCATTGATAAACACAGATATCAACAATGGTCCCAACACCGAACCCTGGGGGACTCCACCAATAACATTAGTTAACAACGAGCAGGTCCATTACCACTCTGTCTTCTCCCACTCAATCATCCTTTTATCCATAGCAGCAACTTTCCCTTAATGCCATACTGCTCCATTTTGTATAGCAGCCTTCATATGCAACAGTATCAAAAGCTTTCCTGAAATCCAAGCATATGATATCAAAATTATTTTTTTGCATCCTGTTCCTCTGTCACTTCACTGCATAATACTATCCAATCAACTTCGTCAGACAAGACAAAATCACAGCATACCTACACTCTTGTCTAGATTGTCCTGCATTACTTCTTGGACCAGTGACTCCATTATTTTCCCTAGAACAGAAGTTAAGCTAACAGGTCTATAATTACTCATATCACCCTTTGTGAATTGGGGATACATTCACACATCTCCAGTGCAAAGTGACACCTCTGAATTCAAAGATGCACTCATAATTATGGATAAGAGTTTGCTTATCTCCTTTGACTCCATTAATATGATTGGATAGATTCTATCCACTCCAGGAGAATTTTTTATATTAACTTCAACAAGGGTCATTCCAAGTCAAGTGGATTAGGGGTCCCTGCTCGACCATCTTCAATTTTGTTAAAACTTGGTGTGAATGTTTAAACAGGTTTCAAATGAAACTGTGCAAAATTTCGGTTCAAAATATAGTATGCTTGAGGCACCAGTACCTTTTTTGTGGAGGTCACTTGTGGAAGACCACAGATACACTTTTATGCGGAATAAAAGAATAAATCACAAAAAATTTTCAAAGTTTTAAGTGTTACTGTTGCACAACGATGAAAAGTAGAGCTCTGAAATTTGGTATACCTAGTTAATTTTGGCAGAGAATGCAAAACTTTTGGTGTCCAGGCTCAAAAACCTTCACATTTTTTACAATGTGGTCTAAAACTGGCACCAAAAATTTGTCACAACAAATTTAAACAAGAATTTTGAAAGTCATAACTTTGACTTTGAAATAAAAACCTTAGGTACATTCTTCTTCTTTGGACATTCCACTTATGAAATGCATGAATTCAGCTTAACTAAATATCAGCTCTTATACTTGTTTTCTGGCTGAGATATTTTCTTTCAAAGATTGACTCAAGATTTGAAAGTAAAATTTGACCTATCTTAAGGGGCAAATATCTTAATGTGAGACACCTTAAATTCTCTCATTTTTGTCACCTCTGGAAAGAGCAGAATTTCAGCTAGAAGGATCGATCATAGTTTATCTGTTTTGTGTCTTTGCACTTAAGGCCTTAAAATTAAGCCTAAACATCAAGTAGTTTTATGTGCCATATTGTTATTTTGTGAGATCTTTTTTGTTGCAGAACAAAAAATCCTGCCTAATGTTTAGAATAATCTAGAAATAGAATATATTCTAGAAGAATACACTAAAAATTATAGAATATTCTGGAATTCTAGATTTCTAGAATATTCTAGAATGTTCTTGAATTTAAAAAAAAAAAAAAAAAAAAACTGATGCAGATTTTAGAACACTGGAATATTCTAGAAGGAAAGGGTTGAATCAGATTGGACCATTTAACATGGGTTGACTATTGATCATGCTCAGGTAGCTGATAAACTGAATGAGTATTTTGCATCTACATTCACATTAGGAGTTATTCAATAAGGCAAATGCCAGAAGTTTATCAAACTCTGCAGAACACTTCCTTAATCCTGCCTAATGTTTAAAATAATCTAGAAATAGAATATATTCTAGAAGAATACACTAAAAATTACAGAATATTCTGGAATTCTAGAATGTTCTTGAATTAAAAAAAAAAAAAAAAAAACTGATGCACATTCTAGAACACTGGAATATTCTAGAAGGGTTGAATCAGATTGGACCATTTAACATGGGTTGACTATTGATCATGCTCAGGTAGCTGATAAACTGAATGAGTATTTTGCATCTACATTCACATTAGGAGTTATTCAATAAGGAAAATGCCAGAAGTTTATCAAACTCCAACAGGGAGTTAAGTGGTTTTGTAATAACTGAGAGTAATGTGGAGGAGAAATTAAACATAAGGAATTAATTAAACATAAGGAGAAATTAAACATAAGGAAGGCACCTGAGGTGGACGGGATCTATCAAGTTATATTAAAGGAGGCAGCAAAGGAAGTAAGCAAACCCTTAGCCATAATTATGAGAGCTTCCTTAGACTCAGGGGATGTCCCCATGGACTGGAGGTGTGCAAATGAAACACCAATTCACAAAGGGGGTACAACAAAAGGTGACACTGTAACTATAGACCTGTTAGTTTAACTTGTGTTCCTGGGAAAAATAATGGAGTCACTGGTTTGAAGTGATTCATGGACAAATGTTATTAGTGGAGTTTCCCAGGGTTCGGTGCTGGGCCCATCGTTGCTTTGTGTATTCATCAATGATATTGATGAAGGTGTATCAGGATTAATGTCCAAGTTTGCAAATGATACAAAGGTTAGCAGGGTTGTTAACAACAGTAGAGACAGTATGCTACTCCAACTGGATCCAGACAAGTTGGGCAAATGGGCTGAGAAGTGGCAACTGAAGTTTAACATTGACAAATGCAAAGTAATGCATATGGGTAGCAATAACCCAAGAGAAACGTACCAACAACTGTGTGGTGGTACTACATTCAGGGAAGTGAAAAGTGAAAAAGACCTGGGGGTAATTGTGCAGTCAAATATGAAGTTTGATGAGAAGTGCAGACAGGGTGCCAGGGTAGATCATGGAGTCTTGTCAATGATAGATAGGAATTTTGCTAGCAGGAACAGGTCCATAAAGAAAATAATGAAAGAGTTTAGTGTCTCAGAAAGAATGGTCAAGAAAGCTAGAAAACTTAAAGCAGGAGGAGGAATCATAGCCATACCTGGAAAAAAGCTTTCTGAGCAAGTAAAGCAAAAGGTGATGGAATTTTTTGAAGATGATGAATTAGTCAGATATGCCTTGGAAAGAAATATTACATTTCCATTAGAAATGCAGATGGAATAAAAATGCAAATGCAAAAGCGACTACTACTCGGCAACTTGAAGGAAATGTTTATAACTTTATCAAAATAGAACTGTATCTGACATAAGATTTTCTAAATTTTGTGAACTTCAACCCAAGTGGGTGTGTCACAATTAGTGCACCAGGAACACATTCTGTATGTGTATGCACAATCCATCAAAATGTCAAGTTAATGCTAGCAGCAAGTCCTGTTGAATGTGATTACAAGGTGATCATTGGTAAAACAGTCTGTGATTTGGAGTCAAAAGATTGTATGTCATCGGTGTGAAAAATGTCCAGGAATAGATGAATTAAAAGTTTCTAGAGAATATTTTTGAAAACAATGAACCAGAAGATATTATTTAATTCAAGCAATGGATACATACTGACAGAGATACATGGGATAAAAAGCAATTAACAACAAAAGATTTTATTGAAGAGTTGAGTACAAAGATATTTAACCTTTCCTGTCATCACTACATTGCTAAACATCATTTGAAGTTAACAAAGAAAGCCTAATGACAGGAGAATTGGTCATCTTGATGGATTTTGCAGAAAATTATTCATTTGTTGTGCAAGATGCTGTTCGAGGGTTCCACCGGGAGAATAGCCAGGCTACATTGCATTAGCATTAGCATTAGTAGAGGCATTTGATGCAAGAAAGCAAGCTTATGCAGCATCAGCCAAAAAAAAAAAACCCCACTTCCACTTCACCCCTCTGTTCGTTCAAAATACCTGTCCAGCTGAGCCTTAAACTTATTTAGGCTATCAACCTCCACCACAAGGGATGGAAGTCTGTTCCACCAACCAACCACCCGCTGGCTAAAGGCAAATTTCCGCACGTCTATCCTACATCTGTCTTTCCTCAATTTGAATTTATGCCCTCTCAGATGATTATTCTGAGCTAGAGGAAGAATCCCATCAGCATTGAGCATGCTCAAACCATTCAAGGCTTTATACACCTCTATCAGATCACCTCGCTGGTGCCTAGTCTCCAGACACTGTAATTTGCAAAACTTAAGCCTTTCTTCGTAAGAGCACCCCTTTGTTCTATTCACTAATCTTGTTGCCCTTCTCTGTACTCGTTCTAGCAGCTCTACATCCTTCTTGAAATGAGGCCTCCAGACCTCTAGGTGTGGCCTGACCACTGCCTTATACAAGGGAATAATCACCTCCTTATCACTGCTGGAAAAATTCCTGTATATCATTGACAATACTCCATGAGCTACGCTTGCAGCCCGTCTGCACTGCTCAGAGAACTTCATATCTGCCTGCACAACCACCCCCAAGTCCCTTTCATTCTCTACCACTGTCAGTGTAGTACCACAGAGTTGATACGTTGCTCTGAGGTTGCTGTTTCCCATGTGTAGTACTTTACATTTGTCAATGTTAAACTTCATTTGCCACCTCTCAGCCCATCTGCTCAACCTTTCCAGATCCTGTTGCAGCAGCATAGTGTCAGTAGTGTCCTTGACAACCCTGCCAACCTTTGTATCGTCTGCAAACTTGGACATTAAGCTTGATATACCATCATCAATATCATTTATAAATACAGAAAACAATAATGGACCCATCACTGAACCCTGAGGGACTCCACTAATAACATTAGTCCATGATGAGCAGTGCCCATTGATTACCACTCTCTGTCTTCTCCCCCTCAACCACCCCTTTATCCATAGCAGCAATTTGCCTCCAATGTCACACTGCTCCAATTTGTGTAGCAGTCTTCCATTTGTCATTTATTACAAGGATGGTGAACTTCAGAATACAAGTTTCTGCATAATCGGTGACTGCCTTCGACACGACAATTTACAGTGCATGTCTTTCTAACCAACTTAATTGAATATTTGAAGAGTTTCATGACAGAAATCAGGCACATTTACTACTTCAGTGATGGTTCTGCAGCTCAATACAAGAATTTTATTAACTTGTGTCATCATCAGAAGGATTTTGATATCAGTGCTGAATGGAATTTCTTTGGCACTACCCATGGTAAGTCACCATGTAATGGAATTTGTAGAACAATAAAACGATTGGCAGCCCATACAAGTCTACAATGTCCAATTGAAAACCAAATCCTGACACCAAGAAAATGTTTAAATTTTGTGATAAGCATGTGATTGGAATAAAATTCTGTTTTGTTTCTAAAGAGGAAATTGAGCAAGGCCATTTCAAGAGAAAAGTTTCATAGACGGTCATACTATTGCTGGAACAAGAGAAAATCATCATTTCATTCCTATTGATGCAAGATATATTCATGTTTGCAGAGTATCAAATGACACACCATCATTTGTAGCTCATGTAGATCAGACTAGTGAAACCAATATTCAATATGTGCCAATTGTTAATTTATAACCTGGCCAATGCATTGCCTGTATTTATGACAATAATTGGTGGATCGGAAATATTTATGAAATTTCATTTGAAGAACATGACGTATTAGTAAATTTCATGCAGCATGGAGCAGCTTGCTCGTTTCATTAGCCTGCTGGATTCCTGAACAACAAATTATTGCCAATCTTCCAGCTTCAAAAACAACAATAATGGGATGACAATATAGCTTGCCTGAAGTAGTAATATCAACCATCAATGAAAAATTCCAGTCCATTCAATATCTTCACACTCACTTGCTTATTTCAAATTGTATTGTGTTTTATATCAATTTTGTTGCAGTTATAACTTCTTTCAAGCTTAGAAACCAATAGAACATCATCTTTATGCTTGGAATCCTGAATAAAGACCACTTTTCAGGCTTGGGAACTTGCAATAAAGAAACCCATGCAATTTCTTCATTTGCACCCCATGGTAAAAAATAGTTATTTTTGTGCATTGGCAATATATTCTTTCTCCTTAAACCAAAGGGCAGAGTAATTGCAGAAAGTTTCACTCTTGTAAATGCAACAGTTCTGTCCTTATTGAGATGTGAAACTTCACCATCAAATAAGTATGCAAATATTATGTAGAAAATATAATATGTTTAAGGCCATTTTTTAGGCCTTAAGTAGCAAGACACAAAACTGAAAAACCATGATTCTAGTTGCTTAAAACCTGCTCTTTCCAATGGTGGCAAAAACTAGAGAATTGAAGATGTCTCACATTAAGATATTTGCCCCGAAAGATATGTCAAATTTTGAGTATCTTTAAAGGAAAATATCTCAACCAACAAACAAGTATAAGAGCTCATATTTAGTTAGGCTGAATTCATGCAAATGCTAAATGGAATGCCCAAAGAAGAAGGTACCAAAGGTTTTTATTTCAAACTTCAAAAGTCTTGCTTAAATTTGTTGTAACAAATTTTTGGTGTCAGTTTTAGACCATATTGTAAAAAATGTGAAGGTTTTTGAGAGTGGACACCAAAAGTTAACTAGGTATACCAAGTTTTAGAGCACTACCTCTCAATGTTATGCAACAGTAACACTTAAAACTGAAAATTTTTTGTGATTTGCTCCACACATTACAAGTGACCTCCACATAAAAGGTGCTGGTGCCTCAAGCATACTATATTTTGAACTGAATTTTTGCACAGCTTATTTGGAAACCTGTTCAAACATCCACACCAAGTTTCAACAAATTGAAGATGGTCGAGCAGGGACCATCTTCATGCTAGTGTGTGAGTGACCAATCCAAAGTTCCAGTCAATATCAGAAAGTTACAAGCCCCCATTATAAGACATTCTGATTTACTGTCCCACTCTATTTCTCTGTACAGCTGTTTGTTGTACTCGTCACAGTCATTCGGCCTATAACACACTCCTACTCTCATTTTGTTTTCCCGGTGCTTATGTCACATCAAACTGACTCAACACTGCATTGGCCACCCCATATCAACTGCCTTAGATTTTATGTGCTTCTTACCCAAGAGCATTAATTCTCTCTCCCTCCCTCCTCCTCCTGTCCTGTCTGTATACAGTACTCACCATATTAAATTCTGCATCCCTTATATCTGAGGTGACACCATGTCTCTGATATCTCTATAATGTCTGTATTTGTTGTCTTGACCAGCAATTCAAATTCATAAAATTTATTTTCTATACTCCTAGCACTGTGTACATGCAAGTATTCACGCACCTATTCTAAATCTTACTTACCCTAACACAGCCCAGGTATTTACTTGTTTCATGATGACTCCCAGCGGCTCCTGAAATCCTTACCATCTTGCTTTCAAGGCTGCTGCTCATTCCAATAAAAGCAGTGCAAGGATCACTTTCATCTCTGCCTCATCATCATCATCAGCCATTTTCAATCCACTGCAGGATGAAGGCCTCTCCAGCAACTTTCCAGTTCCTTCTGTTTTGAGCACTGGCCATCCATTTACTACCCACAAACTCATGAATTTCATCTATACATCTCCGCCTTTGTCTTCCAGGTTTTCTTCTAGCTCCTCTTGGGTACCATTCTGTTATTTTCTTAGTCCATCTGTCATCATGTCTTTGAGCTGTGTCCTGCCCAAGACCATTTTAGTTTTTTAGTTTTGATAAGAATGTCCTTTACTTGAGTTTGTTGCCTAATCCACGTGTTTCTCTTCTTATCTAACAGTCTGATTCCCAATATAATTCGTTCCATTCATCGCTGTGTAGTTCTCAGCTTCTCTTCCATTCTTTTGGTAAGTGCCCAAGTTTCACTTCCATAAGTCATGGTGGGGAGTATACATTGGTTCATTATTTTACGTTTCAGACAAACTGGGAAATTGCTCTTCAGTATGTGACCATATTTCCTGAATGCTATCCAACCAAAATTTATTCTTCTTCTGACTTCAGCCATTTATCATTATTACAGCTAATAACTTGTCTCAGATAAGTATATGAATCCACCTTTTAAATCAGCAGCCATGAGCAGTAATACAGAAAGACAAATGATACTGAAACTGAAGGATAGCGATGGTATACTTATAAACAGCAGAGAAGGCATAATTCAAATAGCAGAAGACTACTAAATAAAATTATACAAGGAGCGAGGGAATGGTGCCAGCAGTGGGGACGATGGATTGCAAATTAGCAATTACTGCTCCTTCAATCATTATTTCCCTTTCTGTGGTATACTTGTTCATCATTACTTTTGTTTTAGCCATATTCATCTTTAGCCCAAAATCCTTACTAACTGTGCATAACTAATTAAGATTTTCCTCTAATTCTTTGGGATCGTGGCTTATGACCTCTCCGTTCACATTGACTCCTTTCTGCGACCAGTCTAATCTTCGGAAAGCTTCCGCAAGGGCAGCAGTAAACAGCTTTGGAGATATGTCTCCTTATCAAACTCCTTTCTCGATTTTAAATTTGCTACTGTCTTTGACTACTCTAATAAAGGAGGTAGCATTCTCATATATTTTCTTCAAAATTATAATATCTGGGGTATCTATGTCTTGTCTTTCCAGTGCCCGAAACATTGCCTTATGTTGTATGGAGTCAAATGCCTTTTCAAATGCCAGGCATAATGGTGTTTTATATTCATTTGCTTTCTCCATTAACTGTGATATTACGTGAAGGTGATCCATAGTTGAGAATCCTGTCCTAAAGCCAGTTTGCTCTTTCAGTTGATTCTCATCAAATATTCTTTCTAATCTGTTAGTAATGACCCTTGTGAACAACTTGTAGATGTGGGATAACAAGCTAATTGGTCTATAATTTCCAATTTATCTCCTTTCTTATGTAGCAAAACTATGATGGCATTATTCCACTGCTTAGGCGTCACATCTTTTCTAATACACTTTGTGAATAGCCTTGCCAGTTTTTGTGTTATGTCTCTTCCTCCCAATTTAAACAACTCTAAAGTAACTTCATCTTCCCCCGGGGCTTTCTGATTCTTCATTTTCTTCAATGCATGTTCTACCACATCCGGAAAAATATCGGGTATGTCGTATGTGTTGCTAATTTGCAATCCATCGTCCCCACTGCTGGCATCATTCCCTCGCTCCTTGTATAATTTTCTACAGTAGTCTTCTGCTATTTGAATTATGCCTTCTCTGCTGTTTATAAGTATACCATCGCTATTCTTCAGTTTCAGTATCATTTGTCTTCCTGTATTACTGCTCATGGCTGCTGATTTAAATCCTTTGTTTTCCCTTAATTCTTGTTCTACTTTTCTTGTGTTAAACCTTTTTATGTCCTCTCTGAGTCTCTTTCTAATGGCTTTACATAACTCAGTATACTCAATTTTTTTTTTGTCAGTGTTTATCTTGCTCTTCATTTTTTGCCTTTGGTTCATCATAACCAGTGTTTCTTGGCTAATTTTTTCTTCTTTGGATTTCTTTTTCCCTATAGGTTTCTTGGGCTTTATCACTTTCAGAAAGTTGTAATATTCCTCGTCGATATCTTGGTCCTGAGCAGTCTGCAGAAGCTCAAACTTGTTCTTAAGTTCCAGTACATACTGCTTTTTCTCCTCTTCTGTTATCTCAAAGACCTTTGTATTATTTACTCGAGTCAGTTTTTTCCTTTCCTTTCCTACATCTATATCAAGTGTACATCTTACCATTCTGTGATCACTTCCAACATTTACCTTATTCAGGATGGTAACATCATTCACAATATATCTTCTGTTAGTGAGGATGAAGTCGATTTCATTAGTTGTTAATCCATTTGGACTCTTCCATGTCCACTTTCTGGTCACCCTTTTCTTGAAAAAAAAGTGTTCATTACTGACAAACCTTGAGATTCTGCAAATTCCACAAGTCTTACACCCCTTTCATTTCTTTCACCAATTCAAAAATTTCCTATAGTTCCCCTTTCTGCACTGTTTTGTCTTTTTCCAACATTGAAGTCCCCCATAATAATAGTGTAGTGGGTTTTCTGCTCATCTAGAAGACTCTCAATTTCGGTGTACATTTCTTCAACCTCTTCATCATCACGGCTCGATGTTGGTGCATAAATTATTATAACCTTTAGCTTGTACCTCTTAGAAATCTAGAGTGTTAGTCTTGACACCCCTGGTAATGTACTTTTGAATTCCAAAATGTTGTTTTTTAAATCTTTATGGACCAGAAACCCAACTCCACCTTCACTCCTTTCACTGTTTCCATTAGTGTATAGCAGATTTCCACTTTATCAAGTGGAAATCTGCTGTACACCGTGATATTCCAATTCACATTTTCTGATTTCTTTTCCAGCTCTAATATCCTGTCTTCACCGATGAGTGATCTTACGTTGTAACAGGCCAAGTTCAGTTTCCGTGCATGGCAGCCTGGTTATACCCAGAGATTCTTAGCACCCTCTGCTTCCACTCTGATCCTCTCGCTGCCGTAAGAGGGGGAGTAAAAGCCACCGGGGACTGAGGGCCATTTGTTTTGTTGTGCTGTCATATGCTGGAAGGTTTGGTCTTTTCCTCTTCACGCTGACCAGGCGTCGAAGAGAACCACTCTACATGTTCGTTGCCACCTAAGTGATGTAACAGGGCTTACCATCGAGGTGTGCATGAGTGGATTTTAGGGAGACAGGCCAACCAGACTTCTCCTAAATCTTCTGTAATACAAAGATATTGGATCCATCAGTGTTTTAGACTGAGTGTCTGATAACACACAGGATACCTGTTCCTCAGCCTCAGTTATTGTTAATCTATTATTCCGTGTATTCCCCTCCCCAAGCTAGCAGTTTTCTGACCCACTGAACACTACACAATAGCATCAGCAAATATTCTTGCACCCCCTTCTATTTAAGTGTATCCCATCCCTGTAGAAGCATCTCTCCTGTTATCAAGCACAGCCCACACTGAGAAAATTTCTACCCCACAAGGCTTGCAGTCCTGCCAGAGCTGAATTGATTAACAAGGCTCTTGTCATGTATACCCTCCTATCATGTCTCAAAAGAATTGCAAACTCTTTCAAATTTAACTCTAACTCATTTCCTCAACATTGCCTTGTACTTGTTAAATAAGTCTGCAGATCTCCTACTCAACGTCATAATGCCATTTATATATAAAGATTGATAAGAATTATTTACTCATAACATCTCAATGAAATTATTTATTATTCAGCAGTAGATTACAGCACCTTTACTAGAGCTTTGGTTTTCATGCTCAAAACTCTGGTACAGGTGATATAGATTATTTCTGAAAAATACATGATTTTATCATGGTGTAAAATATAAATAAATTGGTATCAATCTGTATGGATAACACCGATTAAGAAAACTACTCATGTAAAATCTCGATTACAGCAAATTATGTTGAAATTATAAGCACACTAATTATGATGTCAGACGAAACAAATCATAGTAACACCTTTCCGAATGACAAAAAAAAAAAAAAAAAAACAACTGATTAGACAAAATGAAGTTTAACATTGACAAATGTAAAGTACTACATATGGGAAACAGCAACCCCAGAGCAACGTATCAGCTCGGTGGTACTACACTGACAGTGGTAGAGAATGAAAGGGACCTTGGGGTAGTTGTGCAGGCAGATATGAAGTTCTCTGAGCAGTGCAGACGGGCTGCAAGAGTAGCTCATGGTGTATTGTCGATGATATATAGGAATTTTTCTAGCAGGGATAAGGAGGTGATTATTCCCTTGTATAAGGCAATGGTCAGGCCACACCTAGAGCACTGTATACAGGCCTGGAGATCTCATTTCAGGGAGGATGTAGAGCTGCTGGAATGAGTACAGAGAAGGGCAACAAGATTAGTGAATGGAACAAAGGGGTACTCTTATGAAGAAAGGCTTAGGTTTTGCAAATTACAGTGTCTGGAGACTAGGCACCTGCGAGGTGATCTGATAGAGGTGTATAAAGTCTTGAATGGTTGGAGCATGCTCAATGCTGATGGGATTCTTCCTCTTGCTCAGAATAATCACCTGAGAGGGTATAAATTCAAATTGAGGAAAGACGGATGTAGGATAGATGTGCGGAAATTTGCCTTTAACAAGCGGGTGGTGGGTTGGTGGAACAGACTTCCATCCCTTGTCGTGGAAGTTGATAGCCTAAATAAGTTTAAGGCTCAGCTGGACAGGTATTTCGAACGAACAGAGAGGTGAAGTGGTTTTTTTTTTTTTTTTTTTTTTTTTTTGGCTGATGCTGCATAAGCTTGCTTTCTTGCATCAAATAACTCTACTAATTCTAATGCTAAAATTTAAAAATTACAAGCTAACAATGTAAACTTTAATATTTAGCCTAGGTTCAACAACAAATCTAACAACCTTAACACAAATATGGGTTACAAATTTTCAAAATCTAAACATGCCCAAAAAATATCCAGGGAATTTTAAATTGCAAAACTTTATATATAACTATAATGTATTATTATTCTCAATATAATACCTTAGTATGCATCTTAATACAGTGGACTGCCGCTTTATGATATTAATCCATTCCAGATACAATCATCGCATTGTGAAATTATCGTAATGTGAACCCAATAACATACTGTTTTTTGGCAATTCATTCCAAGACCTCGGAAGTTGAAATTTTCGCTATATAACTAAGCTACTTATCTCTCCAAAAGTGATATTTATAATGGAAATTGTAATATTAATTAAAAAATTTATTAAAACTAATATATTGATTAAAGCACAACACGAAAAAAATCACTTCAACTAAAGGATGCAATAACAAAACACGCGGCTAACACGTTCACAAATGCCACTAATGCCTGAGAGGACGTGATTCGGTCAGAGACAATCATAAGCCCATTTTAAAGTAAAATAAGTAGGCACCAAATAACACGATTACTGGTTAGCATAATCAGCTGCTTTATAGAATTAAATTTTAAAAAATTAATTCAAATCATTAATATGCCCTACACTTTCATTGTTATCATATTTTCAGTTATAACAATCAATTCTGAAAGCCTTTGTGATATTTCTTCTAGAGCACATTTCTGGGGGTCACTACCATAAAACAATAAAAACAATTTGGAGTTTCCAGTTTATTGGCTTTTCTGTTAGTGCAATCTACTATAAACGGGTAGTAAATTCAATCTTACCGCGATTAACATCGATAGCTGGAATCCTGTAGGTTTTTATATTATGGTAAAATGTGTTTCCCCTTCCACAAAATCTTCAAAGAATACTGGACAATCCTAATCATACAGCCAATACGCTTGATCTTTTTCTCACAAACAACCGTTCTAAGTACACGGTCGAAGTGAGAGGTCCTTTAGGCACTTCAGATCACAACTTGGTGATTGTCTCTTCTCCAATGGAACCTTTATCTCATGGCTATTCCCAACCTCGTGTTCTTTGGCATTACAAGAATGCAAAATGGGATGACCTGCGAGACTTCCTTTCTTCTTTTCCTTGGTCAGATTACTGTTTCAAAACTTCTGATGTCAACGTTTGCTCAGATCGTGTCAATGAAATTATTCTTGCAGGAATGGAATCCTTTATCCCACACTCCACTTTAAAATCTAGTCCTTTATCTAAACTTTGGTTTTCCAATAAATGTGCTAAGACTGTTCAAGAGAAGAATGTTGCATATCGTGATTGGCTTATTTCTAATTCTTCAGTTTCATTTTCTGCCTACACCAAAGCTCACAACAATTGTAAAGCAGTTATTAATCAGTCCAGACTAGAGTTTGAACAGGCTAAAAGTAGAAAACTTGCTTCCTGCCCTAATGGTAGCCGAGCATTCTGGTCTCTTGCCAAAGCAATTGGCCGCAACTTTTGCCCATCTCTGCTCCCACCGCTGTCCAAACCAGATGGTTCTGTTGTCACTTCAGCCAAGGATAAAGCTGACCTGCTAGCATCCAATTTTTCTTCCAGCTCATGTATTAATGATCTTGGTAAAACAAGTCCCACCATTCCCAACCCACTCCATTCAGTGCCTCCTGTGGTCTTCCGTCAAAAGGATGTCAGAAGGATTTTGACGAATCTTGATGCTAAGAAAGCTCCTGGTACCGATGGTATTTCTCCACTTGTTCTCAAAACCTGTGCTCCTGAACTTACACCTATTCTTTGCCGCCTTTTTTCACTTCCTTATTCTAAAGGTGTTTTTCCATCTGCTTGGAAATTTGCTCATATCCAGCCAGTTCCTAAAAAAGGGTGATAAATCCCTCCCATCCAATTATCGTCCCATTGCAATTACTTCTACTCTTTCTAAAGTAATGGAGAAATCAATTAACCGCCAACTCTTAAACTACCTAGAAACCTTCGGTTTGATCAACGATCGCCAGTATGGATTCCGTCAGTGTTGATCCACTGGTGATATTCTGGCTTATGTTACCCATTTATCGACTAATTCGATGGAAAGGTTCGGTGAAACACAAGTAGTTGCTCTTGACATCTCAAAGGCTTTCAATCGTGTTTGGCATAAAGGTCTTCTAAACAAGCTTCCATCTTATGGTTTGCCAACTGTTTTTAGTAATTGGTTATCCAGTTTTCTCTCTGATCGCTCACTGAGGGTGATGGTAGATGGCTCTGTCTTCTAACTTCTCCACTAATGCTGGTGTTCCCCAAGGTATATTGTATATTAATGATCTTCTTCCATTGACTGGAAATTCTATCCATAGTTTTGCCAATGATAGCACATTGCATTCCACTTTCCATTTTGAGAAACCTTATCCTGCTCAATCGCTTCAACTTCTGGAAAATCTGCTACCAATTTCTTAAATGCTGATCTTCAGGTATTTCTCCAGTGGGAAATCAACTTAGTTGATTTCAACCCTTCTAAAACTCAGTCTTGTTTTATATCTCGCAAAAAGGATTCTTCTGCTCCTATGCTTATCGATTTCTAGGCAAAATGATATATCTCTTTTGGGGATTACCCTTACTTCTAATCTCTATTGGTACAAGCACATTACAAATATTGCTTCCTCTGCATCTAAAAAACTTGGTTTTCTTTTTCGCTCTCGGCATTACTTTTCTTCCAAACAGCTGCTCACTCTATATAAATCCCAAATCCGCCCTGCCATGGAATATTGTTCCCACATCTGAGGTGGTGCCCCCAAAACCTCTCTCAGGCTTTTTGATTCCATTCAGAAGAGGGCAGTTAGGTTAATTAACGACTCATCTCTAAAAGAGTCTCTCCACTCACTTTCTCACAGACGTACTGTTTCTGCTGCATGCCTATTCTACAGATACTTCCATGGGCACTGTTCTTCTGAATTGGCTTCTATAATTCCCGCTCTCTGTTTCAAAACAGTCCGAACACGTGCCGCCACCAGCCAACTTCCATTTACTGTCCAACTTCAATCCCACAGAACCAACTTTTCATCTTCCTCATTTATTCATTCAACCGCCGTTTTCTGGAACAACCTTCCTTCGTACGTATTTCCTGAAAATTACAATCTACAGAAGTTTAAGTCCAATGTCAACAAATATCTTCTTTCGTCTTCTCAACCTCCAACCCAAGCACGGTACTAAGTACTATAGGTCCTAATACCTTTCGTGTTTGGGGTTCACATAAAAAAAAAAAAAAAAAAAAAAAAAAAAAAAAACACAAAAAAAACACAAATAAATTTTCAGAATCCTCTCTTCATTCCTATTTTTTAAGCTTCGCAAACTTGTTACTCAGTATCTCACTTGCGTGTGCCTTGTTATTGATTGCTTATCTTTTTTACTGTTTTAAATTTATAACCCCCAAAAAAAAAAAAAATGTCAGTGAACAGAAGTATCAATTGATGTATACATAGTACAGTATGTATTAATTAAGTTATATTATTGTTTTCATCTGTTCAGTTGCAGCCGACTTTCAGAGACTTTATGGGGGAGCTGCCTCCATGTTGTCCGGTCTTCAACAGCTTCTTTCAAGTCCTTCGTGCTCATGCCAGTGTTCAGCCAGTGTGTTCTTTGCCAATCTCTTCTCCTTGTTCCACTGACCTTTCCTAGCATTGTCGATTTTTCCAATGAATTGGATTGCATTACATGACCGAAATACATCAATTTGTAGCTTAGTGATCTTGGCTTCCAGTGATGTTTCTGGCTTGATGCGATCCAAAACCTCTCTGTTCGTAACTTTCACTGTCCATGGTGTGCGAAGCAGCTTTCTCCAGCACCAGAGTTCAAAAACGTCAATTTTCCTTCTGTCTGCTTTTTTCCTTGTCCAGCTTTCACACCCATAAGTTGTTATGAGAAACACCACGGCATTAACCATTCTGATCTTCATTGTATGATGGCTTTGTCTTTTCTGATCTTTTCCATGCTCATCACTGTGCTGCATCCAAGTGAAATACTTATTTTAATTTCAGGGCCAGATACTCCACCCAGGTCGATCTTAGATCCAAGAAAGATGAAATCCCGATTGATTCAACCACTTCATTGTTAATTTTAACTTCTCCTGTCCCAGCTGTTTTCATAATTTTTGTTTTCGTGATGTTAAGCTGCAATCCTTACTTTCTGCAAGCAGAGTTTATTTTCTGCATATCTTAAATTACTGATGTTTCTGCCATCAATTTTCACTCCAATTTTTGATTTTCAGATATTGGAGTGAATTGAATTGAATGAAGATAAATTGAATATCCAAATACAATTTTCAATTTTCTCATAACTGATTCAGTATACGAATTAAATAGAAATGGGGATAAGATGCAGCCCTGTCGCACATCTTTTCCGATTTCAAACTAGTCTATCTCCATGTATTGTTTTGACAGCTGCTTCTTGATTGGTGTACAATGATTTTATTAACTCAAACAAGTGTGCCGGTACCCCCAATTCTATCAAAGAATTCCAGTTTTTCATGTTCAACACAATCAAATGCTTTGGTATAGTCAATGAAGCACACACACATATACATATTTCTGAAATTCGTAGGCTTTTTCCATGATACAACGGATGTTTGTAATGTGATCATGAGTGCCTCTTCCTTTGCAGAAACCAGCTTGAACATCAGGCAGTTCTGTTTCCATGATTCTATACAATCAAGCTCGAATGATATTCAATAGAATTTTGCTTGTGTGTGATATCAAGGATATTGTATGGTAGTTTGAGCAATTTTGGGTGTCTCCCTTTTCAGGATTGGAATAAACACTGATCTCTTCCAGTCTTTTGGCCATAGATTGCTTTTACAAATCTCCTGGCACAACACCACGATAACTGTAATTGGCAAAAGTGTTAACAATTCTGATGGTATTCCATCAATTCCAGGGACTTCTCTCCTTGGTAGTTGTTGCAGCATCTATACTACCTCTTCCTTTAAAATATCCAGTTCTAATTCATCCTGTCCTTCCACTTCAATGTGTTAATGTTTGTTTTTATTTGCATATCGTTCTTCTGTGTATTTCTGCTAGCATTTCCTAATTCCTTGTTGATAATTCAGTTCATTTCCATCTTTGTCTTTTATTGAATCCTTACAAGCAGTGAGGAGTGTCCAGATCTTCTTTATTTGTGCGAAGAGATCTCTTGTGTGCCTTTTTTTGTTATTATCTTCCATTTCTTTATAACGTTTGTTCATTCCAGTATTTTTCCTTGTCTTTTCTGGCTGCCCTTTGAAATTCTTCATTAAGCCTCTTGTCTCATCCCTATCTCCAGCAGCTTTAGCCTTTCTTCTTTTTTTCAGAAATTCTGATGGTTTCTTCTGACAGCAACTTACTCGATTTTGCATTTTTTGTATGGGATGTATTGCTATGCTGTTTCAGTGATGATGTGTCTTATTTCCTCCCAAAGTACATCTGGTTGCCTTTCCATGTAGTTAAACAAGTCAAATCTGTTTTTTATCTCAACCGTGTACAATGGTGAAATTTTATCTATGTCATATTTCCATGGTGCAGCATTCGTTTTGATGTTACAGAATTTGACCTTGACTTTGGATACTAAGAGTTGGTGGTCTGATTTTATTGCACCAGTTTTTCACTGAAAAAACAGTTTTTCCAACTTTGACTGCACAAAATGTAGTCAATTTCATTGCAGTGCAATCCATTTGGGGATGTCTATGTATACAAACGTCGCTTAGGTTGGATAAACCATGTGTTTGTGTAATCTTTCATTTTCTTGACAGAACTGCACCAGGCCATTTCCTGCCCCGTTCTTATCCCCCAGACCAAATCTGCCAATGACCCCACCTTCTTCTTCTCTGTCTCCTATTTTCACATTGAAGTCTCCAAGAACATACATGATGTTTTGTTGTTGTTTGACTCAGTACATCCTGAGCTTCAGCATAAAACTGTTCAATTTTATCTTCAGTTGCATCTGTTGTTGGTGCATTCACTCTTCAAGTGTATGCACCAACAACAGTGTATGTGACTTATTAAGCAGTTTTCCATTAATTAAATCTATAACTTTCAAATGATCTGGCAATTCTCTTGTTCACTATAAATGCCACACCATTTCTCCTGATTTTTTCATTCCTAGAGTAGTAAACTAAAAAATCGACTGACTGAAAGTAGCCATTTCCCGTCCAATTTATTTCACTGACACCGAGGATGTCAATCTTGGTCCCAATCATTTCACTCTTAATGTTATCCAGCTTTCCATGATTCAAACTCCAACCATTTCATGTGACAACTGTATGTGTTTTTGTACAGCGCAAATTGTTCCTTCCGTCATGGCCTTCCTCAGCAAATAGGCCTCCTTTAATCAAATTGCATCATGCGTACCCACATTACTAGAAACAAGTCATTGCTCTTCTCCAGTAGCATGTTTGATAAATTCCAGCCTGGAGGATCCGCCTTCAGGTATCATCTCTGATAAATTCTTGAGCTCGTTTATAAAATTTTCTGGTGAAAAATATCTGGAGTCGGTCACCCTGTCTTTCTCCAGCGGTGACACTATTATATGGTTGTATAGGCCTTTACTAATTAAAACTCAAAGTATTTTAGTGTAAACATTACCTTTCCTCGATTACAAAGAGTCAAACCTGATGAACTTTATCACACTATACTCGAGTTTCACAAAAGAATTTAAAATAAACCATATTTATAAATGTTTTAGCAAGAGCACATATAAAAGCGATCATCACAGCTAACCACCATTGTTGGCCAGCTACGTATGTAAGTGCAAATTGGTTTTTATTTTGCTAACTCGTGGAAAATATTCTTTTGATTTTCACAGATCATTTAATTTTGTTAATTAATAAGGTATAAATTTGTGCTTTATATCTTTACTTTCATAGTCTGTGAATAATTGAATTAAAATTCAATTCGCAAACGTGATCACAAGGCCAATGCTTACCACATATAGTACGATGAATGTATTTTATTATGGAGAAGGCCATCATAAAATGATTTGATTGTACACTGAACCAATCATAAAGTGGGGATCCACTGTATCTTGCTATATTTATTTTAGTTGATTTGACATGAGAATAGGTTTCTTCTTTATTACAAAAATAATTAAAATAATTTAGATGAAAGGTTGAAGAGTAAATTCTAAATGAACTGTTAGTCTACTGACTTTAATAAATTTTGCCTAATTTGAAACATATTGGGGTGGAAATAAAATTCAAATAAAAAATGCTTTCGAACTGTTAACAAAAAAAAAAAAAAAAGGGATATATATGTTTACAAAGTACTTAAACTCGTTACCTTCCACTGCACAGAGTTTTAAACGAGGATTGAGAGGATGCCTCTTGATAAAAATATTTGCATTAGAACAGTCCTTAATATATTTGACCTGTTTTCCTTGTCGACCGATCAGACGACCACATAAACTATGCGGAAGCTCAAATTCATACATTTTTACTTCTGTGCTAGATGACTGTGGTATGTCACCCCCAAACTGGATATCACTTCCACCTTTTCCACTATCAGTAGAACCCTGTAACAACCAATTTTAGCAAAATTTTGGTAAGGTGATGATAAATAACACAATTTTAAATAATTTTAAGAAAGGTTTAAGTAATAAGATTAAGCTATTCTCGTCTTGGCTTTTGAAGAATGAGGACATCTCCTCATGTGCTCTTCTCAAACTGATTTGAGTACATGTGAACTTAACTTTTTTTTTTGCTAATTTTAATTATTGTGCAATTCAAAATTAAATATTGTAGTGTAGAATATTTTAAAAAGTATATCATTATAATTAGTACAGTATAGTGTTAAATTTCTATAATTTTAGATTTCTTAGACTACTGGAGTAGGCATACAGTTATTTCTTAGGTATTAGTTTTTAATTATGATTTCAAAAATAGGTCACACATTTGGTAGGTGGCTCATCAACTGTAATTATCATGATAGAACTAATCTGAGAGTATTTAACAGACTAAATTTTGACCTTATTCAGTAGTATTTTTTTTTTTTTTTTTTTTTTTTATAATTCTAGTTTACTTTTTAAGTGGGACTTTTACAAACCTAATTCATTGGTGATTTATTTTGATATTTTTGTTAATTAAAATCTTTACTTTAAATGTAATTATGGTTTGAGAGGATGTCAAAACAGGGAAGAACTGTCACTGAAGACTCATTGCAAGGTACCTTTTTCACTGTATTTAATGTTGCATGTACACACAACTTTCTATAGCTGATGGTGATTATTTTCTGTGTGCTAGATGTAGGGAGTCTGATGACCTTAAATTAAAGCTCAGTATACTGTTCGGCTAGACTGAGACTCTGAGAACACAATTTAATGCCCTACAGAAAAATCAAACTGAAGGATCAACAGATACTCAAGTGTCCAATTCTAAATCAAATGACACTTTCCCACAGAACCTGATCTCTCAGTGCAAAATGCTCTGGCTCCACAAGAAGTAATTTATTATGGCTTACTGGAAGATTCAATTGTAAAGGAAACTGGAAATATATTCTGTAATACAGGTGGAATCTCTACCATGTGTGCTAAATGATGATGTACCTATTCCAGATATCAGTTTTTAAGGATACTATCTAAAGGGTGTATAGTGATCCACTTGGTCTGATAGCTTAAAGTACAAATAAAAAAAAAAAGTGGCTTTGTCAAGAAATATAAGGTCATGCTAGAAAAATGTCATGCGAAAGCATAAAATGAATAGAATAGAATAAAATGAAATGAAATGAAATGAAAACCATAAAATTAATAAAATGAAAAGCATAAAATTAACAATGAAAATGACATCAAAAGCAAACAATTAATAAAATGAAAAGCATAAAGAATGAAAGCCATGTGGAGCAACTCTAACTCTAGACCTCATGAGCTCCGCAATTCTTATGGGAGGGGCATGAAAGAGATTTTTTTTTTAGAATTGCCTAGTTAATAGAAGAAATTTGTTTTGTACAAATGAAATCATCTGAACAGAGGAGACCTAAAAGGTTCAAAAGAAACTGACTATTTACAGGTGGGGTTAGGGGAGTCACACGAATGATGCAGATTAGTGATATAGAACAAAATCATACTTGCAACTTTCCTGTGAATACTTGTGTTCAACTAGTAATTACCTTATGCACAAAAAGAAACACTGAAATAGATGCAAAACCAACCAGGTCACAAACCACCAGAAAAAAATGTGTTTTAAGGACTAAAACACATTTTTTTTTGGGTTATAAAAACTCAAAATATATAAAATTTTATTTGTCTATACAGTAATTCCAGGGGTAACTGTCACTGAGGAGAAGAACTGTCACTGAAGACTCATTGCAAGGTACCTTTTTCACTGTATTTAATGTTGCATGTACACACAACTTTCTATAGCTGATGGTGAACAAATTAAATGAATCAGAGCTTCTGATATGGTCAACCAATGCTGATGTGATAGAACTAATAGAAATATGGTGCCAATCAGAGACAGGGGATGTAGGATCTCATTAAGATGAGAACATGTTTGGGAGAGACAGTGAAGGTCAAAGAGGAGGGGAATTATGCTGCTCACTAAAAACTCTGAAAGCATTCAGCCTGTATTCAAAGTAAGTTTGAGTTCAGGTGGATATTGAGTCTATGTGGTGCTAGATGACCTATGGTAAGGGTCAAATGAGAATACATTACAGGCTAAATGATTCTGATGAGTATAACAAAATTCCTTTTAAGCATTTGTAATTATTTACGTATTTTATGCAACTTGAATGAGCAGCCAAATGTGATTGCTTCATTACAGACAAACTTCAACCTCTCACTCTCTTATAAATTGAAAACATTTAAATAAAAGAAAATAACATTACAGTTGCAATGAAACTTAAGTAATTTTGGGAAACTATCAATAAATGCATAAGGCACAAGACTGTGGTGCCACTTGTCAAGCACATGGACTGTGGTGCTCATGTGCTAGATAACTGGCAATGAATTTTAATGAAATGACGAACAACAGGCCAATGAAAGGATTAGCAGAAATTCTGACAAATATTTTGTATTATCAAATATAAAATTCCTAAGTATAGCAGTTACCTTAAATATCTATAATTCCAAATCACCATGGAAGTAAGTGAACACTTCTCTGCCCACCCACAGATATCTATATAAACACATATGAGAAATCGATAAATGAATGCAATTGATTATGACATTCCTCCCTAGCACAACATAATGCAATTCCTCATTACATAATCAGCAGTGACTCTTCGATTCTGCATTCAGAATCTATGGATAAAAGAACTATGTGGCAGCGAATACAGTGCACTGATGTAGGATTTGCATGAAGGTGCAACTACTGCCAAGGATATCGGGAAGAGATTTTGCTTTTGTAAAGTTGACTACAACTGTCTTAAACAATTTTTAAATTCTTTTCGGTGGGAACAACTGATAATATCACTAAATGCAAATTCTAAATTGGAAGTATTCGTGGAAGTAATTATAGAAGCTGCCAAGCTTTAATGCCAACTAAGAGATATTGTTCAAGGTTTAGAATTAAATGGATGACAGATGAACTGAGGAGAATAATGAGAGAGAAGAAAAATGCATGGGATGTTTATAACAATTATTAGTGATTTCCTTAACCAAATGATTCATAATTGATCATTTTAATAACCGAATGATTGTCATAATCAGTTACAGGGTTCCCGCTTTAAGAGTTCCCACGTTTAAAAGTCTTTTTTTTTTCAAGTATCAACAAAACAGAAAATATGAACAATAATTGCAAAAAATGAATGTTAAACATTCACAAATCCTGCATTTTAAACCGAGCTTGTAGCTATACAATAAAGTGCACCCTGCTTTACGATATTAATCTGTTCCAGAGACACTACTGTTTCATGAAAATATCGTAATGTGAACCCAATAACCAACAGTTGACCCGATGGGTCAACTGTTGATGATCCTGCTGAGGTAGCTAACAAACTAAATGAATATTTTGCATCGGCATTCACATATGAGGAGTTATTTAGCGAGGGGAAAGCCAGAGGTGTATTCAACTCTAGCAGTAAGCTAGAGAATCTTGTAATAACTGAGAGTAAAGTGGAGGAGAAATTGTTGAAGATAAACACAAGAAAGGCACCCGGGGTGGATGGGATCTATCCAGTTATATTAAAGGAGGCAGCAGAGGAAGTAAGCAAACCCTTAGCCATAATTATGAGAACTTCCTTGGACTCAGGGGAGGTACCCACAGACTGGAGATGTGCAAATGTGACCCCAATTCACAAAGGAGGATCAAAGGCTGATACAAGTAATTATAGACCTGTGAGTTTAACTTCTGTTCCAGGAAAATTAATGGAGGCACTAGTTAAAGACGCACTGCAGGATCATTTAGACTAGACTTCAGTTATAGCTTGGACACAGCATGGTTTTGTTAAGGGGAAGTCTTGCCTGACCAATCTGATTGGATACAATGATGCAGTCACAAAGGAACTGGATGCAGGGAATAACTTTGATATTATATACTTGGATCTTAGAAAGGCTTTTGATACTGTTGCACATGGAAGGCTGCTGCACAAATTGGAGCAGTGTGACATTGGAGGCAAATTGCTGCTGTGGATAAAGGGGTGGTTGGGGGGAGAAGACAGAGAGTGGTAATCAATGGACACTGCTCGTCGTGAACTAATGTTATTAGTGGAGTCCCTCAGGGCTCAGTGTTGGGTCCATTATTGTTTTCTGTATTCATAAATGATATTGATGATGGTATATCAAGCTTAATGTCGAAGTTTGCAGACGATACAAAGGTAGGCAGGATTGTCAAGGACACTACTGACACTATGCTGCTGCAACAGGATCTGGAAAGGTTGAGCAGATGGGCTGAGAGGTGACAAATGATGTTTAACATTGACAAATGTAAAGTACTACACATGGGAAACAGCAACTCCAGAGCAACGTATCAACTCTGTGGTACTACACTGACAGTGGTAGAGAATGAAAGGGACCTGGGGGTGGTTGTGCAAGCAGATATGAAGTTCTCTGAGCAGTGCAGACGGGCTGCAAGAGTAGCTCATGGTGTATTGTCAATGATATATAGGAATTTTTCTAGCAGGGATAAGGAGGTGATTATTCCCTTGTATAAGGCAATGGTCAGGCCACACCTAGAGTACTGTATACAGGTCTGGAGGCCTCATTTCAAGAAGGATGTAGAGCTGCTGGAACGAGTACAGAGAAGTTCTCGATTAGTGTACAAGATTAGTGAATGGAACAAAGGGGTGCTCTTATGAAGAAAGGCTTAAGTTTTGCAAATTACAGTGTCTGGAGACTAGGCACCAGCGAGGTGATCTGATAGAGGTGTATAAAGCCTTGAATGGTTTGAGCATGCTCAATGCTGATGGGATTCTTCCTCTCGCTCAGAATAATCACCTGAGAGGGCATAAATTCAAATTGAGGAAAGACAGATGTAGGATAGACGTGTGGAAATTTGCCTTTAGCCAGCGGGTGGTTGGTTGGTGGAACAGACTTCCATCCCTTGTCGTGGAAGTTGATAGCCTAAATAAGTTTAAGGCTCAGCTGGACAGGTATTTTGAACGAACAGAGGGGTGAAGTGGAAGTGGTGTTTTTTTTTTTTTTTGGCTGATGCTGCATAAGCTTGCTTTCTTGCATCAAATGCCTCTACTAATGCTAATGCTAACACATTGTTTTTTAGTTATTCATTCCAAGACCTCAGAAGTTGAAATTTTTGCTATATAACTAAGCTATTTATCTCTCTAAAAGGTCATTTTTATAATGTAAATTGTATTAGTTACCAATTCAAACCATTAAAATGCACTACACTTTCATCATTATCATATGTTATGTTATAAAAATAAATTTTGATTGCGTTTGTGATATTTTTCTAAAGCACATTGCTGGAGGTAACAACCATAAAATAATAAAAACAATTTGCAGTTTCCGGTTTATTGGACTTTTCTGTTAGTGCAATCAATTATAAACAGGTTGTAAACTCAATGTTACTGCATTTGCAAAAATACTGATAGCTGGATTGTGTGGGTTTTTATACGGTGAAATGTGTTTCCCCTTCACTGCAATCTTCAATCATATAAAAATCATAAATTTTCAGAATCTTCTCTTCATTCTTTTTTTTTTTTTTTAAAGCTTCGTAAACTTGTTAGTGTCTGCGAATCGTGTTAGTTGCAATCTCACTTGCGCATATCTTGTTAGTTAGTTGGAATTTGTACATGCCGTTAAAAAATGCTTATGCCTGCTATCATGAAATTTATAAAGAAAGATCTTGGAAACAAATGCCTCGAAGCATTTCTGAAGAAGACTCTTTCTTGGGCAACAAGTGTGCATTTAGTCGATGATGAAGAATAAACATTAACATTTGTAAGTAATAAATAATTTCATTAAATTATAATTTGCTTGATTTTATAGGCTATGTTTTCATTTCTTGGGATAAATCAATCATTGTTTAAACAAACTAATTAGCTCACTAATTTCATTGTTGTGAATGTAACCCCTGTTTTCAACATTATGTCTAAGGGAAATAAATTTGCACCTTACGAGTGCACGCAAGGAATGAATTAACTTGTAAAGACGGGAACTACCTTTACTTTGCTTATTAAAAAATTGATTATGAAATAAAAAAAACAGAAGAAAATAAAATGAAATGCCAGTAAATGGAATCAAACTAATATTATAAAAAGTAAAGTGTAAATTCTTCAGTGCCTTATACCACTGTGTGTGTGTGTGTGTGTGTGTGTGTGTGTGTGTGTGTGTGTGTGTGTGTGTGTGTGTGTGTGTGTGTGTGTGTGTGTGTGTGTGTGTGTGTTTCCCACATCATCAATCACATTTCTGATTATGTTTTCCCCTTTGATTATCTAAAACTCGATCGATTATGATCACTCAATTATGCTGATCACTATAAATTATTGGGGCACAATGAAACCTACAGTAAGTATAAATTAGTCTGCAATCAAGTCACAATACAATTAAGCAGGCTAAGGCACATTATGAGAAGTCTCTGGTTAAGAATGTGAAGAAAGGTATTAGCATTAGCAAGGGCACATGATGCAAGAAAGCAAGCTTACATAGCATCAGCAAAAAAAAAAAAAAAAAAAAATTCTTATTTCACCCATCCCCACACTCCAAATGTTTGTCAAGTTCTGCCTTGAATCTATTTAAGCTATCAACTTCTACAACGACAGATGGAAGTTTGTTCCAGCAAACAACCACCCACTGGCTAAAGGCAAACTACTGTAAATCTATTCTACAACAGTCTTTCCTCAATTTGAATTTATGCCCTCTCGGGTGATTATTCTGAGCAAGTGGAAGAATCTCATCAGCATTCAGCATGCTCAAACCATTCAACGCTTTATACACCTCAATCAGATCACCTCACAGGTGCCTAGTTTCCAGACACTGTAATTTGCAAAACTTAAGCCTTTCTTCGCAAGAGCACCCTTTGTTCTATTCATTAATCATGTTGCCCTTCTCTGTACTCATTCCAACAGCTCTACATCCTTCTTAAAATGACACCTCCAGACCTGTATACAGTACTCAAGGTGTAGCCTGACCATTGCCTTATACAAGGGGATAATCACCTCCTTATCCCTGCTAGAAAAATTCCTGTATATCATTGACAAGACACCATGAGCTACTCTTGCAGACCATCTGCACTGCTCAGAAAACTTCATATCTGCATGCACAATTACCCCCAGGTCCTTTTCATTCTCCACCACTGTCAGTATGGTACCACAGAGTTGATACATTACGATGGGATTACTGCTTCCCATATGTAGTACTTTACATTTGTCAATGTTAAACACTTGCCACCTCTCAGCCCATCTGCTCAACTTTTCTAGATCCTATTGCAGCAGCAGCGTACTGTCATTAGTGTCCTTAACAACCCTGCCAACCTTCGTATCATCTGCAAACTTGGACATTAAGCCTGATATACCATCATCAATATCATTTATAAATATAGAAAACAACAATGGACCCAATACTGAACCCTAAAGGACTCCACTAATAACATTAGTCTACGAAGAGCAGTGTCCACTGATTACCACTCTGTCTTCTCCCATTCAACCATCCCTTTATCCATTGCAGCAATTTGCCTCCAATGCCACACTTCTCCAATTTGTGCAGCAGTCTTCCATATGCAACAGTATCAAAGGCTTTCTAAGATCCAAATATATGATATCAAATTTATTCTTTGCATCAGTTCCTTTGTGACTACGTCATAGTATCCATTCAAATTAGTCAGACAAGACTTCCCCTTAACAAACCCATGCTGTGTCTGAGCTATAACTGAAGTCTTGTCTAGATGATCGTTCAATGCTTCTTTAACCAGTGCCCCCATTAATTTCCCTGGAACAGAAGTTAAACTAACAGGTCTGTAATTACCTGTCTCCCTTTGATCCTCCTTTGTCGATCGGGGTCACATTTGCACATTCCAGTCCATGGGTACCTCCCCTGAGTCCAGGGAAGCTCTCATAATTATGGCTAAGGGTTTGCTTACTTCCTTTGCCGCCTCCTTTAATATAACTAGATAGATTCCACCCACCCCAGGTGCCTTTCTTATGTTTATGTTCAACAATTTCTACTCCACTTAACTCTCAGTTATTACAAGATTATCTAGCTTACTGCCAGAGTTGAATGCACCTCTGGCATTCCCCTCCCTGAATAACTCTTCATGTGAATGTAGATGCAAAATATTCATTTAGCTTGTTAGCTACCTGAGCAGGATCAGTAGAAAGGACTTCTTTGATTATGTTAATGCAAGAAGGAAAGGAATGAACCATACTGGTCCCCTAGACATGAATAGCATAGCTATTGATGATCCTGTTCTGGCTGCTGACAAACTGAATAAATATTTTGCATCTACATTTTCACACATGAAGAAATATTTAGGAATGGGCATACTAGAAGTATACCAACTTATAACTGGGTGCTATTAAATGATTCTGTGATCAACTGAGAGGAAAGTGGAAAAGAAATTGTTGAGGCTAAAAGTAAATAAGCACCTGGGGCTGATGGAATCTACCCAATTATAGTAAAAGAAGCAGCAAAAAAAAAAAAAAAGTAGAACCTCAACCATAATTACAAGGGTATCCTTGGATTCAAGGAAGTCCCTAATGATTGGAGTTATGTAACAGTCTCCCCTAATTCATAAAGGAGATCAAAGAGAGAAGTGAGTATTGAAACCTGCAAGCTTGACTTCTGTTCTCAAGAAAACAATGGAACTATTGATCAAAAAAGGATTTCAGGATCACCTTGACAGGAATGCAATTATACAGGAACCTCAGCATGGATTCTTTAAGGGAAGATCTTGTCTGCCAAATCTGATGCAAAAAATAATTTTGAAATCATTACTTAGATTTCAGCAAATGTTTTGTTACTGTTCCACATGAAAGACTGCTATTAAAGCAGCATGGCATTATGGGCAAGTTACTGCTATGGATAAAGTTGTGTTGAGTGGCAGATTGGCACTGCTCTTTTTTGATTAATTTTATTTGCACTAGACTCCCCTGAGAGTTCGGTATTGGGCCATTTATTGTTTTCAACATTTACTAAAGATAGTGATCAAGAAATATCAAATTTAAAGTCAACAAAAACTGGCAGAGTGCTTAATATGCTCACTGCATCGCCACACAAGTGTTCAACAGTACCCGAGGTGCTCCACCATAAAGCACATAGGCAGTAATCCTTAAGTAATGAATATATGAGTGGCTTAAAAAGTAAAGGCCCGAGAAATGAACCACTCAATTCTGTTGGCACAATGGATTGAATTCTGGTATAACAGCATCAATGATTCATTTTTGTTTATAGTTCCCCCTGCAGAGGGTGGGTTACATCTGCAGGGGAGCCCCTCTGTCTCCATCCTCCAAATTCCTGGTAGAAGTTTTACCACTTCCCATCCTCTTACTCATCACCTATCTTCCAAACTTGAACTATCATCCTTGCACTCCTTTCCAATAAAAACTTTTTTTGGGGGGGGGGGGTCCTCCTTTATAAGCTCAGGCAATGACAGGGTTAAACCATTTATTAAACCATTTTTAAACTTTTAAACCATTATTTATGCATTTTCATAATGTTATTTCTCAACCTTTCAAAAATCACAGCTCATTGAATGCATTCTCTTCAATATAGGTGACAATATGTGTTAATGTCAGCAATCAAGGTATGATGTAACAAGACCTAGATAAATTAGTCAGATGGTAATTGAGGTTTATCACTGAAAAATGCAAGACAGGAATATGGAAAGGAATAATCCCAGAATAACACAAATTAGATGGTGTCACACTCCAGGTAGTGGAGTGGGAAATACTGGGAAATATAAAGTTCTCTGCACTGTGGAGATGGCTAACTAGGGACCACTCACAGAGTTCTATCAATGACATACAGGAATTTTTCCATCAGGGAGTGGGAGGCGATGGTCCTGTTGTATGGCAATAGTTAGGCCACATCTTAAGTACTGCATATAGGTCTCAAGGCCTCATTTTAGAAAGAATGTGGATTTACTGGAAAGGGTGAGAAGAGCAACAAGATTAGTTGACAACAAAAAGGTTCCCTTATGTAGAAAGGTTCAGTTTGGCAAACTGAAAATCTGGAAACTAAGCATTCTTTTGGCATCTGTGAAGAGACCCAAGCGATATGTTTAAGGACTTAAACGGATTGAGTAAATTAAATAGTAGTAGTAGTCACAAATGATGCAAGATCATTTGTGACTACTACTAAATTTTTTTTTTTTTCCCCATTGATGCTAGCCACAAATGATGCAAGATCATTTGTGACTAGCATCAATGGGGAAAAAAAAACTAAACACTTCACCCCCCCCATACCCTCCAAGAATTTATCTAGTTCTTCCTTGAATTTATTCACACCATCACTTTCACGACAGATGGAAGCCTGCTCCAACAGAATCTATTGTGGACATTCAGAGCAGGGCAGGGGTTATGCTCTTAGCATTAGAAGACGCATACGATGCAAGAAAGCAAGTTTATGCAGCATCAGCCAAAAAAAAAAAACCATTTCACACCTCCATTTGCTATAAATGTTTATCCAGTTCTTCCCTGAATTTATTTAAGCTATCAACTTCCACAATGACAGATGGAAGTTTGTTCTAGCAATCAACTACCCACTGGCTAAAGGCAAATTTTGCACATCTATTCTATATCTACAACTGTCTTTCCTTAATTTGAATTTATGTCCACTCAGGTTCATAATCTGAGCAAGAGGAAGAATCCCATCAGCATTGAGCTTGCCCAACCCATTCAAGGCCTTATACATCTCAATCAAATCACCTTGCAGGTGCCTAGTCTCAAGACACGGCAATTTGCAGAACTTAAGCCTTTCTTGGTAAAAGAACCCCTTCGTTTCTCACACCAATCTTGTTGTCCCCCCCTCTGTACTCATTCCGGCAACTCTAAATCCTTCCTAAAATGAGGTCTCCAGACCTGTATGCAGTACAAGGTATGGCCTGACCATTGCCTTACACAAAGGGATAATCACCTTTTCCCTATTAGCAAAATCCTGTATATCATTGACAATACCCCATGACTCGTTCTAGCACCTGTCTGCACTGTTCAGAAAACTTCATATCTGACTGCACAATTAGCACAAGGTCTTTTTCACTCTCTACCACCCCGAGTGTAGTACCACACAGTTGGTACTTCTACCCATATGCAGTACTTTGCATTTGTCAATGTTAAACTTCAGACCGCAGTAAACTTCAGTGCAGTACTTCTATTACTTAAGAAGCACATAAAATCTAAGGCAGTGCATTTTTTAACATGGATGGCCAGTGCTGTGCTATGTCGAGTCTGGTGTGACATAAGCACTGGAAAAGCAAAAATGACGGAGGGAGCATGTTGTGGGCCAAATGACTGTGATAAGTACAACGAACAACTGTACAGAGAAATAGAGTGCCTGCTAAATCAAAATGTCTTTTAATCAGAAATTTTAATTTTCGTGATATCAACTGAAACTTGTCAATTGGCCAATCACACAGACTAGCAAGACTTTTGTGGCCTCATTGGATGACTGTTTACTATAGCAGCATGTTAAGAGAGGCAATAAGAGAGAGTAATACTCCACTATAATTATCAGAAGTGATTATACTCAATTTCGAATAGCAAAGCTTAATAAACTGTACTCACCTTAGATAATCTGCTGCTGTTGTTACATAAAGTAGAATGGATGAATAATTTTGAGGTTTAAGAGGTTTTGAATAATTTAGAGTTTAAAAAATAAGTTAATTAGTAAGGATACGGAATTAAAAATTAAAAATGGAATTAAAATATGCTCAAGGAAGAAGTGCACAACTTCATCCCTGGTTGTCATTGAAGAATTAATTAAAAACTTTAAAATATGAAACAAGTGAAGCCAAAAGTCATAAATGACTGACTTTCGTTTTTTAGCGTCATCAGTTGGCAATACTAAAGTGAGAAGAGAACACGTGTTTTAAAGACTTCTATGTTCCCGCGATGCTCTTTGTGACATGCGGGAATCTTAAGTGCGTGAGATTCTAGACCGAGGAAAGGTTGGAGGGTAGTTTCGCATTTATGACATTTAGTTTGGTATGATGGCGGCATCATTCTATAATAAGGGCTTCATACTGAAAAATTTTGTAACTAGATTTTTTTGTGATGGTAATGGCAGAATCAACTAAAGGGATGTGGTTGTGGGAATGTACGTGTAGTGTAAGCTCGGTACTGGATTGCCCTGTTCTAAAGCTGTTATAATGGCAATAAGCCCGTGTGTTAGAAGTTTTTGTGGAACTGTATTTGGTAGTGGTGCTTCCGATGTAGCAGGCATTGCAATTTTGCTGACATTTAATTAAATATACAATGTTATTCATGTCATTTATTGGGTATTTATATGTTTCTTTGTATGTATTAAATAGTGACCCTAATTTGTTATACGAAGAAAATATAAGTGTGATATCAGTGCCTGCGAACACTTGACGGAACTGTCTAGCGAGACCACTGTGATAAGGGAGAATGATGCACGTGCTCCCTTTTGTGTTGTGTTTGGATAAATTGTTTGTGTTATTCTTGGCGACGGAAATTATGTGTTGGATTAATTGGAACGGATATTTCCTGGACATGAATTTTTTTGTAAGATATTGTAATTCAACAGATAAGTCATCTTGTGAAGAACTGTATTTTATAGCATTATGAATTTGGTTATAAAGAATGGCTTTTTTTGTACTAAGTGGGTAGTGTGATTCAAAGTGTATATATTTAACTGTGTGTGTATTTTTCCTAAAAATCTTGGTTCCCAGTTTGGTGCCTGTTTTTATATTGTGAGGTTAAGGAAACTGATTTGATTGTTAACTTCTGTTTCAAGTGTATATTTTAGTCTATCGTGTATTGAGTTGAATTTAATAAAAAGATTATCAATTGTAGTTCTATTTCCAATTAAGAGTATGTCGTCTGCATAACGTATATATAGTTTAATCCCCGAAGTGTAAGGCTGTAGTATTTGTTTTTCTATGGTTGCTAAATAAATCTCAGATAAGGGGGCAGAAATTCCTAGACCCATGGGAAGGGCCGAATATTTGTTGAAATATTTGGTTATGAAACCAGAAGTGTCTAGCATCCAGTAAGAACGAAGTAAGTTCTAAGATATTATTGATGGAGAGAGAGAGAGAGAGAGAGAGAGAGAGAGAGAGAGAGAGAGAGAGAGAGAGAGAGAGAGAGAGGTGCGACTGATTAAAGTATTGTCCATCACTAGGAATTCTCGTAAAGCTTGTAGTGTAAAAGGCAAGCGTACGTTTGTATATAAAGATATTTGTATAAAAAGAAAAAACTAGATAGTGTGAATCACAGAGCTGTAATACTCAATACATTCTATGTTGATATTAATATTTGTAAAATAATAAGAGGAGTTTACCTCAATATAGTACGTAGAACACTTCCATATGATATTCTCCAGAAATTAAAACGAAATCGAAAACTTAATTTTCTTAATTTTTATAAAACGCAATTAATTTTTAATTGCGTTAAATTGATTTTTAATTGTGTTAAATTGGTTTTTAATTATTTATTTTTTTACTCTAATGTAAGTTTTCGATTTTTTTGTTTTAATTTCTGGAGAGTATCATACGGAAGTGTTCTACATACTATATTGAGGTAAACTCCTCATTATTTTACAAATAAAGAAACAACATCGAAAGACGTTAAGATGTCTTCGCTGGAAATTATAGCAGTATTTATTTGTTCGAATGCTTGATTTGTGTTACTAACTTTAAACTTTGAGAATCTTGTGAGGAGGGGGAGATATAATTTTTACTAAAAAGGAGGATAGGTTGGCAAAGGCAGATTTGCTAAAGGAAACTATTGGTCTTAAGGGGTGGCCAGGTTTATGTAGTTTGGTGATGCCAAACATATGTGGGAGGATGTTGTTGCGTATACCAATTTGCTGTAGTATGTGCAAATTAATTTCTTTATTAGATCTTAGTCTCCTTAAGATAACATCAAGCTTATTTTTTAGTTTGGAGATGTTATATGCGTTATGAATTTTATATGAGTTTTGGTCAGAGAGGATTTGTTCCATTTTGTTGATATAGGCACTTTTATTTAGAATTACAATTGTGTCACCTTTGTTGGCTTTTTGTATAATAATGTTAGGAATATTCTGTAGTTTTTGTATGTCTAATAGTTGTTGTTTTTTCATGTTGAGTTGGGGGGGGTGAGTTTTGAATTAATAATGGCGTTGGTTTGGTGCATGATTCGCCATTTATTGGGGTGGTTTTCGAGTTTAGCTTGTAACTCTATGATGCAATATTTTATGGAATAATGGTGGTCCCTTATAGCGAAGTTAAAACCATATTCCAGTCCTGAAAGCTCAGTGGTAGTGAAGGTTTGTGACGAAATATTAATGGTGGAACTCTGTGGGGGGGGGTGTATGTTTTGTGTGAGTATATCCCATTTTTTAATATGCCTTTGTTCCATGACATTGAGGGCAGCATTAATGTGTGCGTGTGTCATTGAAGATAGTAAATTCTATCCAAGTTTGGGGTAACATTTCTTTTTTAAGATTGAAACAAAAAAAGCCATTCTTTATAACCAAATTCATAATGCTATAAAATACAGTTCTTCACAAGATGCCTTATCAGTTGAATTACAATATCTTACAAAAAAGTTCATGTCCAGGAAATATCCGTTCCAATTAATCCAACACACTGCCGATCTATAATCTGAAGTTGTAATTCACCCGGTGCACTATCAATTTCTAATGAAAATGGGTCGCGCACTATTTCCAAACTTGTCTCAATTTTTCGGAAGTCTCCAAATCTTCGTGAAAAGTCGTCATTCAAAGCATTGATAATTTCACAATATTTTTCAAATTTATTTTCTGGAATCTTCAGCAACTTCGTGGTTGGAAAGTGGTCTATCTTGTTAATCAATAAATGTCGAAGGAACAACTGGAGTTTTAATTGAAATCCATTCAAACTTTTTACCATATCATGGGTGTATAAATTTTTTCCCTTGTAACACGGTGTTGAAAGTATTTAAGTGTGTCACGATGTCCAGGGTAAACAAATCCAGTTATTATCAGTTAATTCGGGAAAGTCCATAATATTTTTCAGTTTTAAAAATAGAATGATGTCATCTTTAAGATCCCATACTCGCTGAAGAACTTTTCCTAAGCTAAGCCATCGAATTTGGCTATGATAAGGAATATCTGTGTCCTCGGATTCAATATCTTGAAGAAAATTAACGAATTGTCTGTGTTTCAGGCCCCTTGTATTAAATTTACCAGTTTAATAATACAAGATGTGACATGTTTTAACTTTTAACACATTTTTACATAATACTTGTTGATGTATTTATTTTTTTTTTTTTTAATGGAAACCCCAACACGAAAGATATCAAAACCTATAATACTTAGTATCGTGCATGGGTTGAAAGAGAAGTATTGGGGGGATGCCGGAAACTTTACTCTAGAGACTAAACATGGGTTTCACCACTTCAAGAATTGTAATTAAATTATAATCAGGATAATTTTCACAAATTTTATCCTGAATTTTCTTTAACCCTCCAAAATTTTTACCTGTCAAACTTGGTGCTCCGTCAGTTGTTACGCTTACCATTTTGTTCCATTGTAAATTATATCTTGTTAAGAGTTTTTCAACTTTTTCAAATATATCAGCTCCCGTTGTTTGGTCTTTAAGAGGTCAAGCGCATGGGTGCATAAGTACACGTGCCTTGAGTGACCGGGGTTCAAGCCCGTGACTACTGAATATGGTGCTGTTTCTTGTATTCTGTCTATCTTGTGAACTCCTCTGACCATTTGGTCGTCCCGGAGTATAAACAGAAAATTTATTTTAGGCCTGACGTAGCCCAGTGGTCAGGAACGAGAGTGAAAAGCACGCGTTCCTTGAGTACACCGGGGTTCAAGCCCGTGACTACTAAATACGATAAATATTTGTATTGACGATTTATTGTAAACTCTACTGACTAGATTGTCATGCCGGAGTATAAATAGAAAATAAAAAGATTCCATTGAAAGAAGCTCTTCAGTAATTTCAAAATTAGAGGTACATCCACATATGAAAATTAATAACTGCGCAGTATTCTTTTTGTCATTACTTTTGTCGAGAGCCTTCGAGTACCATGCTATGGATTCTAATACTGATAATAATTACTCATTCAAATTTATATTGGTACATACAATTCTTTTTACTACGGTTCGCCGAGATAAACTTATATTCTCAAATTTGTGTTTAATGTCAGGACGTATAATTCCACAAGCTTCAGTCATACATTCTTTACTGTAGTCTCCAACAGAAAAAAGCCATTCTTGTTGCTTTTTTGCAATTATATGAGAAATAACAAAACTTGCCTCTACAGTAGCTTCTTGTTCCTTAGTTAGCCACGTAAACACATTTTGTTGTCTAGATAAATTTTGGATCAATCCAGCAGTTTTCTTTCTCGCTTCCGGAGTTAAATTGGCACCATATTCGGAATGTTTAGTAGTGAAATGTCTTTTAATATTGTACTCTTTCAGTACAATATTACTGACACTCTCCCGGCAGATGAGACAAATAGTCTCATTATTTATGTTAGCAAAAAAATATTTTCCACTCTTCATTGAAGACACGATGCTCTGGTTGAATTTTTCGTTTTTTATTCATTTTTAAAAGGGCATAAATATTATTTTTATCGTTACTAGCACCAAGATGATAACCAAAAAACTAACTGTGGGATGACCGTCAGAGAAAACAGATTGGAACTGTGGCCAGTCAACAGTCCTATCCTATTACTCCAGCACCGCAGCAAAGCTGTTGTCTGTTAACGTAGTTTCGCACGGTTAGTTTATAATCGCAAATTATACCGTTATAAAAGCGCTTGTTGGCTCGCTCCGGTTCACTAACAATTTCGAATTCTATCTCAATTTGAACAATACAGAGATGATAAAACAATTTACAAATCGACAAATTCTATAATGTATTACATATACAAATTTATTTTTCAAAAAGGCGTCGCAAAAGGCATAAAATAAATAAACCTTTTTTGAAAATACAATTAAAGCTCGCGGGCGCACATAAATCAGGGGCGGGCCGCATGCGGCCACGGGCCATCACATTAAAGGTACCTATTATCTAGATCAGGCCTGGGCCTGATCTAGATAATAGGTACCTTTGATGTGATCTGATTAACGTGTTTAAGGCTTTGAAGTCTCGAGCACACTCAATGCTGACGGAATTCTTGCTCAGACTACGTACGCATTCAAATATAAAAAAGATGGATGATTGCTGGAACAAGCTTCCATCCATTGTTGTGGAAGTGGATAGTTTGAATAAATTCAAGGTAGAACTAGACAAATTGAAGGGGATGGATAGGTGAAACCAGATGGTTTTTTTTTTTTTTTTTTGGCGGATGCTGTATGAGCATGCTTCCTTGCATCATTTGTAACCCCCCCCCCCATATTAATACTAACTAAGACAGATTGAATGTACATAGCTTTTTCTTGAGGAGATAAGAAAAAGGAAATAAGAAAAAGCAATATGTAGTGGTAGAAGTAAGAGAAAAGAAATCGGGTTGGTATTATTGTGAGACAAACTCCAGAAAACCAGAATTGTAAGATTTTGAATGTTTAAAATATATCACACACTAAACTCACACAAATAATTAACATTTAAATGACTAAAGTCCTTTTAAAGTATTTTAAAAAAGTATTTTATTTTACCATGCAGTTCTATACATTTTAGCTCATGAAAATTCAAACAAATAATTTTTGAACATCATATTTCAATTTTTTTTATTTTAGAGCTGGACTGCATGGGGAAGAGAGCAAAAATAATTCTGGACTGCAAAGGAAGAAGAATAGCACACCAATTATATGGTAATTCTCCCTGCTGACAGCATATACTATATGTGCTATGAAGTAGCGTGCAGAGCTAGTATGAACTGTCAAAAGATAGTATAAGCTGTCAATTACTGATGTTAGTGAACTGGCCTTTACAAGTAGGATTATACAAACCACAGGTTCCGCACCTCACTAAAAAAAAAAGGTAGAATCTTGCCTTTCTTAAACTCAATAGCAAATTTTATGCAAGGGGTTCTCTTTCTAACACTGACAAATACATCACTGATATATCTCCTCCACATATACTGTAGAATGAATGAAGTAAAGTACAAAGCGGTCGTGATTTACATGTGGGTTGCATTCCTGGAACACATGATTTGCACAAACAAAGATTTACACAAATTAAGACCTGTTATTCCCTAAAAATACATTAAAATTTGGGGTGGAGGATGCATTCCACAAAAGCATAAATTTACACCAACGTATTTTTGACTTATTTTATGCAGATTAATTAAAATTAATAAAAAAAATTTATAGTTAACATAAGATAAAAAGTAAATTTTTAACGGAAATTAACATGTATGCGAAAAATATTGTGGAAAAAATGGGTAACCTGTAAATTAAAAAAAACGTGAATTAAATAAGCATGTGAACAAAAAAACAAATCAAGAAATTAAAATGCAAAATATTAGACTTTACCTTAAATCTAGAAGGACTTCACTCACTGCGATCTTTTGATTTCTTGAATTAGCGGTCAATTTTATAAGCATTTTTTGTTGTTTTTTGACCCTGCATGAACATAAAGCGTGTAATTTTAATTTTTATGTGTATAATAAGATTTATATATTATTATTACCTAAATTATAAGGTCATGTTATTTCAAAATCGCACAAAATAAGACCATATAAATCACGACCGCACTGTAGCTTCTGCAAAGGCCCCATTACCAAATTTGCAATATTCGTGGTGACTAGTGGTTAGTCCAAAATCCTGTTTATACAGAATATCCTGGTATGTGAGGGTAGCATTACTGAGACAAAAATTAGGCCCTCATAAAACCAGAAATGAAAAGCTTGGTTCAAATGTGTTCCAGTTCCAGCTGTGTAGAAATATAACAACAGATGAGACCATGATGTGGTCATCCTGGTGACAAGTTTCTGTATTTGTTGAGCAAAGGTATAGACAGACCAGGCTTGAGCTAGATGTACATAGAATTTCTCCAAAAGGATATTTTCACTGGGGGTGCCAATACATGAAATTATAGACCATCAGGGAATCCAAGTCTGGTGAGTTTTGGGCATCCCATAGAACTGATCTAGATGACAACCTAAGGCAAGCAATTTTTAAGAGACAACATGCTCTATTTTCTTTACATCCAATTATTTAGGTAGGGAATTTACCTTATTTTTCATACTCACCAAAAGGCTGTTACAGGGCAACTTATATGTGTTCCAGTCTTGCAAACATTCCACTCTCTTCCATTGCGGTAGATCTCTCTCTCTCTCTCTCTCTCTCTCTCTCTCTCTCTCTCTGTTTAATACTACAGTTCTCCATATCTTGTCATAAGGGAGAATTAGTCCAGCATTAGTCCGGGGCAGGATGTTGTTTTCTGTTGAAGATTTAGGTTAGAAAAGTGGGGAGATTATCAATAACCCTTCAAAATAATCCTCAATGCTTTCTTGACACCCACAGGATCTGCAAAATAGGGAGCTATATGGGATTTAAGGCAAACTTGCTTACAAGACTAAGAACTCCCAACTTTCTGGGAGTAAACATTTGCCACTTAAATTAAGAACAAAAATCTTCCTGTTATTCCTTCCACTTTTCTACACTGAATTCTCTATTGTTCTAAAAGGCATCGAAATATCTGTATTTGTTTAGTCCTGAGATTTCTCGTTACAGTAGGCACTCTGTTTATTCAAATGGTTATAAATGACTGAAAGTTCATTGGGAAGACAATCCCTAAAGAAATTAGAAACTCTCACCTGTTCATATTTGATAGGCCTCAATTCTGCAAGTACTTCCCTAATCTGCAATTTAAAAATACACTTTTGGAATCCCACCGTGGCTCTATAAAAATGATCATACCGAAACAGCATTTTGTTATGGAAGTCTTTAGGAATTCATCATCCTTTTACATCAATAAGAAAATGTGGAATGCTATCTGTACCTGCTGCATGCTAAATAAAGTTTCTGTAGCGGACTGGAGGCTTGCCATACTTCTGGGCTACAAGATATATGAAGATGTTGGAAAAACTCTGAGGACAGGGACAGAATATGTGCTTGAAATTCTAACTACACCAATCAAATTAAGAAAAGGCAAAAATTTATTTTAAAAAAAATTTTTAAATATTTATATTATTTTAATTTTACATATATTTACAATAAAATAAATTGTATTCTAAAACCATGGATACAAAAATACTAAAAACACATCATTATTATTCGTGATATCTTAAACAAATTATTAAAACCATGGTGGCTTTCGACAAATAAATTTGGTCTTTATCAATCACACAATTCGGGAATAACTGACTCCCTAAATAGCTATTAGGCCAGAGTATCATGGTTAGCATGTGATGACTAGCCAAAGCAAATGCAGTGAAGAATGCACCGAAGAGACTAGGCTCCACAGAACTTAGTCTCTTTGAGAAGTGGTCCCACACTGCCGCTCCACTCCTCCAGTAAGGGAAGGGGCATTTTAATACTTGTCAGTTTGTATCCTGCACCGAAGAAACACTAATTTTTATATTTGTATCTTCTTATATTTACAATCTATTTATACTTTTATATTTATAATCTAAAACCATGAATCTCTTCATTTTTTTTTTTTTTTTGTGGAAATAGGTTAAATAGTTCTTAAACTATTTAACCTATTTAAACTAGAAATTCATAGGTATACCATCAAAATACTCATAAATTTGCATATATGGTTAATATTATTTTAGGCTAGTTGTATATGAGAAAATTTTTTTTCATTTCCATGAAGAGGTGTTAGAAAATAATGCCTGGTAAAGTGGAAGGAGGACTCCAAAATGTTGTGCCCAACTCAGTTTCTTCAGTGGGTTTTCAAATTGATTAGTGCATGTTCTAGGACTGCTGTCTTTGAACATGTAGCATATCAATCCCCCAATGCCAAAATCACTTTCATCTGATTTTGCCTGACTTAGTCTGTGATTGACTAAGTTATTCTTAGTCATTTGGATAAAAGCAATATTAGTAAAGCAAAAATGAAGCTGAAAGACTGTGTGGGAAATTAGAAAACTACAATCCATACTGCAGGGTTAGCAGACTCTGCAATCACCTGTAATTTCTGGCAAGGGGCACACATCAGTGGTGTGGATGAGGTAAAGAATCAACAAGGTCATTGCTTAGTTATATATCTAATGTACTCCCAGAATCCTCTGGGAGTACAATAGATATATAACTTCCAGTTAGGAAACTGCAGTTAATAATTACTCAACATAAAGAATTCCACTCTGAACATAATAGGAAGTGGAGTGATTGAATTTACAGGTGCAATGTCTGTGATTCAAGCAATTCCATATTTAGGTAGTCTGTGGTCCTAGTGCATGTATTTTTAAAGGCTCTTCAATGTCACAAAGGTTCCCCCCAGACCAGCAGTTATCCCACTTCCTTCCTCCCCTGCTTCGGCCTTGGTACAACTATGCCACTGCATGAATCCCAGTAATCCAGCTTTGGATAAAAGCAATTTTAGTAAAGCAAAAATGAAGCTGAAAGACTGTATGGGCAATTAGAAAACTACTATCCATACTGCAGGATTGGCAATGTAATTAAGCAATCACTTGTAATTTCTGGCAAGGGGCACACATCAGTGGTGTGGGTGAGGTAAAGAATCAACAAGGTCATTGCTTGAGGCACTTTAGACAACAACAGACCAAATATTAATGCATATTCTCTTTATTTTTGGATCTGTTGTTGAATAAGGAAAAATCATGCTAAACCAGATGATGCAAGAGACGGGAGGAGAAAAAGGAAGGTTATGATAGCCACTAGTGTCAGCTATTTGTCTTTCCCATTTATATTGAAATCTGCAAGAATGGGGTGGAAAATAACCATTGTAATCATACTGGCTAATGATCACATGATACTTTTTTGCTAATAAATATTTAAGGAGACTGCCATACTCAGAAACTGCACAGCTGACATGGACAAAATTCTTTTTTTTAAGAAAGCTGCTGTGGCTTCAGTATATTATTGTGCTGTATGTACAGTTCATTTTTATTATAAATAATGCTGATATATTTTTAGCAGTTTTGTAACCATGGTTTTAAAATATAATTATTTTTGGAAATATATATTATATATATATATATATGCAGTTTTTTAATGTATAGTTTTAATATAATAAATTTTTGCCCTTTGTAGTTTTGTACAGTGCATTTTTAGTATTTTAAGCATGTATATCAGAATGGACCCATGTTTCTGATATCCCCATTACATCAACAGTCATTCATTTAACCAGTATATCAAATTCATCAAATTTATTAACTTTTTACTTCCAGTATTAAAGAATATATTACAGAATTGACTATGGCATGTTCAAAGCTGTCTGTGAAGTGCAGTTCCCTCTAAAAGATCACAGTAGTGCAGCAGACAATTCCTCTGTGTATCCTTGATGCAGGAAAAGTAAAGTAAATCAGGAATCCAACTTAATGCCTAGAGCTTTTTCACATGCATCTGGCTGCAATACCAGAAGCAGAAGGCACTAGTCCAACATGAAGTAATTCTGGCTGACTCAATTGTCAGAGTAATAGAGAATACACCACATTTCCAAATGTAAATGGACCCTTTATTCATAATACAGTATATCTAATAATGTGTCCATCTACCTTTGGCCTTAATTACACTGTTGGTAAAAGGGTTTCAATGAAATTAAGGTTGGGACTCTAGGCTATGCATTTAATCATTTAAAATTACTATAGGCTATGCAGTATAACATAATCCACAGTAATGTTGAAACAGAAAAGTCGCTCTCCCAATACTACTCCCACAGTACGGAAAGAGTCGAATTGCCAGAATGTCACATGGTCAAAATCAATCATTTTTCCAAAAGTGACAATTATCCTGGTCCAAACCATGAATACAAGCAAACAGGAGGTGGCAGCACTTCTACCAACCTTTACAGGTGGGACAATGACGCTCTAGTAATAAACATTCTCCAAGCATCTGCCATGATGCCTGGAGAATAACCTAAACATGATCATCAGATTGGAAACCCACATACTGTGATAAATCACAGTATATGGCTATAAAATTTTTCTTCATCTAATTTAATTTAATTTAATTTAATTAGGCAACCATACCATAGAATGGAAGGTGCACTTTCCTTTCTTAAAATTTTTATAGCCCATAACTTAGTTTTAAACCCATAATCCCTGTAAGTTATTAGAATCCTATAACCAATATGTATGTGGTAAAACTCTCCACCAGTTAAGCGGATTACTATGAGGTGAGTGCTAAAAATTAAGCTAAGCTATACATACGATCTAGATGCAAAAGCCTTAAACACATCAATCAGATCTCCTTGCAGGCACCTGGTTTCCAGATACTGCAATTTACAGAATTAATCTTTCTTAGTATGAGCACCATTTTGCTCGCAGCCCCACTAATAAAGTCATTGCTCTTCTCTGCACTCATTCCAACAGATCCATATCCTTCCTAAAATATCTTAAAGACTTTGATGCAGTCATCAATATGTAGTCTTATATGATGGCATAATCACTTCCTTATCCCTGTATCATTGACAGAACTTTGGAGTTGTCCTAGCAGCCTATCTGAACAGAAAAGGCTGCTTTTTTTTTTTTTTTTTTTTTTTTTAAGAATGGCTAGGTTCAAACAGAAAAGGTCAAAACAATATATTTACTGATGATACTGAAGCAGTTTAAGGTTTTTTAAAAACCTTAAACTTAGCTGTTGGTGGGAGGGGAGGTTTGTTTTTGTTTGTTTAGAGATTTATTAGGCTCATCGGCAACTATGGCCATAGTGCACCGTGGAAGGGAAGGAGTTAATACACTAATTGTGATTAACCTTATGCTGCTCGCTGCTGCAAAACAGAAAAATTAAATTTTTCTGTTTTGCTTTTTTTTTTTTAAATTTGTAAATGAAATCAAATCCTTTCATGTACTGCACCTTTTCCCACCAATATTCTCTAACTGGTTATATTTTAACTCTAACTGTATTTCTGCTTTCATTCCGATACACTATACTATAAATTACAAGACAATTTTCTGTCTGGTATTTAACAGACACCAGCTAAGCAAAAATATCTTTCTTCCTTCTAGGAAATTCCCATTCCCATGGCATCTACGAGATACCAGAGACAGGCATCTAATCTAGCCACAGCTTTTATTTCATTTGCTGAAATGCGAACAGCACAGAAAAATACCAGACATTTGTGTTGCTTTTGGCAGACACCACACGAGTGTTTGTATTTCAATCCAGGGTATGAGCGACCTCGGAAATTCGAAAAAATATGATAAAAGATACCTTTATTATTATTATTAGTTTTGCTTGTTTATGTTCTTTCAATATTTTTCAATTGTTTAGAGCATTATAATTAATAGATTACCATTTTCAATGGTAATCTATTAATTATAATGCTTATTAATTATTTGTTATAATTTATAATTAAAACAAAAAGTGGTATCTCACAGACAGTACACAAGAATCTTTGTTAAACTGAGGATGCAAGTGATGGAAGATTAAAAGCACAGATAGATTAGATTCTTGAACTGCTTTAAACTCTCCCACTGGGCATATGCTGACTTTGAAATTAGTAGGGAATGTATTGTCTACTAGAGTTCATGGTCCACTAAAGCTAACCTAACATCCAATAGAAAATTCCTGGAGAAAGCACTGCCATAAGTAATCATACATGATAAGGTTACAACAAATATAAAAGACCTTTAAATGTTTGTATGATAATGCTAAGAGTGCAGTTAACAAAACTGATGAGAAGTGCTAATTAAGTCTACAAACATAGGCATAATAAGAATAATAGAAACATGGCATCATTCTGATATACAGGGTGCAGTACTTGAATATGGTAAATACAATGTATACAGGAAGGACAAACATGACCAGAAGGGAACAAGAAGTTATGCTTTTAACTGCCAAGCAAGGTGGGCATATCCAGTAAAGCTATACTGAACCAGTCTGGTGCAATATGAGCTTTGGGAAAACAAAATGAGTAGGAGTAAGTATGCAATATGCAAAAGAAAAAAAAAGTCTAATGAACATTTCTAGACAAAGAGACGAAGCTCACAAATCATGTCTTATTATGGTGAGGGGAGGGTTAATTTACCAGAAATGGACTGAAACTTGTGGGTTGGCTGCTTACCTAGTGCCCAGATATTTCTGGATTTAGCATTAATAGAGGCATATGATGCAAGAAAACAAGCTTATATAGCACCAGCCGAAAAAAAAAAAAAAAAAACCCTACCCGTTTCATCCATCCATTCACTCCAAAAGTTTGTCTAGTTCAGCCTTGAATTTATTTAAGCTGTCAACTTCCACAATAACAGATTTGCTGTATGATGGCTTTCTATTTCAGAACGTTAGAGATAACAAGGAAAAGAAATATTCTGCGTCTGATTATCAATAAGGATTCATGACATTAGCATTAGATGTAGGAAAGCAAGCTTATATAGCATCGGCCAAAAAATAAAAAATAAATAAAAAATAAAATAAAACCCCTTCCCATTTCACCCATCCATTCACTCCAAATGTTTGTCTAGCTCTGTCTTAAACTTATTTAAGATGCTGACCTCCACTACAACAGATGGAAGTGTGTTCCAACTATCAACCACCCGGTGGCTAAAGGCCAATTTCTGCACATCTACGCTACAATTGTCTTTCCTCAATTTGAATTTATACCCCCTCAGGTGAGTAATCTGAACAGGAGGAAGATTGCCATTAGCACTGAGCTTACTTAATCCATTCAAGGCCTTATACATCTCAATTAGGTGCATAGTCTCCAGAAGCTGCAATTTGCAGAACTTAAGCCTTTCTTGGTAACACCAACTCTTTATTCCGCTCACCAATCCCGTTGTCCTTCTCTGTACTCATTCCAGCAGCTTGACATCTTTCCTAAAATTAGGCCTACAGACCTGTCAGGCCACACCTCAAGGTGTGGCCTGACCACTGCCTTATACAAGGGGACAATCATCCCCCTTTTCCTGCTAGCCAAATTCTTGTATACCATTGACAAGACACCATGAGCTACTCTTGCAGACCATCTGCACTGTTCAGAAAACTTCATATCTGACTGCACAATTACCCCTAGGTCTTTTTAATTCTCCACCACCCTGAGTGTAGTACCACCCAGTTGATATGTTACTCTGGGGTTACTGTTACCCATATGCAGTGTTTACATTTGTCCATGTTAAACTTCAGTTGCCACCTCTCAGCCCATCTGCACAACTTTTCCAGATCCTGTTGCAGGAGGGTACTATCATTACTGTCATTAACAACCCTGCCAACCTTGTATCATCTGCAAACTTATACATTAACCCTGATATACCTCATCAATATCATTGATAAATACTGAAAACAACAATGGAACCAAAACCGAATCCTGGGGGATTCCACTAATAACATTAGTCCATCAAAAGCAGTGTCCATTGATAACCACTGTCCGACATCTCCCACTGTCTGTCTTCTCCCATCCCTTTATCCATTGCAGCAACTTACCCTTAATGCCAGACTGCTTCAATTTGTATAGCAGTCTTCCATGTACAACGGTACCAAAAGCTTTCCTGAAATCCAAGTATATGATATCAAAATTATTTTTTGCATCCAGTTCCTTTGTGACCACATTGCAGTATCCAATCAAATTGGTCAGACAAGACTTCCACTTAACAAACCCATGCTGTGTCTGAAGTTAAATTAACAGATCTATAATTATTTGTGTCACTCTTTGAATCCCCTTTGTGAATTGGGAGTACATTTGCACATCTCCAGTCCATGGGGACCTCCCCTGAATCTAAGGATGCTCTCATAATTATAGGTAAGGGTTTGCTAACTTCCCTAGCATCCTGCTTCAATATAACTGGATAGATTCCATCCACCCCAAGTGCCTTTTTTTTTTTATGTTTAACTTGAACAATTTGTCCTCCACTTTGCTCTCAGTTATTACAAAATCCCTTAGCTCCCTGTTAGAGTTTGATAAACTTCTGGCATTTCCCTCCTCGAATAACTCTTCATGTGTGAATGTAGATGCAAAATACTCATTCACTTTATCAGCTACTTGTGCAAGATCACCAATAGTTGAACTATCTACATTAAGGGGGACCAATCTGATTCATCCCTTTCCTTCTAGAGTTTACATAAGTAAAGAACTCTTTGCTATTTTTCTTTGCATCCTTTGTCAGAGATTTCTCGTAATCTGCCTTTGCTTGCCTAACCTCCTTTATGACTTGATTAGACTAGCTTATATCTGCCATAGGCAGATATAAGCTAGTCTAATCAAGTTAACTAAATTAGCTAAATCAACTAAATTTAGTCTAATCAACTAAATTAGCTTATATCTGCCATAGGCAGATATAAGCTAATTTAGTGTCACCTGATAATTTATATGAATCCCATGCATTTCTCTTCTCTGCCACGAGCCTCATTAATTCATCTGACATCCATTTAGGCCTAAACCTTGAACAGTATTTCCTAGTTGGTATGAAAAGCCTAGATCCTACATCCTCTGAAATACTGCAAAAATACCGCACCCTACAAGATTAAGTCCCGGAAGGCTTCCCATTTAGAATTCACCGTTGGTAACATCATCAGTTGATTCCACTGTATAGAAGTTAAAAATATGTTAACAAGTTTCAAATTAAGGAATCACTGGCAAGCAGTAGTCATCATCATCATCATCAGCCATTTTCAATCCACTGCAGGATGAAGGCCTCTCCAGCAACTTTCCAGTTCCTTCTGTTTTGAGCACTGGCCATCCATTTACTACTCAAAAACTCATGAATTTCATCTATCCATCTCCGCCTTTGTCTTCCAGGTTTTCTTCTAGCTCCTCTTGGGTACCATTCTGTTATTTTCTTAGTCCATCTGTCATCATGTCTTCGAGCTATGTGTCCTGCCCAAGACCATTTTAGTTCTTTAGTTTTGATAAGAATGTCCTTTACTTGAGTTTGCTGCCTAATCCATGTGTTTCTCTTCTTATCTAACAGTCTGATTCCCAATATAATTCGTTCCATTCTTCGCTGTGTAGTTCTTAGCTTCTCTTCCATTCTTTTGGTGAGTGCCCAAGTTTCACTTCCATAAGTCATGGTGGGGAGTATACATTGATTCATTATTTTACGTTTCAGACAAACTGGGATATTGCTCTTCAGTATGTGACTATATTTCCTGAATGCTATCCATCCAAAATTTATTCTTCTCTTGACTTCCAGGCCATTTATCATTATTACAGCTAATAACTTGTCCCAGATAAGTATATGACTCCACCTTTTCAATTACTGCTCCTTCAATCATTATTTCCCTTTCCGTGGCATACTTGTTCATCATTACTTTTGTTTTAGCCATATTCATCTTTAGTCCAAAATCCTTACTAACTGTGCATAACTGATTAAGATTTTCCTCTAATTCTTTGGGATCGTGGCTTATGACCACAATGTCATCTGCAAATCGTAAATGGTTTAGGTACTCTCCGTTCACATTGACTCCTTTCTGCGACCAGTCTAATCTTCTGAAAGCTTCCTCAAGGGCAGCAGTAAACAGCTTCGGAGATATTGTGTCTCCTTGTCGAACTCCTTTCTCGATTTTAATGTATGGAGTCAAATGCCTTTTCATAATCCACAAATGCCAGGCATAATGGTGTTTTATATTCATTTGCTTTCTCCAATAGCTGTGATATTACGTGAAGGTGATCCATAGTTGAGAATCCTGTCCTAAAGCCAGCTTGCTCTTTCGGTTGATTCTCATCAAGTATTCTTTCTAATCTGTTAGTAATGACCCTTGTGAACAACTTGTAGATATGGGATAACAAACTAATTGGTCTATAATTTCCAATTTCTGATTTATCTCCTTTCTTATGCAGCAAAACTATGATTGCATTATTCCACAGCTTAGGCATCTCACCTTTTCTAATGCACTTTGTGAAGAGCCTTGCCAGTTTTTGTGTTATGTCTCTTCCTCCCAATTTTAACAACTCTACAGTAACTTCATCTTCCCCCGGGGCTTTCCGATTCTTCATTTTCTTCAATGCATGTTCTACCTCATCAGGAAGAATATCGGGTATGTCGTATGTGTTGCTACTTTGCAATCCATCTTCCCCACTGCTGGTATCATTCCCTCGCTCCTTAGCAGTAGTCATAGTGTATTAAAGTAGGCTCTATCTAAACAAATAAATATTGTCAAAGAAAAAGGGAAGGGTTTGTTTTCATAAGGATGATGGGGGACCAGTAACCTTAGACATATTTAAATCCTTTTTTGCAGGACAAAATGGTAACTTTAAGAAACCTTTATCTAAACCTTGGTTTCTCAATAATTTGCTAAGACTGTTCAAGATAAGAACATGGCATATCCCAACTGTCTTGTATCAAAATCTAACTTAATTTTCTGCCTATAATAAAGCTTGCAACAGTTGTAAAAAAAAAAGTAATCAATCAATCCAAACTTGATTTTGAATAGGCTAAGAGTAAGAAACTTACTTCTTAATTAACTGGTAGTTGGAACATCTGGTCTCTAGATAAAACTACTGGCCACAATTTCTGTCCATATTTGCATGCCTATTACAACTGGATGGTTCTATCACAATTGGCTTGTATCAAAATCTTTAACTTCATTTTCTGCATATACTAAAGCTTGCAGCAGTTGTAAAAAAAAAAAAAAAAAAAAAAAAAGTAATTAATCAATCCAAACTTGGTTTTGAGTAAGTGCTATAAGAGTAGGAAACTTGCTTCTTATCTAAATGGTAGTCAGAACTTCTGGTCTCTGACTCAAAAACTAATGCCCATAATTTCTGTCCATATTTGCATGTGCCTATTACAACCAGATAGTTCTATTCATCCTCAGCTAAAGATAAAGCTGGCTTAATAGCATTCCACTTTCCTCTACTTCATCGAAAATTCTGTAAATCACCTCCTACTATAACAAACACATTTCATAGAATTTCTCCTGTGGCTTTCCAAACACAAGGACATTAGAAGAATTGCAAACATCTTTGATAGTAAGAATTTTCCTAATGATATTTCTTCACTCATTGTCAAAACCTGTGTTCCAGAGAGTGCTCCTTTTACAGCCACAGTTTTCAACCTTCCAACATGAAAGTTGAAAACTGTCACCATTCACAGTGAGTCGTAGTCCAGCAACAAACAGGAAAATTACAGAAACTCATTCCACATGTCAAGAGGATACTTGGAAGGACAGTGACGACAATTTCATCAGACATCTCTAAAAATCATGAAGCATTTAAGGCATCAACAAGGGTTGAGGTAAGTATGAACTTTACATATGGAGCTTCCACAACTCCATGAGAGAGTTGTGTTCCATGAGAGAGCAGAGCTTTTTTCTTTTTTTTCTTTAGTTAGTTGTTGGCACATCAGCTTCTGTGGCCATATTGCACCTCCCAAGGTTTTTGCATTTTGTACTCTGATCCAAGCCCGAGGCGGGATTCGAACCCGCGACCTTTGGCTTGCCAGGCAGGCACTTTACCCACCCGGCTAGCCCGGTCGGCTAGAGAGAGCAGAGCTACATAAGCAAGACATCACTGACTACAATAAATGGTCACAACTTACTTGGTCCAACAAACGTGTAGCTGGTCCACAGAGCAATGGAAATTGGTTTTGCAGTGATGAATCTCTCTTCATCCTGTTCAATCAAATGGGCAGATGTGGAGAAGGTTTGTTAGTGGAGTGCAGTGCCAATAATGAAGGTTATATTTACCACTCCCTCCCAATAATGATGGGAGGGAGTGGTAACCTGAATTTCAGGGAAGAGAAAATCAGGTTGTAACGAGACAAGTGTATAAATGTTTTTTGTGATCACACTGAAAAATAAATGCTATATTCATACTTATTTCTTACCCCCCCCCCTTATTTTGTGAATTACTGACCCCGCCCCTTATATTTTGCATGGAGAAAGGTTTCACACAATCACTTCACTGATTGATGGTGGTTAAACTGACAAAATCCCAATGTCAAGTACCTTTCAGAACCTCTTTCACAATAAGTAAGGACTGAGTAAGCATTTTGAAAAGATAGTCTTCCAGGCTACTTATTTTTTTTTTAGATATGGGCAATAATGGATAAAATAAATAAAGAACTTTATGGCAAAACCAATAATACAACATATCCAGTAAAATATCAACAAAAGCTGAAGGCTGGGGGTTTTCCTTATATTCTTAACATGAAGGTATATCAGGCTTAGTGTCGAAGTTTGCAGATGATACAAAGGTTGGCAGGGTTGTTAATGACAGTGGCAGTGTGCTACTACTGCAACAGGATCTAGATAATTTGGGCAGATGGTCTAAGAACTGGCAACTGAAGTTTAACCTTGACAAATGCAAAGTACTGCATATGGGTAGAAGTAACCCCAGAGAAATGTACCAACTGTGTGGACAGTGGCAGTGTGCTACTGCAACAGGATCTAGATAATTTGGGCAGATGGTCTAAGAAGTGGCAACTGAAGTTTAACCTTGACAAATGCAAAGTACTGCTTATGGGTAGAAGTAACCCCAGAGAAATGTACCAACTGTGTGGTACTACACTTAAGGTGGCAGAAATTGAAAAAGACCTGGGAGTAATTGTGCAGTCAGATATGAAGTTTTCTGAGCAATGCAGACAGGCTGCCAGGGCAGGTCATGGGGCTTTTGTCAATGATATATAGGAATTTTGCTAGCAGGGTAAATGAGGTGATTGTCCCTCTGTATAAGGCAATGGTCAGGCCACGCCTTGAGTACTGCATACAGGTCTGGAGGCCTCATTTTAGGAAGGATGTAGAATTTCTTGAGGGTGTACAGAGAAGGGCAACAAGATTGGTGAGAGGAATGAAGGGATCCTCTTACCAAGAGAGCCTTAAGTTCTGCAAACTGCAGTGGCTAGAGACTAAGCACCTGTGCGGTGATCTGATTGAGGTGTATAAGCCCTTGAATGGGTTGAGCACGCTGAATTCTGATGGGATGCTTCCACTTGTTCAGTTTACGAACCTAAGGGGGCATAAATTCAAATTAAGAAAAGACAGATGTAGAATAAAAGACAGATGTAGAATGTGGAAATTTGCCTTTAGCCAGCAGGTGGTTAATTGCTGGAACAAACTTCATTCTGTCTTTGTGGAAGTTGATAGGTTAAATAAATTTAAGGAGGAACTGGACAGGCATTTGGAGGGAATGGTGTGTTTTCTTTTTGTTTTTTTTTTTTTGGCTGATGCTGCATAAGCTCATACACTTGCTTTCTTGCATCACATGCCACTACTACTACTCCTATAACAAAGGCAAATAATACAGAAAGGATAAAACAAAAATGGCAAACAAGTAAAATTAAAGACCAACTTGAGATATCTGACCTTTTTAAAATAAAGTGGTAGTGTCATCAATATATACCAGAAGACAATTACAAAAGGTACTGAGCATAACAACAAATCAAGGATTAATTTGAAAGAGTAAGGGCAAGTTTCCTGGTTTTAATGAACCTTTAAATGAACCAGATTTCCTGGTTCATTTAAATTCTCCCAGTTGAGAGCTACTGATCAGCTCTTCCTTACAGACTTCACAAATCTTGGGAAGTATATATATGGAGAAGCCTTGCAAGTTGAAAGCATTACTTGCTAGCTTAGATGGCAGGTTTTGGCATGCTCCATTCAGTCATTTTCCAACCATTGTATATTTATTAATGATATTGAAGGAGGCATATCAGGCTTATTCAGTTTGCAGATGATACAAAGGTTGGCAGTGTGGTTAATTACAATAATAAAGGTATGCTAGTGCAACAGGATTTAGAAAAATTAGGCAGATGGGCTGAGAAATGGCAAATGAAGTTTAACCTTGACAAATCCAAAGTACTGCATATGGGTAGCAGTAACTTCAAAGCAACTGTGTGGTACGACACTGAAAGTAGGGGAAAACAAAAAGACTGGGGTAATTGTGCAGTCAGATATGAAGTTCTCTGAGTGTTGCAGACAGGCTGCCAGGGCAGCTCATGGAGATAAAGAGGTGATTAATCCATTATATAAGGCAAATTATATAAGGCATCCAATATAAGGCATTATATAAGGCATCCAATAAGGATGGTTGTTCCTGCTAGCTTTCATATATATATGGAATTTTGAAATTTAGGTAAAATAGATGGGTCTTTTATATGAAGCTATAGCTCTAATACTGAAACATATATCTAATTTTTGATTATCCTTATATCACATGTGAGCCACATAAACTGAAGTCTACTATCCAGATAACAACAGTGCAAATTATCATTTAAAATGAATCTAAAGATATCAAAGAGAAGTGAAATAAGCAGATATTTAGGATTTCACAATATAATTAAGCTATAATCACTCACCTCACTATGAACATCTGAATAACTTCCCTGAGCAGGATTATCTATAATATCATCAGAAGGAAATGAATGAACTGTTATAGGTGTATGATACAGGTGTTCGCTACAATCCTGATTTCCAAAAGAATCACCTTTCTGTAAAGAGCTTTCAGGAAAACTAGACAATGCTTCCTGATTATCTAGTGGTTCACATGTACTGTTTTCAAGCTTAGATATCACTTTAGAAATACCACATGCAGAAAACACTTCTGAAGATGTATTATTCTGATAAACGTCATTTGAATTTTCAATAACTTCTAACGAAGTCACCATTTTCAAATCCTCGTTAAAAATTTCTTTATATTCTCCCACTCTTTGGCTTTCTTCTGTTTCTTCATTTTCAGGAACTTTAATGGAAGAATCCACATCTGTTGTATCAAATTTAGTTAGATCTATAATATCGTTAAATATATCACTCTCTATAATGTCACTATCTAAAGCACTGCTATCTACAGCATAGAGAGGAATTCCGTTTTCAGTCAATTTTTCTTTGATTTCCACATATCCTACATCTGATATGTGAGTACTTGCAATGGGTGGTTGGTCTTGATTCTGAACATGTAGAGATGAACTTGACTTAGCTTCTACTGCTGTATCTGAGGGAGGTTCAATGCAATTTGCTTTCCTAATTTCACTTCTACAGAAAGTTCTTGTATGGTTGGAATTTTCGTTTGTGTTTTCTTGAATCAAAGTCTGCCCCAGAGATATTTCTTCAGTGTCACTAATCTTGCAATCATTCTCACAAAATGCTTCCTCATATTCTTGATTACCTCTGTTTATCTGTACCATCTCACTATGAGATTGCTTTTCCTCTAAAATACCTGCATCTTCTCTAAATGGACTTGGGGATGCCGAACTAATAGCTTCTGCACCATTATCTAGTAATGAACTTGTAACTATTACTTCTTCTGTTGACTCTTTTAATTCCTCTGATGGTACTGAACAGTCATTCAACATCACAGGCATATGTTCTGATACAGTTGTAATTGTGGTCTCTTTATAATCTGTAAATTTTGCTTCATTATTTTCAACAGACAGCTCAGAGGGACTGAAACAAATCTGACAACTTCCTGGTGTTTCAATGACTTGATGATTTCTTAATGATCTCTTCTTTCGAAACCAGAAAAATGATAGGATTGCAATTACTGCTGGAATGGCACATACCAAAAGACTGCGGGGTGTAACATGACCAGCCATGGGCCACGTTGATTAGTGTCTTCACGTTACACCACCCCAGTTGCTCGCCTGAACAAGATGGCCGTCTGTAAAAAAAAATAAGTACATCAATAATGCAAACAAATATATCTAAGAAATGCAATAAAACAAAAGGAACATTTTGCTCTCACACAGTTTTCACAAAGGGTCAACCACTTAAAAATTATTTATTTATAATGCGTTAAATCTAGTCAGACAGAATGCTGTCTGACAAAACATATTTTGGAGATGTTCTGCTATGAAAAAACATTTTAAATGTGGAGTCATCTAATATCTGCCGTTTGTTTTGCCGTTTGTTTACAGAGGGTAGTCTGTAAACAAACGGCAAAATTCTCCACTACTGCAGATCAATTCATCAATTTCTACAAATCTTTAAATGGTTATGTGGACTGATGCAGCAGATATAGTTCTTTAGAAACCTGAAAACATGCACACATTGAATTACATATTGTTATCAAATGCAAACTAAACATAAATAACTACATTTTCTATTTATATTCCACGATGACCATACAATGTCAGAGGAACTAACAACAGAGACAGACAGACAGACAGACAGACAAAGAGAGAGAGAGAGAGAGAGAGAGAGAGAGTGAGAGAGAGAGAGAGAGAGAGAGAGAATACAAAAACATCACCATATTTAGTAGCCACATGAGCTTGAACCACAGTCATTCAAACATGCATACTTCTGTACCCTAGCACCTTACTACTCAAATACAGTGACCATAAAATAGTTTTCTTTTGTTTCAGAATTGTATCATTGATGTGTTTATTCTAAATTAAATATGGGAAAACAACTTTATTAAGGGAAATATAAAATTAGGCAAAATTTAAATTTAGAAATCATAAAATCTAAAGAGTAATTAACATCAAATTCAAAAATTTCAGACCAAATGGTAAAACTGGTACAGATGACATGTAGCCCTCAACCATGCTTCCTTTTCATTGAAACATCTTATGGTGTTACACTCAGGGTAGCAGAGAATGAACGAGACCTGAGAGTAATTGTGCAGTCAGATATGTAGTTTTCTGAGCAATGCAGACACGGGTTTTGTAAATATACAGGAATTTTGCTAGCAGGGAAAAGGATGTGATTGTCCCTCTGTATAAGGCAATGATCAGGCCACGCCTTGAATACTGAGTACAGGACTGGAGGCCTCATTTTACACATGTACAGAGAAGAGTAACCAGATTGATGAGGGGAATGAAGGGATCCTCTTACCAAGAGAGGCTTAAGTTCTGCAAATTGCAGCAGCTGGAGACTAGGCACCTGCAAGGCGATCTGATTGAGATGTATAAGGAATGGATTGAGCAGGCTCAATACTAATGGGATTCTTCCTCTTGTTCACATTACAAACCTGAGGGGGGCATTGATTCAAACTGAGGAAAGACACTTGTAGAATAGATGTGTGGACGTTTGCCTGTAGCCAGCGGGTAGTTGATTGCTGGAGCAAACCTCCATCTGTTGTTGTTGTGGAAGTTGATAGCTTAAATAAATTCAAGGCAGAACTACACAAACATTTGGAATTAATGGATCAGTGAAATGGGAATGGTTTTTTTTTTTTTGGCTGATGCTGTATAAGCTTGCTTTCTTGCTCCATGTGCCTCTACTAATGCTAATATCCATCAACTGCCATGGCCATCCCATTACATAAGTAAAGAAGCATTAAATGTGATTGAACATTGTTTGACACCCTTGGGTGGCGCATTGCACACTGACAAGCAACTTTTCAGTCAATTGATGAACTAAGGTCTGCATTGCTGTAAGAATGGGATTTTTTTGCCACAGAATCTTACAGACACCCTTATACCGAGAATGGTTCACCGCTGTTAGGCCTGTTTAGCCCTTGGAGAGGATCATACACCATACTAATATCACGTGACCATATTTTGAAGCATCTTGTATTGACTTCTGCAATGTGACCTTTTTTTGTAATTCTCATACAATCCCTATAAATATACCTTGTAACTGTCCGAAGTTTCTGCCTGTCTCCTCATTTCATCGCTATTCTATGGTATACCATCATACCAAATTTTGCCCTGCTTCATCACAAGCTGCAAGAAGTTACACAATGGGCTAAGGTAAAGAAAGCCAACATGAGAATCATGGTAACCTTAGCAGACAAACTGGTTTCCCTGCATTCTCGGTTGTTGTTCCTGTTATTTGGTTTTTAGGAGCATTATTAACTAAGGTCATATTGCTCCGGGTATATGCAGTGGTCATTCCCTGACCTTTCCGCATCCTCCATATTTGGTGGCTCACGGGCTCGAACCACAGTCTAATCAAGAAGCGTGTGCTATGTACTGCTGCTCCTGCCCACCTGGCTACGGAGGCGCCGCATTCTTGGCAAACAGATGGTGCATCTTATTGGTAGCGGCAGTAGAAATTGATATCAATGTGTTGGTTAGTTTTTTCTCATTATTAAAAGCAGGTTATTGTAGTTCATGAGTGCTTTCGCTGCTGAAATTTACTTATGGGTACACCCTCCAGACTGCCTCAGCCTTAGGGTATTTATCCCCTCTTCTTCCTGTTTTAAAATAGGAAAACGACTTCTACTGCCAGTACCAATAACATGCACCATCTGTAGTTTTGCTCTTAGTTAAGAATTCACATAAAATTTAAGGCACTGAATCCAGCCAACATGGTGACCAGTGTGATACTGAGTCAGTTTAGTGTAACTTAAGCAGTGATATGTAGCCGAGTGATCAGCAGCGAGGATGCAGTAGCACACACTGAGTCTTTGAGTGGACCGCGATTCAAGTCAGTGACTGCTAAATACAATTAATGATTGTATTTATGATTTACTGTAAACTCCTCTGACCTAGTGGCCATGCCAGAATATAAACAAGAAAAGAAAAATGAGATAGGAGTATGTTATAGGCCTAATGACTGTGATAAGCACAATGAACAACTACAGAGACAATTAGAGTGGATCAGTATAATGGGGGAATTAAACTTTCCAAATATTGATTTGAACATGTGGGTTGGTGGCACACACACACAGTAGCAATGCTTTTGTGGATTTACTGGATGATTGTTTTCTACAAAGAGTGTTAAAGAGGCAACAAGAAAAAAAAAACAATACTTTTAGATCTCATTTCAGTAGACTCTTTGTGCATTGAAAACCACCAGGTGGCAATAATCACGGTGTATTGACATGGCATTTACTTAACGACGCAATTAATGTCAAGGGCAAAGGGAAGGGCTTTTGCTTTCGTAAAGGTGAGTACACAGGTCTGAGACAGTTTTTAAATTCTGGGCAAGTGAAAACAACTGATAATGTTACCAACAGTAAATTCTAAATAGACAGCATTCAGAGAGGTAATCACAGAAGCTACAAGGACTTTTATGCCAACTACGAGACTGTTCAAACCTAAACCTATAAATAGATGTCAGATGAACTGGTGCGACTCATGAGAGAGAGAAGACAAGTTAGTTAATGTAGACTGTGCATTATACTTCAGGCTTCTTTTATTTCTTTTAAATTGATTTTTTTCATTTTCTGTGATTAATATAAATGAAAAGTAAATACAGGCAATTCTCGCTTTTCCCAGGTTTAGGAGTTCTTTTTTTCAAGTATCAACAAAATCAAAAATATGAACATTAATTGCAACAAATACAGGCTAAACATTCATAAATATGGCATTTCAAACAATGCGCGTTACTATACTAATTCAAATCAAAAGGGACTATGAAGCCCAATAAGTCCTATTATTAAAATAATAATCTTAAATTATGTGAAACTATATCCAACGAATCTTAAATTATGTCCTACTAAAAAGGTATGAGGTTTTCACCCATAATTTAAGGTTACTATACTATACAATATAATACAATAAAGTACTACTTTTTAAACTTCCCACATTTAGCATTAGTAGAGGCATTTGATGCAAGAAAGCAAGCTTATGCAGCATCAGCCAAAAAAAAAAATAAAATAAAATAAAATAAATAAATAAAAAATAACCACTTCCACTTCACCCCTCTGTTCGTTCGAAATACCTGTCCAGCTGAGCCTTAAACTTATTCAGGCTATCAACCTCCACGACAAGGGATGGAAGTCTGTTCCACCAACCAACAACCCGCTGGCTAAAGGCAAATTTCCTCATGTCTATCCTACATCTGTCTTTCCTCAATTTGAATTTATGCCCTCTCAGGTGATTATTCTGAGCAAGAGGAAGAATCCCATCAGCATTGAGCATGCTCAAACCATTCAAGGCTTTATACACCTCTATCAGATCACCTCTCTGGCGCCTAGTCTCCAGACACTGTAATTTACAAAACTTAAGCCTTTCTTCATAAGAGCACCCTTTGTTCCATTCACCAATCTTGTTGCCCTTCTCTGTACTCGTTCCAGCATCTCTATATCCTTCTTGAAATGAGGCCTCCAGACCTGTATACAGTACTCTAGGTGGCCTGACCATTGCCTTATACAAGGGAATAATCACCTCCTTATCCCTGCTAGAAAAATTCCTATATATCATCGACAATACACCATGAGCTACTCTTGCAGCCCGTCTGCACTGCTCAGAAAACTTCATATCTGCCTACACAACCACCCTCAGGTCCCTTTCATTCTCTACCACTGTCAGTGTAGTACCACAGAGTTGATATGTTGCTCTGGGGTTGCTGTTTCCCATATGTAGTACTTTACATTTGTCAATGTTAAACTTCATTTGCCACCTCTCAGCCCATCTGCTCAACCTTTCCAGATCCTGTTGCAGTAGCATAGAGTCAGTAGTGTCCTTGACAACCCTGCCAACCTTTGTATCGTCTTGATATACTATCATCAATATCATTTATAAATACAGAAAACAATAATGGACCCAATACTGAACCCTGAGGGACTCCACTAATAACATTAGTCCACGATGAGCAGTGTCCATTGATTACCACTCTCTGTCTTCTCCCCCTCAACCACTCCCTTATCCATAGCAGCAATTTGCCTCCAATGCCACACTGCTCCAATTTGTGCAGCAGTCTTCCAAGTGCAACAGTATCAAAAGCCTTTCTAAGATCCAAGTATATAATATCAAAGTTATTCCCTGCATCCAGTTCTTTTGTGACTGCATCATAGTATCCAATCAAATTGGTCAGGCAAGACTTCCCCTTAACAAAACCATGCTGTGTCTAAGCTATAACTGAAGTCTTGTCCAGATGATCCTGCAGTGATACTTTGCATGCATTTGTTTGTTCAGACAGAGATAAGGAGGGAGGTCCAACTCTTAAAAATTTTGGAAAGAATTCCACATTTTACATGCAATCAAAATTGTGTTTGGAATAAACACTGTCATCAGTTTATTGATAATGTTGAAGGATTTCAAGAACCAGAAGAGACCGTACAAAATGAAACAGAAGTAATCATAATGTTGCTAACCAATTGCAGCTTCAGGTTTCTACAACTGACGTTACTGATCTGCTTCGAGTACACAATGGAGAGCTCACAATTGAAGACCTCATTGAAATGGCAAAATGTGAAGAAGCTTAGGAAGAAGGTTTAACAGCTAAAACTCCTGTTCGCTCTTTCACTCTCAAGGGGCTTTATGAAGCTTTTCAACACAGAAAAAGCAACTGAGATTTTGATTCATGAGATTCAAATTTCGAGTGTACTAGAAAGTTGCTACAGATTTAAAAAATGCTTTACATGCTATCATGAAATTTATAAATAAAAAAGAAGGCTGTCTTGGAAACAAACGACCCTTGAAGCATTTCTGTAGATGATGACTCTTTGTGCTTCCAACAAACCAATGATGAGTAATGAACAATCAACGAATGTGCATTTAGTCGGTGATGATGAAAATAAGCATTCTTTAACATTTGTATGACATAAATAATTTCTTTATTATTATAATTTGCCTGATTTTAAAAGCTATGTTTTCATTTCTTGGGATAAATAAATCATTGTTTAAGCACAAACCATTGTTTTGTTGACCTTTATTTAACATTACTATGGTCAAATTTCATTGTTTAGAACGTAACCCAAGGCGCCTCCGTAGCCAGGTGGGAAGGAGCAGCAGTGCGTAGCACACGCTTCTTGATTAGACCGGGGTTCGAGCCCGTCACCACCAAATATGGAGGATGCGGAAAGGTCAGGGAATGACCACCGCATATCCCGGAGCAATATGGCCTTAGTTGCTAATGCTCCTAACAAACAAAAAAAGTGAATCACCTAGAACGTAACCCGTTTTTAATATTGTAAAGTCGAGAACTACCTGTATAGTTATCTCATTACTAAGATTATCACTTTATAAAACACTTAAAAAACATAAAACTATAGGTTTACATTCCGTAAACTTAGCCAATTAACTACAACTGTACAATATTTATTACTCTCCTCCTATATTACTCTTTTTCTACGTCTGTTCTCCTCTCTCTCTTCTCAAGCATCATCACATTCAAAAGTCTTATTTCTTTTTTTTTTCCACACAACTTGAGAAAAGAAATATAATTTCTGTATTTCTGTTTGTCTGATTTTAATGAAATTTGGTTTGGCTCAACAAATATTTTTAACAAGTATGAAATTTTATGAAAATCACTGGGAATCTCTCTGTTACATGCGAATGGACATGATGAATATAATAAGCACTTAGCATACACATATCCAAATGTGCCTAAATGCTAAAGTAGATTACAAAAAGTCTCTGGGGAAGAATGCAAAGAAAAGCAACAAATGCTTCTTTACTTATGTAATCAATAGGAGGAAGGGTGATGAAGGGTTTAACTACTGATGATACTGCTCAGGTTGCTGACAAATTGGTATTTTGCATCTACATTTACACGAGAAATTTTTAAGGGTGGGGATGATGTAGCAGACACATTAAATTCTAAAAAGGAGCTAAATTAAGCTGCCTCCATCAAACTTCTTTGTCAGAACAACACAGTCCAGCAAGTAACTTTCTCTGGGCATCTGCCATGACCAGGTATGACCTGATTTCCACTGGTCTACAGTAAGAATGATGGGATTACACCACTTCTGATGGCATCTGGCATTAGTCAGGGTGATTAGTGGCTTGGATAGCTATATTACTGTGGTAACCCATATCATACAGTGTCCTGCACACTGTACTGGTGCTAATATGTCCCAGTGTGCGTGCGCGCTTGTGTGTGTACTGGCAACAAGGTAGACTAGCAAAGCTCTTCTGTCACATTCTGTTAGATATTTCCAAGTCATTTCATGATGGCTTCAGCACTAATCTGCCTCCATTTGTAAATCACATCACTAATTGTCAATCTAGGGATCATCAGTCCTCATTAATGGGGGTCATTAATTCCATAACTTGCAGGGGCTCACATCTGGTGAGTATGGGTTTGGCACACCCAGGGTCCTGAGCTGGATATCATTCTTCTCTTTCTTGGTGATTCGCTTTTGACTCTCTCTCTCTCTCTCTCTCTCTCTCTCTCTCTCTCTCTCTCTCTCTCTCTCTCTCTCTCTCAGTGTAACTCAGGAATGTTTTTTTGGCTGGTGCAGCATAAGCCTCAGGCTTCCTTGCACCATAAAGCTAATAATAATAAATCGTGGCATCTTGCATTCACAACTGTACCTTAAAGGCTTACAAGCATCTATATATATAAAACGCTTAGGTATGCTGCCCAAATTTTACAACTACTAATTGTTTCCAGCACCCATTCACGAGGTTCACTTCGCATGACCACCATACCAGGCATTCTTTATTAATTTTTGTACTAAAGTTTTTCAACTGAAGAAAGGCAACCTATGCCTGAAAGCTCTCAATGTATGTTTATTTTAACTGTCTTCAATTTAGTACCAGATGCAAATAATCAACAAGCCGTAATTAATGTGGAAGAGCATGACTGAATGCTGTCATGATCGAAAGGTTTCACTTGACCCACTGTCTGAGACACCTACTCTATTACGAGAGCTGCTTACAGGGGATACACGTGAAGCAAATCTCACTGCTATATCCAAACGAGGTAAATAAGCCAGGATATGGACAACTTTATATTTTCAATTCTGCTGAATCAACAACAAAAATGGCTTGAAAAACAATCAAACCAAGGGTGTATGGCCAAAGTAATGCAACAGTTGGACGAGCTGCTGCGACAAGTTAACCCATTAATTTTGTTTTCAATTTGATGTGGCCTTCAATAAAATGGTTGGTCACTCACACACTAGCAAGATTTTAAGGCAAAAAAATTTTGCCTTAAAATCTTATTAAGTCAAATAGACATAACAGAAAGATTACGTAACCACAGAAATTTCAAAAAACAGTGAATAGCACTTTATTTTTCCTTTTTGCAAACAAGCTGAAGTTTTAGTCTGATATTAGTTTTTGGAAGTTTATAACACAACTGCCAGTACATAAATTTATTTGATCTTTTGTTAGCAGATGCAATAGCATTGAAGAAATAAAACAAAAAAAAAAAAAAAACAATTCCTTGTGAAGAGAGCCCACTTTGACTTTCTTTGTGCACAAAGTAAGGGAATTCTTTGCAGTTGCAAACACTTTCTCTCACTCTCGCTCGCTCTTTCTTGAATATGTTTTACTACTGGACCTTTTTTGAACAGTTGCCAACTGTTAGGTAATTTTTTTATGTAAAAACATGAAAGAAAATTTCTGTATTGAGGTGATTATTCAAAAGAAGAAATCAATGATTTTTGTTTGTAAAAAAATTCAACCCTGACTAAAGGGGTACTTCAGTTTTGTATGCATCACTACTGTGCACAATTTAATTTTCCAAATATACAAGTGCAGCTAAAAAAGAAATAAGAAATATTTTTTAAATTGTTTATTATAAATGTGTAAAAGTCAATGTGTAGTTATTCTATGATACAATTTCAATGTTTATCCCCTTCAAAGTACTCTCTGCAATGCCTACGCAGGGCTACATTTGTGATTTCCAGGATCTAAAACAGCAGCGGAAGTCTTCAGAGAATACTGCCTTTAATTGTTACATTGTGTTCTGGATGTGTGTGCAACAATATCAAAGGCAGATATTGTTGGGATATTTTTTTTTTTGATTTGGTAGTTGTTGGCGCATCGGCTTCTGTGGCCATATTGCACCTCCCAAGGTTTTTGCAGTACTTTGATCCAAGACCGAGGCGGGAATCGAACCCGCGACCTTTGGGTTGCCGGGCAGGTACTTTACCCACTCGGCTAGCCCGGTCGGCTCTTGTTGGGATATCAGAGATGTGGTGTCACACAGATATAAGGAATGCAGAACTGGCATTTGGGATAGGCAGGATAGGAATGGAGGAGGGGTTATGCTTTTAGTTAAGAAACACAAAATCCAAGGAAGTGAAGCCAGTCAACATTGCTGGACAGTGCTGTGTCGAGTCAGTTCGGTGTGACATAAGCATTGGGAGATTGTTGTTGTTGATATTGGGTTTAAAGACACAAGGGCAAATGAGGCCAAATTGTGTCTATTCATCGTTTAATTGCATGACCCTATTCTTTATGATTGTTAAATTATATACTTTTGTATAGGCCAATACATTTTAAGTATATTAAAAGTTCTTCAATATTTGCATTGTTTCCTAGAATATGAGATAAATCAGGTGATACGTTAAGACTGGAAACTGATTGAAAAGTGTTTGACCAGATGGTTGAATGCAAGGGACAATCAAGCAGAAAATGGCGGACCGTAAGCCGACTGTTACAAGATGAACACTGAGGTGGGATTTCTCCCAATAGCAAGTACAGATGGGTATGATGCGTATGTCCAATTCTTAGCCTTGCCAAAACCACTTCCTCACGTCTGTTTGGTCTGAAGCAAGAGAGCCACAGCTTTGGTTCTTGTTTTATTTGGTAAAGTTTGCTGTTAGTATTCCTTTTCCATATCTGTGACCAGTTGTTGTAACATGCTTTACGAATTACAGGTTTAAAATCAGTGTATGGAACCTTAGGATGTTGTGAGAGAGTGGGTTGAGGATGTTTAGCGGCAAAGTCTGCACTTTCATTTCCCGGAATGCCAGAATGGCCAGGGATCCAGCAAAATGTGATTGACTGATTGGACACACTACAGGAAAATAGTTGGGAATGAATTTCTTTCAATGTAGGATGAGAAGAGGAGAAATTCTTCCTTATGGCATTGATAGCACTGAGGGAATCCGTGTAGATTATTGCGGGTGAGATGCAAAGTTCAATAATCTTACTAAGTGCTAACTTGATGGCATAAAGTTCAGTAGTGAAGACACTGCATGATAAAGGTAGTGTGACTGAAATTGTACATGTAGGAAAAACAGCTGCAGCCCCTACCATACTATCAGTTTTGGACCCATCAGTATATATTTTACAGAAATCGGAGTTAAGGGTAGCATGAGCTGAGTGCAACTGTCTCATGTTATTGGGAGATATGACATTCTTCCCCCACTGGAGAAAATGTGGGTCATGTGAGGCACAAACATACTTCCAAGGTGGAATAGGTGCAGTGGTGTTCTGAAAAATATCAGCTAAATCAATGTTCCAACTCAGAATAAGATCTTTGATCCTGAGTGAAGCAGGTCGATTTTCATGTGACTTATTCTCATAAAAGGAATCCCACCGAGTGTGATAAAGATACTCCCAACTGGGGTGCGATGGAAGACTCTGGATCTTAGAAGCATAGAAAAGCAATAATGTTTTTCTACGAAGATGTAATGGAGGCTCGTGGGCTTCAATATAAAGACTTTGCATGGGAGAAGTCCTGAATGCGCCCAGAGCAGTCCTCAGGGCACTGTGCTGGATGACATTTAGCCGATCTAATGTGCTTTTCCTAGCTGAGTCATATACGGGAGAACCATAATCTAAGCGTGAACGGATCAGAGATTTGTACAGGTGAAGTAAGGAGTACCGATCAGCTCCCCATGACATGGATGAGACTGATCGAAGCATGTTCAACTGTTTTAGACAAGTAGTTCGTAGATATGTGATATGTGCTTGGAAGTTAAGCTTACTATCTAATATCAGACCGAGAAATCTGATGCTGTTTACTACTGGTATTGGACAATTGTTTAGCCGTAATTCAGGATGGTGGTGGACAGCACGTTTCTTACAAAAGTGAGTGGTGGTAGACTTTTGTTCAGCTAGTTGATATCCGTTGCGTGACATCCAGGATTCAATTCTGTTAATGGCAAGTTGGAGTTGACGCTCAATGGTGTTCATGCTTTGAGATTGGCAGGAGATGGCGAGGTCATCCGCGTACATATAAGCCTCCACAGTTTTGGGGATGTCTCTAGTTATGCTGTTGACTCGAATTGCAAATAATATTGCGCTGAGTATAGATCCCTGTGGTACTCCTTCTTCCTGAATATGGGGTGTAGACAGTACGTTCTGATAACGGACCTGAAAAGAGCGGTGGCGCAGGAAATTCTGAATTATCTGAGGGAGATGACCCCTTAATCCTAGGTGATAAAGGTCCATAATAATACCATGTCGCCAGGTAGTATCAAATGCCTTTTGAATATCTAAATTGACCATGACTAGATGTTGCTTCATGACAAAGGCATTCCAAATATTCGATTCAGCTTTGATAAGGACATCAAGAGTGGATCTGTTCTTACGAAAGCCGCTCTGATGATCTGTTAAAAGGTTCTCTGCTTCTAAGATCCAGGTAAGCCTCGTATGTATCATTCTTTCAAAAACTTTCCCCATGCAGCTTGTGAGAGATATTGGCCTATAATTGTCAACCAAAGAAGGGTCTTTGCCTGGTTTTGGTATGGCAAGTATGTGAGAATGACACCACGGAAGTGGATAATCATTTTCTGAGAAGATTCTATTATAGAAGATCAATAGGGTACGTAAGTCCTCTTCAAGTAATTGTTTTAGCATGATGTAATGTACGTCGTCTGGGCCGGCAGCACTATTTGAAGATTTATTTAAGGATTCTTTGAGTTCTGTTATATTAAATGGTTGATTGTATGGAAGTGAGAGCCGTGTGGAAAAGTTAATTTTGCGGCGTTCTGCATCTGCCTTGATGCGCTGAAAGGAGATGGAGTAGGAAGCAGAAGCAGATATTGAAGAAAATGATTCTGTAGCGCATTCGCGATTTCCTTAGGTGCCGAGAGATCTTTTCCATTCCAACAGAGTATTGGAGAGGGTGGTCGAATGAATTTTCCATTTAGCGCTTTAATTCTTCTCCAAATGAATCGTGGGTCAGTGTCTTTGGTGATAGTTGAGGCAAATGAGATCCAGGAGTCACGCTTGGCTTTTCTCCTAATCTGCCTTGCTTTGGCTTTAAGTCTTTTGTATTCTATTAGATTACTGGTTGTAGGAAACTTACGGAATTTGTTCCAAGCACGGTTTTTCTCACGCTTGGCATTAGAACAATCTGTGTTCCACCAGTTGTTATGGTGGGAGCACCTGTGGGGTCGTGACTTCGGAATTGAATTTTTTGCTGCATTTAGTATCTGATTGGTAATGTAGTTAGTTACGTCTTCAATTGGATGTTGCTGAACATAACTCCTATCTAACTGGACCTGGGTACAGTAGCTCTCCCAGTTTGCCTTCTTGAACTTCCAGGTGGATCGGTGCTCGAGATTTGCAGTTACCCGTGTTTGTAATGAGCAATGGATTGGGAAGTGATCACTGTTTAGAGGATAGTTTAGCACTGACCATGTCATACTTGGGAAAATTGCTGGTGAGCAGATTGACAAGTCTATTGCAGAAGTAGATCCTGTAGATAGGTGAATATAAGTGGGAGATCCAGAATTTAGTATAGTTAGGTTGTTATTATTCATGAATGTTTCTATTAATTTGCCTCTTGTGTCAATCGCAGGCGACCCCCATAATGGATGGTGGCCATTGAAATCACCAAAAAGGCAGATTGGAGATGGTAGTTGCATAACCAAATTATCAAGTTCAGTATTTGACAATGGTTGAGAAGGGGATATATATATATAGAAGTTAGGGTAATTGATATACCGATTGAAATACGTGCTGCCACAGCTTCTAGACTAGTTTGTAATTGAATTTGCCTGGACGGTATGTTTGATTTTATAAGCACAGCTACTCCTCCGCGAGCAGGAGACTCCGAAATCCTGTCTTTTCTATATATTGTATAGTTTGTAAATTTTGGTGTAGTTTGTAAATTTTATGTATATATTATATACATTATATGTATATATAATGTATATTGTATAGTTTGTAAATTTTGGTGAAGCTTGAGATGATAAGAAAGTTTCTTGTAGACATACTCCTATCGGATTATATTTAATCAGTAAATCTTTTATGTCGTCAGAATTGCTTCTTAGTCCTCTGCAGTTCCACTGTATGATATTAGACATTATTTGAGTTTAGTTGTGGTCGATTGGTCTGACTGTTTTTTAGAAGTGGAGCATTTCGGTCTGTCTTGTTTTATTTTATCTTTTTTCGGAAAATAGGGGCGTACTGAATCCATGGTGTCATTTGCATGGAGTTCCAAAATGGGTTCCCCATTATCTAAACGCTCATCTACTTCCATACTGTTGGTAGGAGTTTCCATTTGTTTTGAACCTGTGTCAGATTTCGTTTGCTCTGTGTCATATGAGACCGATGGAGTATCACTAGGGATACTGATTGGGGTATTTGTAGCTTCGCTAGTTTTATTTTGAGGATTTTCTTTTTTTGAATTTGAAAGGGTAGATTTAAGCCAATTAGCCATTGAGGTATTAGGCGGAATTGATACATCTGTTTGTGCTCCAGTGGATACATAGTTTCTAGTGCGAACAGCGTAGGATCGACTGCTAGGCATGCTCAACATAACTTGCCTACGTGCTTCAGGAAACGTAACTTTATTTTCTACTTTATATTTTTGAATTTTTTTCCCTGTAATCCATAATTCGCAAGATTTGGAAAAGGCAGGGTGACTTCCCTTGCAGTTTGGACACGCAGGGGTTGCCACTGAGCAATCAGCTTGAGTATGGTCTTTAGATCCACATATGGGACAGATGGAGTCACCTCTACATGCCTGCTGTGAATGACCATATTTCTGGCATTTGAAGCAACGAACGGGATTCGGGATATATGGTCTAATACGGCAATTCAAATAGCCAGCTTTGATTGAGGATGGTAAGTCTGGAGTACTGAATGTTAAAATGATGGTTCTAGTTGGAGTTAGATTCCCATCTTTTTTAGTCATGATTCTTTTTACACTTGTTACCTTTTGACTACTAAGTTCTTGGAGTAGTTCTTCTTCGGAGACTGAAGTTAGGTCCCACTCACTGATCACACCTCTTGATGAATTTAAGGTTCTCTGGGGAGTAACTGATACTGTTAGCCCCCCAAAAGATGTTGTATTTAACAGCTGCTCAGAATGTTTTGAGGTGGCTGTTTCGATCAGGAGGTCTCCGGATTGTAGTCGCTTCACCATTTTTGGTGACCCTGCAATAGACTCTAAACACTTTTGTATCAAGAATGGTGATAACTTGCCTACAGGTTGGGCAGATAACGAATGTACCACCAAGAAATTCGGTATATCATTTTGACATTTTGCTTCCCTTCGAAGCCTTTTTGGGTGAACACAGTCATGGTCAATTTCAGAAGTCTCTTGTCTTAAGCTCAATGGCTCTAAAGGTGGATAACTATTTGTATCCATATTAGCTCCTTTTGGCCCTGGGGGTTTACCTTTACCACCCAGGTTACCGGCCCTGCCACGGGGAGGCAGGAGCACTGCCGCTTGTGGCCAAGCGTAGAGGTTAGTTTAGTTAGTAGAAGTGCTAAATTAAAGAAAAAGGTACTTTCCTTCTTCTGGGCTCACCTCTTAAGTGTTTTTAAGAAAATGAAGCTACTTAACGAAAAGGTTTAATAAGTAAGGGAGAAAACAAAAGAGAACCTAGTCGCTTACCAAAAAACGCTCTTTAATAGCACGAGAATCGCTTGGCCACGGAAACGCTTGGCACCCGGGGCCCATTGGGAGATTAAAATTGAGAGTAGGAGTGTGCTATAGCCCTAATGACTCTGATGAATAAGGAACTGTACAGGGAAATAGAGTGGGTCAGTAAATCAGAGAGTCTTATAATGGGGGATTTTAATTTCCCAGATATTGACTGGAATTTGTGGGTTGGTCACTGACATACTAGCAAGGCCTTTGTGGATTTATTGGATGACTGTTTTCTACATCAGCATGTTCGGGAAGCAACTAGAGGGAGTAATACTCTTGATCTGATTATCAGTAGTGATTCTTCATGCATTAAGAATCTGCAGATAAAGGAACCACTAGGTGGCAGTGATCACAGCGTGCTGAAGTGGGATTTACTCAAAGAGGTAACAACCATCAGGGGTAAAGGGAAGGGTTTTTGCTTTCGTAAAGGCGACTACGATGGTCTGACACAATATTTAAATTCTATACAGTGGGACCAACTGATGATGTTACCAACAGCAAATTCAAAATGGGAAGCATTCAAAGAACTTATCTTGGAAGCTACTAGGCTTTACATACCAACTAAGAAATATTGTTCAAGGTTTAGGCCTAAATGGATGTCAGATGAACTAATGAGACATATATGGCAGAGAAGAAAAATGCATGGGATACATATAAATTAATGGGTGACATGGAAACCTATGATAGATATAAGCTGGTCTGTAACCAAGTCACAAAGGAGATTAGGTAGGCAAAGGCAGATTATGAGATATCCTTGGCAAAGGATGCAAAGAAAAACAGAAAAGAGTTATTTTCCTATGTAAACTCTAGAAGGAATGGGATGAATCAGATTGGTCCACTGGATATTGATGGTTCAACAGTTGGGGATCCTGCTCAGGTGGCTAACAAACTAAATGAGTATTTTGAATCTACATTCACACATGAGGAGTTATTCAGGAAGGGGAATGCCAGAGGTGAAGTAAACTCTGGCAGCGAGCTAGATGATTTTGTAATAACCGAGAGGAAAGTGGAGGAGAAATTGTTGAGGATAAACAAAAAAAAGGCACCTGGGGTGGATGGAATCTATCCAGTTATATTAAAGGAGGCAGCAAAGGAAGTAAGCATACACTTAGCCATAATTATGAGAGTTTCTTTGAACTCAGGGGAGGTACCAATAGACTGGAGATGTGCAAATGTGACCTTAATTCACAAACGAGGATCAAAGGCTGACAAGCAATTATAGACCTGTGGGATTAACTTCTGTTCCAGGAAAATTAATGGAGGCACTGGTTAAAGAAGCACTGCAGGATCATCAAGACAAGACTTCAGTTATAGCTCGGACACAGCATGGTTTTGTTAAGGGAAAGTCTTGCCTGACCATTTAATTGGATACTATGATGCAGTCACAAAATCAAATATATAATATCAAAGTTATTCCCTGGATGCAGGGAATAACTTTGATATTATATATTTGGATCTTAGAAAGGCTTTTGATACTGTTGCACATGGAAGACAGCTGCACAAATTGGAGCAGCGTGGCACTGGAGGCAAATTGCTGCTATGGATAAAGGGATGGTTGAGGGGAAGAAGACAGAGTGCTAATCAATGGACATTGCTCATCGTGGACTAATGTTGTCAGTGGAGTCCCTCAGGGTTCGGTGTTGGGGCCATTATTGTTTTCTGTATTTATAAATGATATTGATGATGGTATATCAAGCTTAATGTCCAAGTTTGCAGACGATACGAAGGTTGGCAGGGTTGTTAATGACAGTAGACTGCTGCAACAGAATCCAGAAAAGTTGAGCAGATGGGCTGAGAGGTGGCAAATGAAGTTTAACATTGACAAATGTAAAGTAACTACATATGGAAAACAGTAACCCCAGAGCAACATATCAACTCTGTGGTACTACACTGACAGTGGTAGAGAATGAAAAGGGCCTGGGGGTAATTGTGCAGGCAGATATGAAGTTCTCTGAGCATATAGTTCTCAGTGCAGACAGGCTGCAAGAGTAGCTCATGGTGTCTTGTCAATGATATACAGGAATTTTTCTAGCAGGGATAAGGAGGTGATTATTCCCTTGGATAAGGCAATGGTCAGGCCACACCTTGAGTACTGTATACATGTCTGGAGGCCTCATTTCAAGGAGGATGTAGAGCTGCTAGAACGAGTACAAAGGGCAACAAGATTAGTGAATGAAACAAAGGGTTGCTCTTATTAAGAAAGGCTTAAGTTTTGCAAATTACAATGTCTGGAGACTAGGCACCGGTGAGGTGATCTGATAGAGGTGTATAAAGCCTCGAATGGTTTGAGTATGCTCAATGCCAATGGGATTCTTCCTCTTGCTCAGAATAATCACCTGAGAGGGCATAAATTCAAATTGAGGAAAGACAGATGTAGGATAGATGTGCAGAAATTTGCCTTTAGCCAGAAGGTAGCTGGTTGGTGGAATTGACTTCCATCCCTTGTTGCGGAAGTTGATAGCGTAAATAAATCTAAGGTTCAGGCTGGACAGGTATTTCGAACGAACGGAGGGGTGAAATGGGAGTGTTTGTTTTTTTTTTTTTGGCTGATGCTGCATAAGCTTGCTTTCTTGCATCAATATGCCTCTACTAATGCTAATGCTAAGTTTTCAAATGCTCATTTCCTTTGAGGTGGATTTTAATTTTTGGGTACAGTAAAAGTTGCACACTGCCAGATCTGAAGAATAAGGTGGTGCTTTTGTTTTGTTTGGTCTTGTTTTTTTTTTGTTAAAAACTCTCACTGCAACGGAGGAATGACACGGCACATTGTCATGATGCAAAAACCATTTGTCCAGCCATTAACTGGGCCGTGTGTTTTATATTTTTTCACAAAGTCTTCCTAAAATCTTAATATAGAGTGTCTGATTAACATTCTTATTTGGTAGAACAAATTCATGATGAACAAGAAAAAGAAAGGAAAATGCATGGACTTGATCGTTCATCGAAATACTCTTGCTTTCTTTTAAAAGGGAGAATTTGCACTACATGCTTTGCCACTTGGTTTGTGGATCATACTGAAAGACCTAGGATTCATCTCCTGTTATCACCAAATCCAAAAAATTGGGAGTTTCACAAATTTTTTCCAAATATGCACTGCAAATTTACCCATATTTCTGCTTCTGATCATCTGTCAGGGTTTCGTGCACACCCCTTTCTCATGTGCAGCTGCTCTGTCAAAATTGTTCTTACTTTGTTAATGTGTAACTGTTCTATGATTAGTCGAATGCTCATATGATGATCTTGGTGCAAGTTCTCTCAAATTTTTTCAACATTGTCATCTGTCATTGAAGTCGACAGTCTTGTCTTCGTGGACATCCCTCTCTGAACCGTTTTGTGCCATTTGCACACAAGTTGCTGACTCCTGGTTTCAACACCATATACTTTCCATAATATCTCTAACATTTCCATACCATTTTTATTGTTTCACTAAAAATTTAATAACAAAATAACAATTCTTTGCTCTAAATTACCATCACTAATTTTTCTGCCAAAGGGTTAAAACACTGATCCACTTAAAGAGGCACAGTTCAATCAAACTTACTGATTGCAACAAAACAAAAAAATGATCTATACAGGAAAAAAAAAAACTACAGCAGGATATGAATGTTGTTGGCATGCGCAGTAGTAAGGCATCAGTAAGCAACAAATTCTAGTTTCATTTTATCCACATTTTGTATATCACTGATTTGAGGTAATGAAACTTTTGCCAGACATGTTCTCAATGTTTCATTTTCTAAGTAAAATAAAAAAAAAAAAAAAGAGGAACTACTTCACTTGCATTGGAAGAGTAGTAGTTTACTAATGAAGGAAAAAAGGGCTCTCCTGGATAGCTACAAGCGAAAATCTCAGGAAGCCTTTCTAAATCATTCAGTGCCAGATCCGAACAAAAGGCATTTATTCCATTTGGGCAGGGGAGGATTCTTTCCAGTCATATCATGGAGGAGAGGAATTAACAAAAACACATTTATGGACAGAGTAGAATTGCAAAAGACCAGCAGATACAACCACTTTGAAGTGGTTGTAGATCCTGACCTTGGAGTTTTATAATAAAAAAAGGTTTGTGTGGAGTTTATTCTTGTCAACAAAACTGAAAAGGTAAAGCTTTTGCAAGGTATGAGGTTTTTCATTTTTTTTTTTTTTTACATTCATTTTGTCCCTTGTTTATGAGATTCTAATGGATGCAATATACTGATATTTTCTCTGAAAATCGGCAACTTTTTGATAATGTCACATTTAACCCAATGAAAACAATATCAAGTTGAAATAAATTATTTTTATAATGAAAACTATAAAAAGGCATGACTAATTTTTGTTAGTCATAGTAATATTTACAACTTAAATATTAATATTAGTTTAGTAATGGACATATGGTGCAAGGAAGCCTAAGGCTTAAGCTACACCAGTCAAAAAAAAAAAAAAAAAAAAACAGTAAAATAATAATAAAATAAATAATAATAATAATAAAAGAAAAGGAAATAGACAACCTATGCATTTCCCTCCTCGCACAACTAACTATCCAGCTGAGCTTTGAATTTCCCCAAACAGTCAGCCTCAAACACCCATGTAGGTGACTTATTCCAGTAATTTGTAACTTGCTAGCTAAAATAAAACTTCCTGCAATCCAGTCTAAATATGTTCCCCCCCATAACTTGAATTTATGGCGCCTAGTTCTAGAATCATTTATAACCGTGAAAATTTCGTCCTCATTTGTTTTTGCCTCTCGGAGCCATAAACACCTCAAGTCTCCTCTACATGCCTAGTTTCCAAAACCAACATATTCTAAGACCTTTCTCATATCGATGCCCTTTAGCTGAACTCACCAGATGAGTTATCTATCTTTGGGCCCTATCAAGAAGCTCGATGCCTTTTTTTTTAGGTGTGGTCTCCATATTGAATACAGTATTCAAAGTGTGGTCTAACAATAACCTTATATAATGGGATTATAACATCCTTATCTCTACTAGCAAATGTTCAATAAATCATCAATAGGACACCATGAACCTTCCTTGTAACCTGCCCAATGCTCGGAGAACTTGTCTGACTATATTGTAACTCCCAAATAGCTTTCTTCTACTACCAACTGAAGTTCAACTCCACCAAGAGTATAAGTTATTTTGGGATTGCTGTTTTCCAGGTGTAAGACCTTGCATTTTGCTAAATTAAAGCATAGCTGCCACTTTTCTGACCATTCCTGAAGTCTGTCTAGGTCACTCTAAAGAATCTCTGCTTGGCAGTATCATTAATGATATTACCCAATGTCATTTAAGAAAATCAAAGCCATAGAACTCCATAATCACTTCCTGCAATTGCTACTGGTTCCTGTACCGTCAGCCCTGTTATGTCATCACATTCATGGATGATCAGGTCTAGAATATTCTTATCCCTGATACTTTCGCTGACATGTTGATACAAATAACAATTATCTAGTTGATTTAAAAATTTTATCCCTCGTGTCGAGTTTCCTTCCCATTTACTTCAATCAATTAGAAGCAAATTAGAATCCCCATAATAAGACATTCACACTTACTTGCCCATTAATTTGCATGCAGAGGGATCTCATCACAATCTTCACAATCTCCTGGCCTGTAGATTACTCTCACTCTCATTATACCTTTGCTTCCAACTATCTCATACCATACAGATTCTATTCTAGAATGTGAAACATCTGAATCCAGAAAAGCTTTCATCATGCTTGGGCTGCTTTCGATAAGAGGCCACCACCACTTCTCTCTCTCTGCCTTATCCTTCCTAAATACATTGTACATACCATACCGAAACTTGTCATCCCCTATTTCCAGGTGGCATCACGTTTGCATAAGCCCTATTAGGTCAGCATTACTTGTCCTAATCAGCAGTTCAAATTCACTCATTTTATTGACGACACTTCTGACATTACTGTATAGACAATTAAGAATGTGTTCTTGTGTAGTTAACTACTCTGGCACACCCCCTTGAAGTTATTTAAGCTTACTTCTCTGGTATTAGCCACCTGCTCATTTGAAACATTTCTGCCCTCAAAATATCTTGCTAATCTGTAATCATATGCATGGAAATATTACAAATGTAACAAATAACTACAGTGAGGCCCCAACATCCAACATCCAATGGCAATTTGTTCCATAAAACCCACTGTATGTTGAAAATGTTGCAAGTTGAAACCAATAATACAGTAAGACCCCTGTATCCACGGGGATACGTTCCAAGACCTACTGTGGATGGATGGCCGAAATCACAGATATAAGTGAACATCTGCTGACCCCATATATAACGTGATTTTCTTGTACGTACATACGTATAATAAAGTTTAATTGATAAATTAAACACACAGTAATGCATTATCAACATTAAATATGGTAATAATAAAGTATAGCAGACTCTCGATTTACCGGGACACTTCAAGACTCCAAATAAAAAAAAAATATTAAAAAAAAGAAAAGAAAAAAAAATCAACCAGAAATCATAAAATTCAAGTAATAACTAGAACAGGTATAAACAGATATTTTGCAAGTTGTAAATAAGCAACAAGAACCGTTATAAGTTATAAGTCGTCATTGGGAGATTAGTGTGCCTATTATCTTGCAACCCCCGCTGTCTTCACACCTACCACTCAAAACAAAAAAAAAAAAAGAGAGAGACCAAATCTTTGTTTGATTTAGTGTGTCACGTCGATTGTTGTGTTCTGTTGCACCGCAAAAGGACAAATTTTGTTTCATTATTTATGTCAGGGATGTCGGAATTTTTTTTTATAGTAACTATTTTTTTTTGTTGTTGTTTTTGTTTAGAAATCGCTTCATTATTTATGTCAGGGATGTCGGAATTTTTTTTTATAGTAACTATTTTTTTTTGTTGTTTTTGTTTAGAAATCACAAAAATGATAGGCAAATGCAAGAGTTGTGCTTTCAAATTAAACAAAAACTTGTAAACAGTGCATTCGTTAAATCTCTAAAGAACCATTATAATTTTGGTGACCAAACCATACGCAACATCAACATCGTAAAAAATAAAGGGAAACATCATATTGGAGACGCGAGTAGTATGTATTAAGTTTTTTCGGTTTTTTTTTCGTGTTTAATCACAGGTAACTGAATCTGTGGATACCGAATCAGCAGATACAGAGGCACGACTGTACATTGATTTCTTGTAATTTATTCCAAACGTTCAGCAGGCAACCCCAACAACACATAAAATAGGATTTTCTTATATGTTATACTTGATTTTTACATTAAAAATGAGTGTTTTATAAAGATTATTTAATAAATAGTTATAAAATATCTTAAAATAAAAACCAGACAATAAATTAGCATTTAACTTAGACTTGATGGGCAGGGCTGATGAAATCACATGACGTCTGATCGTGTGTCTGAAAAGACACATGATCAGACGTCATGTGTCTTTTCAGTCTTTTGTGTTTTGCTGCTAGCAAAGAAACGGTCCAAAGTGGACTGTTTTTTAAGACTTTTTTTGTAGTCTCCTGAAGTAAGAAATGACTTAGTCTTCCATTTTGCACATCATGAGTTCAGTGTTTTCAATGCTGGGGTGTTTTTTTACCACTTCTCTTAAATGCTCCCAACAAGAAATGACAGTCTTCAACTCTTCAGCTGATACTTTTTGGGTGCCCTCTTCTTCCTCTCCAGTGTCACTCTTCGTAATTTTCTCCAACAGTTGTAGCTCCTCTGTCATTAGCTCATACCAATGAGTGTCAATAAGGTCTTCCACATCCTCTTCGTTAACTTCCCCATTGATTTACCAAGAGTGACAATATCATTTGTCAAAGCACCATCATCTTCGAATCAGTCAAAGTTATAGATGATTAAAGGCCAGATGTTTTTCCAGGCTGAATTTAAGCATCTGGTGGAAGCATCATTCCAAGAACTTACGATTAGCCTCACACAGTCTAGGTTGAACTTCGACCGTCAAAAATCTTTGAGGGTGACAGCATTTTCAACGGAGGTTGCTGCAAAGCAACTTGCAAATATTTTCTTGGTATAAATTTTCTTTTAGTTTGGAATCGCTTGCTGGTCCATTGGTTGAAGAAGAAGAGTGGCGTTGGGTGGCAAAAAGTTGACTTGAACAAAGTAAAATTGTGCCCCAAGAGACCGAACAAGGTTGGGTTCATGGCCTGTCTCTTTCTTGGTGATTCCCTTCTCTTTCTATCTCTCTCAGGGTAACTTGGAAATTTTTTTTGGCTGGTGCAGCATAAGCCTCAGGCTTCCTTGCACTATATGGCTAATAATAATAATAATAATAGTTAGCCAGCAGAAGCAGTGCCTTCGCAGGAAGCTTATTTTTCTCAAGATAACTCTTCACTGAAGGACAGAAAACTTCAGGTGCCCATTCATTGAAGACATCTTGTAACCGAGGCCTTATTACTGTGCCAAAACACTCCCAGCATGCTTTTGTTGACGTTTTGTTGTTTAAATACACTCTGGGGATGTTAGAGTGATACACCAGCAAAGGCTTCAGCTTAAAATCTCCAGATGCATTGGCAACCAACGGAAGAGTGAGCCTATCTTCGTTCTCATAGGCTTATGTCCAGGTAAACTAGCCTCATCCTTCGTGAGGTACGTTGGGCATTCGCTTCCAGAAGATGCCAGTTTCATATAATTAACAAAAATGCACTCTGCTTATATACTGGACAAGTGCATCAAACAGAAGATAAAGAAACTGTTCTAAGTACTGTAACATGCGGGAATGTTGTGTTGAACAATAACAAAGATGCCAATTGGTTGAAAATAATCATACGAATAATGTTCCGCTCGCCACGAGTCTGAAAATTTCCACCAATGTATCATTCCAGCTATATCGGAAAGGCATTGGTTCTTAAAATAAAAGATTGTACGGAAGGAAAATTGGTTCCTGAGAATATCGGAAGTCGAAGCCCCACTGTATATGAAAGAAATATTTTGTGTTGAATATTCATCACTTTTTTGGGAAATGATGAATATGATCAAAAGCATAACAATTTCCAAGAAAAAACATTTTACTTTACACAGTTTTTGGAGAATGGTAGGAATAATGTACAATGAGATGATGAATGGTTGGTTGACTATGCACTTATATACATTTCTCATAAAAGAGAATATTATGAACTTAGAGATTCTCTGTCTATAGCTGCTGACATTTCTTCCTTTACTTATCCAATGAATTCTCTATCACTATTCTCAACTTCATCCACACTATGTTTATCACTATTATTAAGGTTTTCTTGGGTTTGTGTTTGTTTCTCCATCCTTAGAAACAATCACCATCACTCAAACTGTCAGAATGGATGATTCTGAATCACTTTTTTTACATTTCTGAAACTGTACATAGGAACTTTCACAACAGTATTCTTTATCAGAGGAAATGTTTTCTTTTACTCTTTCTCATATATCAACAGAGTTCCATAGCCAATCAGATGTCACAATGCATGGCTCCTTCAAATTCACTTTGGCAGCTCCCCACCTTCCTTTCTGGTACTTTCATTATTTCATCCCTTGATGAAACTGACTTCAGACAATTTCAACATCACAGTGAAATAAACAAAGTATATTGGAAAGGATAAGAACCACCAAATGAAGCAGAGTGCTAGCCTCTGAAACATCCACATTTCCCCAGAATATCACAAGTCATCTACCATGTATGAAGGCTACAGCAAAGAACACCAATCACTACAGGATTCTCTTTCCAAGAATGTAATGATAATGCACATAGCGATTCACACCAGATGCTAGAACAGATGAATATAAAATTAACTTCTCAACAAAACTGTTTTTAGAAATGTATCTCTCAGGTAGCCAACACATGGAAAATCTGTGGAATAAGAATGGTTGTCTCAGTGATGCTTTATGACAGATCCAAAAGGGAAGGAAAAAAAACAGACCAAGTAGCAGCATTTAAAGATTTTTTAAAATTTTTTTTATTAGCTAGATGCCAAAGAAATTACATTATCTTTGAATATACTACAACAGAATAACAACTAGATTCTTTCACTATTAGATGTTCTTTTTCCAGTATGTACCAGTGCAATGGCAAAATAGAAAGTTCCATATATTTACAATATGCAATGTACAGGTGACCCGCGCTTAACGCTGATAATTCATTCCAGAAAAACAGAGCGCTAAGTGAATCCGCGCTAAGCGAGCACCGCATTCCCATAAGGTAACATATGTATTTGTGAGTTCCGGTCAGTGCCATAGGATATTTCCTAATCAATAATAAACGGTAGTGAAAAGATGCACAAATGTCGGTCAAAATATTTAATATTCAAATATTTCTACATATAAAATATTCTGCATTACATACGTATATAATTATGTAGTAACTACTTAAGTATCAAAATTAAACTTAAAATTCCAATTAAAATCATGAATTTAATTGATCTAAATTGATTTAATTTAACTGATGAATTTAATCATGAAAAATGTGTCGATTTTGGGTTGAACTTTGGCCCTCTTCCAAATAAACTAAAAAGGGTATTAATTTTAAATCCACCGCAGCTTTACCACTCAACAATAAAGTCAACTGATCCTTCGCCGCTTTGAAACCTGGCATGTTTTTTTCTTCTTTCAATATGAAACTTCTTTTAGGCATTCGTTTCCACAAAAGTCCTGCTTCATCTGTGTTAAAAACTTGTTGAGAAGTATAACACACAATACCCCTCTTCAATAATTTTAACAAGTTCTTTTTTGAAAGCTTCGGCTCCTTGATCTGCACTTGCGGCTTCTCCCTGGATTTTAAATCTATTCAATCAGCCCTTACTAGTTTTAAATGGTTCCAATTTTTTTTTTTTAGGCGAGTTTTCTTCAGATCATCATATAGACTAATCTCTCTCTCTCTCCCTCTTTTTTTTTTTTTTTTTAATTTTTATTAACTCTTCGAAAATGTAACTGTGTTGGTTGCATTCATTATGATACAATGTTCAAGTAAACTGTACGTTACCCACGATGTCTAACACTGTACTGAGTGATGACTAGACTTCGGATAAATGCATATAATGGAAATATTACAAGCAATATACTTGATCATTTTTTAAAATGTTGATCTTGGACCTACGTAATAAGTCACTGTACTGCAATTAAATTAGCGTGCGAGAAAACTTCACTGAGTATGGGAAAAGTTTTAACCATATTTTTATATTCATTTTCAAGCTATCGACTCCATATGAAACGATTTCGTTAAATATGCCAAAAATGCAATCTGTAAAAGAGCGTTATAGTGATCTGTGACAGCGTTATAGTCAGATACGGGTTATAATATAAGAACAGCGTTATAACAAATCAGCGTAAAGCGAACCGTATTATAACTGGTGCCTGCTGTAATGACTGAATATAGGGATTTATATACCAACTTCTTTTTTCAACAAGTCTTGTGATATATCAGCTTGGTTGCTGATTTGGTTACTGACTGTAAAAAAAAAAAAAAAAAAAAAATTCCTACACCCCACTTTGATAACTCTGTAGAATAACAACAGTGGTGACAGCAAAGAGCAAGAAATTACAGTTATATGCGATTAAATGTACAATCTCATTTCACTTCTTAGAAAGGCAGAGAGTGACCTCTGTTATTATTTTTGGGATGCACGATATTTTGAAAATCAATACCATAAGCATACTCCCCCATAGCAATTATCTAGAAGTGAATAACAATCACACAAAGACTGCACTTGAGAATGCAATCACTTTAGGTAAAAGCTGCAAAACTAAAGATTGCATTCAACTAAAAGTTTACTGCGCCGTCTCAACTTCCACACCTAAAGAAGTTATACTAATCTGTAACTGAAAAAAATGAAATAAAATAGATTTAGTGAGGCAATTTATAAGTGCACCAAGGCAGAACAAAACTAAAAAAGCTTTCTGCACTGTGTTCTTCAAACTGACATGCAAGAAAAGCACAAAATTAACTTCTGAAAAATTACTTCTCTTAAGAAGTAAACTGCCAAAAATGTTGAAGTTGACATAAAAAAAATAATAATAAAATTACAAAGCATTAGCATATCCATAAAACAAGTTTCATCTATATGCTTATAAAACAATATAGCACGGATTAGTGTATATGTATACAGGGTGATTCACTACCAGTGTGGCAAACTTGCAGGAGGTGTAGGGGGCACAAAGACGAATCGGAATCACATAGCATTGCAGGGTCCGAAATGCCTTCGTCAAGCGGTAGAGGACGTTGAACGGGAGGTCGCGTGAACAGCGATCCCACTAGAAGTCAGCATTTGTGAACCGGTTCCCAAGGCAGTAGGATGGATGAGTATTCAAACATTGAACTGGCCAACATGCACCTCGCGTATGGAGCTGCGGACTGTAACAGGCGCACTGCTCTGCGCTTGTACCAGGAACGTTTCCCGCACAGGCATGCTCCTCATCATACGATTTTCGCATATGTGCACAGAAGGTTACGTGAGACTGGTTGTTTCACGAGAGGTACCATGAATCGAGAGCGAACGACGAGGACGCCAGACAATGAGGAGAATGTCCTACGTCTTGCAGAAGGCAATCCAAGTACGAGTACTCAAGCGATAGGCCAATGATTGGGTATTTCCCAATCCACTGTATGGAGGATACTGTCAACAAACCAAATGAGTTCATACCATCTGCAACGCGTCCAATCATTAGAGCCTGCGGATTATCCACTCCGGAAGACTTTTGCTACTTGGTTTCTTCAACAGAAACGGTTTACAAATGCTGACTTCCAGCGGGATCGCTGTTCACGCGACCTCCCGTTCAACGTCCTCTACCGCATGACGAAGGCATTTCGGTAGAGGACGTTGAACTGCAATGCTATGTGATTCCGATTCGTCTTTGTGCCCTCTACACCTCCTGCAAGTTTGTCGCACTGGTAGTGAATCACCCTGTATATATATACAGGCATACCTTGATTAACGAATAGGATGCGTTCCACGAAATTACTTCGTTAAGCGAAACTTCGTTTTCAGAGGTAAAAATACTATGGCCAGAATAGGGATACGTTCCTACGTAAAGAAAATGAAAAGCTTTTTTTCGAACAAAGAAAAGTTTTATTAAATAAACAGTCAACTTACATACAAAGTGAAATCACATTTTAAAATATGAGGTTAAAGTTGATTGTTTATGCTTTTTTCCCCTTTCATTTAACAATTGCCTATACGGAGTTATTGCATTTAACACTGATCGCTTAACTATAACACTTCTTCCTAAGTCAGGATCATTTTCACTAAAAAAATTTAAAACGTTTTCAATATCATTTAAGCACCTTTTTAAATCTTTGGTTGTTAACACTTTTTCGGCAGGTACTTCTTTAACTTCGCCTTCACTATCTTTGTCTTCGTTGCTAACAAGGCTTTCTAAATCTTCCACTGAAAAACCATCATCTTCTGCATTCAATAAATTTCTAACATCCTCTTCATCGACATTTTCGAAACCTATTTGATTGAGCCATCTGGATAACTTCATTTCTAATTTTTGGATGTTATTTTCTTCTTCTAGTACAACTTCTGGCCATATTTTGCGCCAAACTCCATTTAAGCATTTCTTAGTGACTTCTTTCCAAGAACTATCAATGCTTTCTATTGCGTTTTTAATGGTGTAGTTTTTCCAAAAAGTTTTAACTGTCATTTCCTCTTTATCCTCTAGTTCAGTTAAATTGCTTAAAGTTCGACGCAGATAATAAGCTTTAAATGATGCTATTACTCCCTGATCCAATGGTTGAATCAGGGAAGTTGTGTTTGCTGGAAGAAACACAACTTTGACAGGAATGCATGTGTCCAACGTGTTAAGATCAGTAGGATGTCCCGGAGCATTGTCTAACAACAAAAGAGCTTTTTCTTCAAATTTGTTTTTATGACAATACTGTTTTACTCCAGGACAAAAGTGGTTAACAAACTAATCAGTAAATAACTCCTTGGTAACCCACGCTTTTCTATTTGCTTTCCATATTACAGGTAAATTCATTTTTATGTTACCTTTTAACGCCCTCGGATTTTCTGAATGGTAAACTAATAACAATTTTAATTTATAATCGCCAGAGGCATTTGATCCAAAGAGTAACGTTAAACGGTCTTTGGCTGTTTTGAACCAAGCAGCTGATTTTTCTTCAATAGAAATGAAGCTTTTTGTTGGTAGCCGTTTCCAGAACAAACCGCTTTCGTCAACATTGAACACCAAATTTGGTGGAAAATTTTCACGTTTAATTATTTCCTTTAGTTTTTCTGGAAACTTATTTGCAGCTTCAACATCTGCACTTGCAGCTTCTCCTGTTAATTTTACACTATGAATCCTGGCCCGTTTTTTAATTTCTCGAACCAACCACGAGAAGCCCCAAAGGTTTCCGTAATTTCTTCAGTTTGTTTAGATTTCAGGTGATTAAACAAAAATGGAATATTTTTTTATGTTAAATGGGGCTTGAAATTGCGGACTTCGTTATATCGAGGCTTCGTTATCAGAGGTAACGTTAACCGAGGTATGCCTGTATATATATATATTTTTTTTTTTTTTTGATTCAGTGCTATCACTACTTTCAAAAATTTTCTTCAGTTTACTTCTTATTTTCACAGAGAGATTTTGCGTGTTCTTCACAAATGAGATGAAAACACATAATGCAGTAGGTCTCTGTTTTACAGTCTGTAATTGTGGGACACACAGAACATCTTCCACACTTTGGTGGAAGGTTAGGAAGGTTCCTGTTAGGAAGGTACAGGAATTTCTTCCACTAGAAATTCAACCTAGTTTTGCAACTTTTGCAACACATCAAACCACCACCATCACATAACCCTGGATTACAGAAGGCATTATGTCTAATAAAATCAATAAAAAGGGTTGCGGAGAGTAATAATTAAAAATAATTTAGAAACAAATTTGAATTACTTCCTAAAGTGGACTGGACTTTTCAATAGTACATCTTGGTCACATGATAGGAGTAATGAGAGTTAAATGAGGGAGACTTTAATATAGAGATTATTCAGTATCTTGGTGCATGCATGAAAATGTCCACAAATCAGAGATGAGATATGGGTGGCGTACATTAATAGAATTTACGTGCATTCTGATTTCCAGGGTTTCGGCAATTAATAATTTAGTATAGTTACGTTGTATAGTAAGTATTTTAGACTCATTAAATAAAAAAGTGTAGTTTTTTTGCTGATGCCGTGAAAAGCTAATTCTGAGGCACCTTCCCTAGAAGCACAAACTGAGGCCAAGTGTTGTTTCACTCTCACATTCATCGTACATTGTTGTGTTGATCCTTGATAGGTTGAGTCACATTCACTACGAGATATTGTATACTAGATCAATTATCTGCTTCGAAAATGACGATACGATTAAACAAATATTTAGTTTGGCATGTAATTTACATACGGGTCTGAAAACAATTTTAAATTCTGTATCCCTGAAAAGCCTGTTTAGTTGTTAATGCCACTGTTCGATGTAGGGGTTGTAAATAAGTATTTTTTGGTTGCTATTGACTAGTGTTTTCTCCCTGTAATTTATTTTTAGCCTGTGTTTTAATTTGGTTAATCATGGAAAGAGTATAACCTCTGTCTGTCAGTAAGTGTCTGGACTTTGGTGGTTAACGATGATTCCAGCGTGGAGTATTTATATGCATTCAGAAATTGGTTAAAAATAATATCTCGTTTGTATGTAAACGGATATTAGCTGTTGTTGTAAAGAAACATGCCAATGTTTGTTAGTTTCTGATAAATATTGAATTGGATAGTGTTCGTGTAATGCATAAGTGTAAAGTTTAAGAAATTAAGCATGTTGTTTCAAAGTTCTCTGTTTCTAACGTAAAACTCAGTCTGGGGTGGATATTACTGAATGAATGTAAAATATCATAAATAATACTACTGTCAGTGATACAGAGAATGTTGTCTAAGTATCTCCCATAATATCTAATTTGGGGTAAAAAAGGTGTCAAATATATGCACTCAATGGTGGAAAGGTAAACCTCATGTGAGACCACTGAGATTTAAGCCCATGGGCAGACCAAATATTTGTTTATATACTTTATCGCAAAATGTAATAAAATTTGCTTCTTTCATCTGATTAGACTTCTATCAGAAGTCTAATCAGATGAAAAATCTCTTTAATGGGCAGTTTTGTATGGTTAATGGGTATAGCGTTATTGCTTAACATATTCCACAGCACGTCTAAAGTATACTCAACGTTTACGTTGAGTATACTTTAGACGATGGAACCTATCCAGTTATATTGAAGGAGGCAGCGAGGGAAGTAAGCAAACCCTTAGCCATAATTATGAGAACATCCTTAGATTCAAGGGAGGTCCCCATGGACTGGAGATGTGCAAATGTATCCCCAATTCACAAAGGGGGTTCAAAGGATGATGTAAATAATTATAGACCTGTTAGTTTAACTTCTGTTCCGGGGAAAATAATGGAGTCACTGGTTAAAGAAGTGATAGAGGATTGCCTATATAAGGCTACAGTAATAGCTCAGACACAGCATGGTTTGTTAAGGGGAAGTCTTGTCTGACCAATTTGATTGGTTACAACGATGTGGTCATGAAAGAACTGGATGCAAAAAATAATTTTGATATCATATACTTGGACTTCAGGAATGCTTTTGATACTGTTGCACATGGTAGACTGCTGTACAAAGTGGAACGGTATGGCATTAAGGGCAAATTGCTGCAATAGATAAAGCGATGGTTGAGTGGGAGACAGCAGAGAATGATAATAAATGGACACTGCTCTACGTAGACTAATGTTATTAGTGGAGTCCCCCAGGGTTCGGTGCTGGGCCCACTGTTGTTTTGTGTATTTATTAATGATATCGATGAAGGTATATCAGGCTTAATGTCCAAGTTTGCAGATGATACAAAGGTTGGCGGGATTGTTAATGACAGTATGCTACTGCAACAGGATCTATAAATGTTAGATAGATGGGCTGAAGTTTAATATAGAGTAAAAAAATATGTGGAGGTCCTAAAGTCTCGAAACTTTATTAGACAGTTGGACAGACAACTTGAGTAGTCGAGACCGGCTAACTCAAATTGTCTGTCCAAATGAAGTTTAATACACTCTGGGAGATGGAGAATGAAAAAGACCTGGGGGTAATTGTGCAGTCGGATATGAAGTTCTCTGAGCAATGCAGATGGGCTGCCAGAGCAGGTCATGGAGTTTTGTCAATGATATATAGGAATTTTGCTAGCATAGAGAAGGAAGTGATTATACCTTTGTATAAGGCAATGGTCAGGCCACATCTTGAGGTCTGGAGGCCTCATTTTAGGAAGGATGTAGAGTTGGAGAAGGACAAAAAGATTGATTAGAGGAACAAAGGGGTTCTCTTACCAGGAGAGGCTTAAATTCTGTCAGTTGAAGCATCTGGAGACTAGGCACCTGCAAAGTAATCTGATTGAGGTGTACAAGGCCTTGAATGGTTTGAACAGGCTCAATGCTGATGGGATACTTCCATTTGCTGAGATTAAGTACCTGCGGGGGAATAGATTCAAATTGAGGAAAGACAGTTGTAGAATAGATGTGCAGAAGTTTGCCTTTAGCCAGCAGGTAGTGGATTGTTGGGACAGACTTCCACCTGCTGTTGATAGCTTAAATAGTTGGAAGTTGATAGCTTAAATAAATTTAAGGTTAAACTAGATAAACTTTTGGAATGACAGGATGGGTGAAATGGGAAGGTTTTTTTTTTTTTTTTTTTTTTTGTCTGATGCTCTATAAGCTTGCTTTCTTGCATCGTATGCCTCAACTAATGCTAATAAATAATGTATCATAATTCTTAATACCAATTTAATTGACTGTCTAAAGGGTTTGATGATATTGTACAAGTAGATAAGTACTGGCTTTCAAATCTTTTAGGTGGGACATTGTGATAAAATCGTTTTTTCGATAAGTAGTTAAAAGTTTTTTGTATTGATTAACCAAGTTTATAAACAAAGATATGTAGATACTTGGATACTTCTACATACTTCAAGATATGTAGAAGTATCCAAGATAATTGAGTTTAACTTACTGATATAATCTGATTTATCGAGAATTACTACTGTATCTTGTCAGTTTTTGAATCATAATATCCTTGTTCTTCCATAGGTCATATAAGGCCTTACTTTTATACCTGCTTAATTTTGGTAAATTCTGACTTTTTGAGTTGTTAATCACCTGGTTTACCTGCTGTACAATTAAGTCTTTTTGGTTAATATTTCAGAGTCCAAATTCAATATCAATTACACATTGTTCCTTGGGTAAAAAACGAGGTGGTAGGTTATAGTTCAGTCCCTTAGAAAGAAGTGAAATCTGATCCTGTCGTAACTTGTATGAATACAGATTAGTTACTTGTTTATGTGCAGCTGTTACCAGTTTGAAGGGGGAGTAGTGGATGAACTAGTGTGAGTCTGGTCAGGACTATGCAATAATACATCGAAATTACATTTTGCTTCATTATAAGTGTGATTAGGGTATGTAATGAATTTCGCTTGAATATGGTGAGACGTATGTAATAATGCATTCAACTTAATAATATGATGGTTTCTGATATCGACAGCTAATGCTTCGTGGCGTACATTAATAGTAGTTTTCAATGATAACCAATCATTAAGGTGTAAAAATTTTTTTAGCCTATTGCGAACCTGGGTAAGATACCTCTGTTTGACAGAATACCGAGATTTCAAAGATAATTTAATATTATTACGATACGTATTAGTAGCCAATTTTATTATAACAGGAATTTTGTGATTAGAAAGAAAGCATTAGCATTAGTAGAGGCATTTGATGCAAGAAAGCAAGCTTATGCAGCATCAGCCAAAAAAAAAAAAAACCCACTTCCACTTCACCCTTCTGTTCGTTCAAAATACCTGTCCAGCTGAGCCTTAAACTTGTTTAGGCTATCAACCTCCACCACAAGGGATGGAAGTCTGTTCCACCGACCAACCACCCGCTGGCTAAAGGCAAATTTCCGCACGTCTATCCTACATTTGTCTTTCCTCAATTTGAATTTATGCCCTCTCAGGTGATTTTTCTGAGCTAGAGGAAGAATCCCATCAGCATTGAGCATGCTTAAACCATTCAAGGCTTTATGATTAAAATTAACCTTGGTGAATTTCGGAATTATATTTTTATGAAGACAATATTTTAAAAATAATATATGGCGTTTTTGGGCTGAATATTTTAATGATATTTTTATGTAATTTTGCACCGAGATAGCTAAAAAAAAATCTCTTGTGATTGCTAAATTTAAGGAAGTATAATAGAAGTGGTGCCGAAGTCAAAGAAATAGTCAAAGGAATATTAAATGTCAACTTAAGGTAAATATCAACAGAGCTATGACGTTATATTCATTCAATAATATCCACCCCCAGACTGAGTTTCACGTTAGAAAAAGAGAACTTTGAAACAAAATCACTTAATTTCTTAAACTTTACACTTACCCATTATATGAACAGTATCCAATTCAATATTTATCATAAACCGACAAACACAGGCATATTTCTTCATTACAACAGCTATCATTGGTTTATGTACAAATAATCTATTCTTTTTAACCAATTTCTGAATGTATATAAATGTTCCACGCTGGAATCATCGTTAATCACCGAAGTCCAGGCACTTACTGAGAGATTTTTAAATAGAGGTTATTTTCTATACACCATTAACTAAATTAAAAAACAGGCTCAAAATAAATTACAGGGGTCAATAGAAATAACACCAAAAAATACTTTATTTCCAATCCCTACATCAAACAATGGCATAAACAACTAAACAGGTTTTTCAGGGATACAGAATTTAAAATTGTCACCAGACCCATATGTAAATTACTTGCTGAACTAAATCATTCAATCATGTCATCATTTTTGAAACAGAAATGATTGAGTATACAATACTAGAATTCTCATGTAGTGAAGGTAACTCAACCTATCAAGAATTGGCACAATGTGCAATGGATGTGAGAGTGAAACAACACTTGGCCTTGGTTCGTGCTTCTAGAGAATGCGCCTCAGAATTAACTTTTCATGCCATCAACAAAAACACACTTTTTTATTTAACAAGTCTAAAATATTTAGTATACAGTGTAACTACACTAAATTATTAATCGCTGAAACCATGGAAATCAAAATGCATGTAAATTCAATTAATCTATGGCACCCATATCTCATCTGATTCGTGATCATTTTTGCACATGCACCAAGATACCAAATAATCTCTATATTAAAGTCTCACTCATTTAACTCCTATCCTGTGATTAAGACATACCGTTGAAACGCCCCAGTCTGCTTTGGGAAGGAGGTTAGTCAAATTTGTTTCTAAATTATTTTAACTAATTTTAAGTAATTTATTTTTTTAACTATTATCCACAACACTTTTATTTGATTTTGTTAGACATAATGCCTTCTGTAATACAGGGTTACGTGTTGGCGGGTTGACGTGTTGGCGGTCGGATTGGGGGTTCTTAGCTATCGACTGCGGACGTGTCGAGCCATTCATGCATCTTTGGAAGAAAGAAGTCATTAATTAATTTTATGTTTGATTGAATTCAGGAGTTCGGCATGCTGAAGCATTTTACAAAAGAGCATTGAGGTAAACTCTCTTATTTTTTATATATATAAGCATACAATTATAGAATTCATTAAGCATCATAACTCTGCTGATATTTACCTTAAATACTACCAGAACGAACATCTGTACCTGAATGCAACCATAACCTAGTGGTCAGGAGCGGGAGTGCAGTAGCACGCGCACACACACTCCTTGAGTAGACTGGGGTTCAACCCCTGACTGCTAAATATGGTTAATCTGCCAACCCACACTGGACCAGCGTGGCAGATTATGGTCCATTTCTCTCAACATGAATTGTTTAGGAGGCTTCCATCCTGCAGTGGGTTGATAATGGCTGCAGTTTACCTTTTTTTTTGCCACTATCTGTTCATATAAACCAACATATTCGACATCCGCGACTGAATAATATCTCTGACATCTATCTAAAAACGTGGAGAAAAAAAACCACTGAAGGCTGCAATTTGATTAGCTTCTTTCTGATAAAATTTCAAGATTTAAAAATATGGTAACCCTAGTTTTGAGAATACCTACTTCAAAGTTCAAACTGCATGAACACATCCTAACTGTGCAATAATTTTTCTATTTAATCCATCCAGTATCTTATCAACAGTCACAAGAATCAGCATTGCAGACTTAACACCAACTTTGTAGATTCGTGGGCTGCAATATCTTCAGAGGTAACTAAACTAATTTGATTAAAATGAGTGTTTCATAATGTAGTTTTAAATGTTTTTCACCAACCTTATGTAGAAATAAAACACAAAGAAAACGAAAACTGGAATCTTGATAACTATGTATTTATAATAAGTTATATTTGTCTGTATTTACAATAAATTATATTTAACTTTACAACTAAAATATATGAAATATACATATAAAATATACATTAAAATATACTGGGTTAAGAACAATAAAATACATTAAAATATACTAAATTAAAATCGATAAAACCAAAGCTTTCGAAAGCTCCTGCCTTCTTCTTCAGCGGTATTTTCTTTGTTCTGCGGTGCGTCTTTAAATACCAGCAGGTTCACGGTACTCATCACATGTTCCGTTCTCTTGTGTTACGGAATCGGAAGTGGCTCGAGAGTGGGTCATGTGGAACCGTTCATCCCTTCTGAGGATAGTAGCCTCAAAGAGGGGATGGATCCGCATTCCTCTATCTTTATTAATGTTCACTGTGGAATAGATCCGCAAACTCTCAAGCCACTTCCGGTCCCAGAACTTATTCGCCCGATCGGTGATGATAGCCTCGTCCGGGGAGATGTGGTGCTGCTTCTCCCAAAAATGCTCGGCCACGGCGGACTTACCATAGTCCGCACTTCTTATTGCCTTAGTGTGCTCCCCCAGACGGTCTTTGAGACGGCGTTTTGTTTCCCCTACATAACACTCCCCACAATCCGGGCATCTAATACTGTATACGACCCCACTTGCATTCTCTTTTTGAATGGGGTCCTTTACTCGTGACACGATTGTGTGCAGCCTCCGCCCCGGAAGCTGCACACAACGCGTCTGATAATTTCTTAGTATTCTAGTTATGTGATCGGTTAGACCCGGATAGTAGGGAATATATGCAGTGGATACTGGCGTAAAAGATTCGCCTCTCCTCTGATTTCCTTTAATATATTTTTCTATAATCCTCTGGGGGTAGCCACATTTTGTAAGATCCGTCGTGACACGTTCATACTCTATCTTCCTATCCTCGGAGGTACTACAGTGTGATTTTGCCCTGTCAACTAATGTTCTAACCACACTGTTCCTATGATGGTTGGCCTGAGCTGAATTGTAGTGCGAATATTGACCTTTACACATTGATTTCCTATAGACCTTAGTCTTTAGTTGTTGGTCTTCCCTACAGACCAACACATCTAGGAACGGCAAAACTCCTCCTCCTTCTTCTGCCTCCGAGGTAAATTGTATGAATGGGGAGAAGCCATTTAAAATATTCAACACCTGATCTTCACTCCCCTTTCGAATAATTGAAAACGTATCATCTACGTATCTTTTCCAGGGGCGCATAGGGAGAACACTAACATTAAATATTCTAGCCTTGAGCTCCTCCATAGCTAAATTAGCTATAATTGCGCTAATGGGGGAGCCCATGGCTGTACCGTTAACCTGCTTATACATAGTATTATCAAACACCATAGTGGTGCTTGAGAGGCATAATTCTATACCTTTCTCAATATCCTCTAAATTTAATTGTGTTCTAGTATTTAGAGTAGTATCTCTCCGTAAGGCCATGTGTGCACAACGCACTCCATGGTCAATCGGAATACACGTAAATAGAGATTTCACGTCGAAAGATATCATAATTTCATTCTCTTCTATGCGTTGGCTTCTAATAAAATGCACAAAGTCTTTGCTGTCCTTAATACTAAATTCAGAAAGTCCTACTAATGGAGATAATAATTTGGCTAAGAAACCAGATAGTGCATATGTGGGACTGCCTATAAATGAAACTATGGGTCTAAGTGGTACACCCATTTTATGAATTTTGGGCAAGCCATAAAATCTTGGTATTTGGCTCCCTGTAGCATGCAGTATCCAATATTGTTCTTTGGAAATTTTGCTAGACTTAAGCCAACTCTGTACCATTCTATTCACTTGCCGTTCCAAGCTAAGCAGCTCAAATGTTGCTCATGTTTGAGGTTTGCCCATCGATGTAAGACACACAATCTCATACCTCGAGGCTTTCAAACAAAGCTACCTTTTGAAGATGAACGACTATTTAACGTTTCCAAGTGGTATCAAAAGAAGATCTTAAATATATGGATTGAGAAATTGCATAGGAATTTATACCACATTAGGAGAGACAAAAGACAGTGCTTTACTAAGATTAGTGACAAGATGACTCCGGTGCACTTGTCAGAAGTGATTAGTGTGGTGGCAACTAAAACAAAACAAATTTCTGACATCTATAGACGAAGACAAATGGGGAAGTTTGACAGACTTAGAGAACAAACCAGGTTCAGAGGCAATAGTGATAGTACTGCCAAGGATTTTATAGTGAATATGAGCAGTAAACAACTAACTAAAGATCAATTGGAGGTTCTAAATTTAGGACCAAAATTTTCCATGATTCCGTCCAGAATACCCGTTGCAGAAATAGCAATGGGCGTGGAAAGAGCTATAAATAAACTTCCCGAAGATATGGCTAATGAAATTAGAGTTAAAACAGCAGCCATCCTCAGTCAAGCTAAAAACGCCCCCTGTAATCTCAATGTGAAGCAAAAATTAGCGCTAAAAAGCCTCAAGGAAGATGATAGCATTGTGGTCTTACCCGCGGACAAAGGTAGGGCAACGGTGGTTCTTGATAAGGAAGCATATCTAAATAAGGCGTTGGATTCATTGAATGATCATACAACCTATAAGGTTATTCAGAAAAGTCCACTGCTTAGCTTGGAACGGCAAGTGAATAGAATGGTACAGAGTTGGCTTAAGTCTAGCAAAATTTCCAAAGAACAATATTGGGTACTGCATGCTACAGGGAGCCAAATACCAAGATTTTATGGCTTGCCCAAAATTCATAAAATGGGTGTACCACTTAGACCCATAGTTTCATTTATAGGCAGTCCCACATATGCACTATCTGGTTTCTTAGCCAAATTATTATCTCCATTAGTAGGACTTTCTGAATTTAGTATTAAGGACAGCAAAGACTTTGTGCATTTTATCAGAAGCCAACGCATAGAAGAGAATGAAATTATGATATCTTTCGATGTGAAATCTCTGAATTTACGTGTATTCCGATTGACCACGGAGTGCGTTGTGCACACATGGCCTTACGGAGAGATACTACTCTAAATACTAGAACACAATTAAATTTAGAGGATATTGAGAAAGGTATAGAATTATGCCTCTCAAGCACCACTATGGTGTTTGATAATACTATGTATAAGCAGGTTAACGGTACAACCATGGTCTCCCCCATTAGCGCAATTATAGCTAATTTAGCTATGGAGGAGCTCAAGGCTAGAATATTTAATGTTAGTGTTCTCCCTATGCGCCCCTGGAAAAGATACGTAGATGATACGTTTTCAATTATTCGAAAAGGGAGTGAAGATCAGGTGTTGAATATTTTAAATGGCTTCTCCCCATTCATACAATTTACCTCGGAGGCAGAAGAAGGAGGAGGAGTTTTGCCGTTCCTAGATGTGTTGGTCTGTAGGGAAGACCAACAACTAAAGACTAAGGTCTATAGGAAATCGATGTGTAAAGGTCAATATTCGCACTACAATTCAGCTCAGGCCAACCATCATAGGAACAGTGTGGTTAGAACATTAGTTGACAGGGCAAAATCACACTGTAGTACCTCCGAGGATAGGAAGATAGAGTATGAACGTGTCACGACGGATCTTACAAAATGTGGCTACCCCCAGAGGATTATAGAAAAATATATTAAAGGAAATCAGAGGAGAGGCGAATCTTTTACGCCAGTATCCACTGCATATATTCCCTACTATCCGGGTCTAACCGATCACATAACTAGAATACTAAGAAATTATCAGACGCGTTGTGTGCAGCTTCCGGGGCGGAGGCTGCACACAATCGTGTCACGAGTAAAGGACCCCATTCAAAAAGAGAATGCAAGTGGGGTCGTATACAGTATTAGATGCCCGGATTGTGGGGAGTGTTATGTAGGGGAAACAAAACGCCGTCTCAAAGACCGTCTGGGGGAGCACACTAAGGCAATAAGAAGTGCGGACTATGGTAAGTCCGCCGTGGCCGAGCATTTTTGGGAGAAGCAGCACCACATCTCCCCGGACGAGGCTATCATCACCGATCGGGCGAATAAGTTCTGGGACCAGAAGTGGCTTGAGAGTTTGCGGATCTGTTCCACAGTGAACATTAATAGAGACAGAGGAATGCGGATCCATCCCCTCTTTGAGGCTACTATCCTCAGAAGGGATGAACGGTTCCACATGACCCACTCTCGAGCCACTTCCGATTCCGTAACACAAGAGAACGGAACACGTGATGAGTACCGTGAACCTGCTGGTATTTAAAGACGCACCGCAGAACAAAGAAAATACCGCTGAAGAAGAAGGCAGGAGCTTTCGAAAGCTTTGGTTTTATCGATTTTAATTTAGTATATTTTAATGTATTTTATTGTTCTTAACCCAATATATTTTAATGTATATTTTATATGTATATTTCATATATTTTAGTTGTAAAGTTAAATATAATTTATTGTAAATACAGACAAATATAACTTATTATAAATACATAGTTATCAAGATTCCAGTTTTCGTTTTCTTTGTGTTTTATTTCTACATAAGGTTGGTGAAAAACATTTAAAACTACAATATGAACATACCCAACCTCAGAGGCCTGTTTGAAGAGTGTTTCATAACTTGTAAAACCCAAAGATGGCCTGTCTTAAAAAACAAAATGCATTATGAGCCCAAATGTTCCAGGTAATCATGGTCTGTTTGTTAAAAAATGAGGAGGAAAGAATGAAGAAACAACATCAGATGAGAACAGTGGTCCATATAAGATGTCATATTATCTTTATTTATATGATTGTAAAATTTATCTTTATTTAAGTTAATTTGTTTGATCTCTTTAATTAAACAGTATGAAATCATATCTGTCAATTACCACATACTAAAATCAATATCTAACGTCATATAGTAAAATTAAAAAATTATAATAAATGAAAATATCATACAGTGTTTAACCTATAAGCACATGAAAACTTGAGATTCTGGCACATGCATGTGGTTACCATTGTGACAGCAAACCATAAACACAAAATACAGTGGATTCTGGTTATTTGGGCCACCGGTTAATCGGGGCAGCTGTTTATTTGGGGCAAATCTTAAAAAACAGAACCCAATCAAGAAAATAGCCAGGATTTATTTCGCTTAATTGGGACAACATGCCATTTAATTGGGGCAGGAGACCGCAGCACTGGAGATTACCCTAAGATTGTCTCTGACTGTACCACGTGGTTCAGTCGGATTTCTGGAGGTCACAAACCATAAAACAATAAAAACAATTAGCAGTCACCTGTTTATTGGGCTTTTCTGTTAGTGCAATATATCATAAACGGATAGTAAACTCGATCTTATTTAATTTGCGATAATACCGACCCCTGGAATTCTGTGGGTTATTATGGTGAATATTTACACTTCCATGAAATCTTCACTCACATAAAAAAATTAATTTTCATGGAAGTGAAAATTAATCCTATTTTCGCTCATTAGAATCGCTGTTTAATAGAATTAAAATTCAATTCACAAATGTAATCACAATGACCGGTGCTTACTACACATCGTACAGCGATGTGTAGTAAAGCAGGGTCTATTGTATTTTTGACAATTTACGTGAAACTTTGGATAATTGGGGAAGCCACTTAATCGGGCCAAAATGCACTAGTCTTGATGTGTCCCAAATAACTGGAATCGACTGTATATTTCTCGAGTAGGAAGGGGTAGCTTTGACTGAGCAGTCAAATGAGTTGACTGGGGGTTCAAGCCCATTATAAATACGATGTTCTTGTATTCTCTCTATCTTGTGGGCTTGTCTGTTGTTGTTATTTGGTTTTTAGGAGCATTAGCAACTAAGGCCATATTGCTCCAGGATATGCGGTGGTAATTCCCTGACCTTTCCGCATCCTCCGTATTTGATGGTGACAGGCTCGAACCCCGGTCTAATCAAGAAGCGTGTGCTACGCACTGCTGCTCCTTCCCACCTGGCTACAGAGGCGCCTGGGCTTGTCTGACCCTATATGAATGGCCTGGATTATAAACAGAAAAAATTTATTAACACAGAAATAAGTAACAAATAATGAATTCTGATAGACCTTTTTTAAAAATACGAATACATATTAATCCTTCAGTGTTCCAGTGGAGTCTGACATACAGGTGCATTTATATTTTTGTTTTAGTCATTTTATTTGAAAATGAAAAACAGAATTTTGAACTGTTATGTTATACCTGTCCTTAAGTACAGTAGTGAATGCAGGATAATCTCCCGAGAAATGGCAAAGCATTTGGAGGCGACAGAAATATGATGTTATAGACGGAGGCTCAGAATATCCTGGACTGAACATACCACGAATGTAAAGGTACTACAAAGAGCAGGAACGCAAAGATCATTACTGAGAAAAATAAGAGAAAAGCAGCTGAAATTTTTTGAGCACATCATGAGGAAGGAAGGTTTGGAGGAGATCATCATGACAGGCAAGGTGAATGGAAAGCAAAGCAGAGGAAGACAAAGAATAAACTATATTAGTAGTCTGACCAACTGGATGAATGTACGGAGTCTAGACCTGCTGAGAACAGCAAAAGATCGAGAGCTGTGGAAGACCATGATCACAAACGCCCGTAAAGGACACGGTACATAGAGAGAGAGAGTCATTTTATGGGGGCATTGTTAATAATCCTGTGCCTTCCTTTAATTTTCGCTTTATCTTGTGAATGTAATCAATTGTACTGTCAGTGGGGCTTTGGGAAATATTTAATTTTTTTTTTTCAGTAAAGCTCAATGGACTCAACCCTAACAGTGATAGTTTCTATATCAGATTTTAAAATTATGTAGTTCAGATTTTAAAATGGTGTAGTTCTTTGATGATTCTGCCATTATGTTAATGTACTTTAGCAATAGAAATATATAAAAAAAAAAAAAAATTGTGTTGCATGTATTAAAATGATTTGCACAGACTAAAACATGGAATAATATCACTAATAATTTTTATGGCTGAGGAACATAGAAGTTTTTTCGGTTTTATTAACTTGAATTGGCTTCAATTGGCATATTAACTTATTTTCTAGAGTAGCTCTATATTCCTAGTTATGATACTTAGTTTAAATTTTAATGTAGATAGAGATTTTGTAGGTTATTACTTAGTATCGGTAAGGGTATCCAATCCATATGTTTTACAAATTTTGCAGAGCCGGCGAACCAGAAGTTTTTTAGCTATAGTTAGCCGCTTTATTGACCAATTGTTATATTAAATTATTTTCTATAAGTAGCTTATAGACCTAGGCAAGATCCTTGATTTATTCTGAATTGAGACAACGAGATTTTGGAAGTTAATTAATATTTAAATGTCCGTAGATTTACCTTTTCTAACTTACCGACATTGTTATACGACAGATCGTTATATCCTGAACTAGTTAGCGTTAGCTTAGTATAGTTTAGTATATAATATTATCAATTAATCAGTAAATTTATTAATCTTGTTGAACTTCATTGTCAATTAAATTGTACTTTTAATTAAATACATATAACAACTTAATTTTATGAACTAACATAATTAATTAATACATAACTTGATACAGAACTTATAGAAAGAAACTCGAAAATAATACTTGACACTTTAAAAAAAAAAGATATATATATATAGTTTTACAACTGCGTTGGGATACAAGTTTAGGGTTATAATTTTGTACTGAAATCGAAATTTTATTGAAATTGAATCGGAATCATGACTCAGACCAGAGCAGCAAAACAAAAGGCTCAAGCTAAATGGAGTGCTGTGGCTCAGGGAAGAACTGAGGGGGGGGGGGGGGGGGGGCAGTTGCCCTCTGAATCACAGCCGTTAAAAATGCACTGCTTGCTTGATGTTTGTGGACCAATCAGGTACGGGACATGATATTCCCAAGGCGGGATATCATGTCCCGTACCTTGTGTGCGCATGATGTAAGGAGTGTGAGGAAATGAGACAACAACCCAGCACTGTTATGGGCCCATATGAGAACTTGAAGGATCTAAATTGAGGGGCCCATCAAGCTCTCAGCTGCCCACATCAACGCCAGAGCTTGCACTTCAATATCAAGCAACACAGTGGCAACCCCCAAGGCAGAATGTGCTGGTCCCACAGGAACTAACAGTTTTTGGTGATTATTGTCAGGGAAATGGGAAACTTGCTGTGTAAAAAGGATAGGTGGAACAGGACCAGGGTATGTCCGCCAGGGACAAAGGTTAATGACGTAGAGCAGATATCATCTTTTAAGGGCACAAAGGGTGATATGGTTGTACACGTTGGCACTAATGATATTAAGAGTAGGAGACCGGCAGAATTACTTAACAAGTACAGGTCCTGTTGAAAAAAAGCCGTGAATTAGGGTTGAATTTGAAAGTGTCTGCAATTCTGCCCAGACACGATAGGAGGGAGTATTTGATGAGAGCTTTGTCAATCAATAGGGCCCTGGAAAGGTTGTGCAAGGCTCAAGGAGGTAGAATATTTTAATATTCTACCTCCTTGACACTTAAATTATACACTTAAAAATTATACACTTAAATAGAAAGGGTGCAAGAATATTTGCTGATGCTATCAAGGCAATGTCAGGTGAGTCAGAAAACTGCTAGCTTCGGGAGATACAAGGGCTAATAAATTAACAGTAGCCACTGGCAGAGGCGAAAGTGATTCTTGCACTGCTTCTATTGGAATGAACAGCAGAATGGAAAGCAAGGCAATGAGAATTTCCAGAACTGCTGGGAGCCATAGTGGAACAAGTAAACACATGGGTTGTGTTAGTGTAGCTGAAAATAGGAAAAGGTGCATGTATACTTGCATGTACACCAATGCTAGGAGTTTGGTAAATAAATTTGATGAATTTGAGGTATTGCTCAGAACATCAAAGGCAGATATTGTTGGGATATCAAAGACGTATCACACAGATATAAGGAATGCAGAACTGGAATTTGGGGAGTACAATGTATACAGGAAGAATAGACAAGATAGGAAGGGAGGATGGGTTATACTATTAGTTAAGAAACACAAAATCCAAGGAAGTGAAGCCAGTCGAGATCGCTGGACAGTGCAGTGTCGAGTCAGTTTGGTGTGACATAAGCATTGGGAGATCAAAATTGAGAGTAGGAGTGTGTTATAGGCCTATTAATTCTGATGAGTATAATAAGGAACTGTACAGGGTAATAGAGTAGGCCAGTAAATCAGAGATTCTTATAATGGGGGATTTTAATTTCCCACATATTGACTGGAATTTGTGGGTTGGTCACTCACACACTAGCAAGGCTTTTCTGGATTTATTAGATGATTGTTTTCTAAATCAGCATGTTCGGGAGATAACTAGAGGCAGTAATACTCTTGATCTGATTATCAATAGTGATTCTTCATGGATTAAGAATCTGCAGATAAAGGAACCACTAGGTGGAAGTGATCACAGTGTGCTGAAGTGGGATTTACTCAAAGAGGTAACTACCATCAGTGGTAAAGGGAAGGGTTTTTGCTTTTGTAAAGGTAACTACGGTGGTCTGAGACAGTATTTAAATTCTATACGGTGGGACCAACTGATGATGAAGCATTCAAAGAATTTATCTTCCTTTGTTGTGGAAGTTGATAGCCTAAATAAATTTAAGGCTGAGCTGGACAGGTACTTGGAACGAACGGAGGGGTGAAATGGGAGCGTGTTTTTTTTTTTTTTTTTTTTTGGTTGATGCTGCATAAGCTTGCTTTCTTGCATCATATGCCTCTACTAATGCAAATGCTAATAACATACACAAAGAGAGTGAATTAAAAACCAATGCTTTTTTTTTTGGTGGTCCTTTTAATACTGAAACTTTCAGTATGGCAAATGATGCAAGGAAACACGCTTAATACAGCAGCAGACAAAAAAAAAAAAAAAAAAAAACATAAGAGAACTTTCCTATGTTCTTTTTTCATGATGCAAAAGAGTTTTAGCATTAGCACATGATGCAAGAAAGAAAGCTTATATAGCATCAGCCAAAAAAAATCCTTATTTCACCCATCCACTCGCTCCAAATGTTTGTCAAGTTCTGCCTTGAATCTATTTAAGCTATCAACTTCTACAACGACAGATAGAAGTTTGTTCCAGCAATCAACCACCCGCAGGCTAAAAGCAAACTTCCACACATCTATCCTACAACTGTCTTTCCTCAATATGAATTTATGCCCTTTCAGGTGATTATTTTGAGCAAGAAGAAAAATCCCATCCACATTCAAACCATTCAAGGCTTTATACACCTCAATCAGATCAACACGCAGGTGCCTAGTCTCCAGACACTGTAATTTGCAAAACTTAAGCCTTTCTTCATAAGAGCAACCCTTTGTTCCATTCACTAATCTTGTTGCCCTTCTCTGTACTCGTTCCAACAGCTCTACATCCTTCTTAAAATGAGGCCTCTAGACCTGTATACAGTACTCAAGGTGTGGCCTGATCATTGCCTTATATAAGGGGATAATCATTTCCTTATCCCTGCTAGAAAAATTCCTGTATATCATTCACAAGACATTATGAGCTACTCTTGCAAACCATCTGCACTGCTCAGAAAACTTCATATCTACCTGCACAATTACTCCCAGGTCCTCTTCGTTCTCTACACTTCGTAGTGCCAGAGTTGATACATTACTTTGGGATTACTGCTTCCCATATGTAGTACTTTACATTTGTCAATGTTAAACTTCATTTGCCGCCTCTCAGCCCATCTCCTCAACTTTTCTAGATCCTGTTGCACCAGCATACTGTCATTAGTGTCCTTAACAACTCTGCCAACCTTCGTATCGTCTGCAAACTTGGACATTAAGCCTGCTTAATGTCCAAGTTTTTGTCCAAATATTGATGATATACCACCATCAATATCATTTATAAATACAGAAAACAGCAATGGATCCAATACTGAATCCTGAGAGACTATAATAACATTAGTCCACGATGAGCAGTGTCCAGTAATCACCACTCTCTGTCTTCTCCCACTCAAGCATCCCTTTATCCATAGCAACAATTTGCCTCTAATGCCACACTGCTCCAATTTGTGCAGCAGCCTTCCATGTGCAACAGTATCAAAGGCTTTTCTAAGATCCAAATATATGATATCAAAGTTATTCTTTGCATCCAGTTCCTTTGTGACTACATCATAGTATGCAATCAAATTAGTCAGACAAGACTTCCCCTTAACAAACCCATGCTGTGTCCAAGCCATAACTGAAGTCATGTCTAGATGATCCTGCAATGCTTCTTTAACAAGTGCCTCCACTGATTTCCCTGGAACAGAAGTTAAACTAACAGGTCTGTAATTACCTGCATCCTTTGTGGATTGGGATCATACCTACCCTGAGTCCAGGAAAGCTATCATAATTATGGCTAAGGGTTTGCTTACTTCTTTTGCCGCCACCTTTAATATAACTGGATAGATTCCATCCAGCCCAGGTGCCTTTTTTCTCTTTATCACTAAGGGTGATACAAATATATATCATAATGGAGTAACTGGTTAAAGAGGTGATACAGGATCACCTACACAAGACTGCAGTAATATATCAGACACAGCATGGGTTTGTTAAGGGGAAGTCTTGTCTGACCAATTTGATCAGATAATACAATGTGGTCAGAAAAGTACTGGTTGCAAAAAAAATAATTTTGATAACATATACTTGGATTTCAAGAAATCTTTTGATGTTGCACACAGAAGACTGCTGTACAAACTGGAGCAGTCTGGCATTAAGGGCAAGTTGATGCAATGGATAAAGGGATGGATGAGTGGGAGATGGCAGAGAGTGGTAATAAATGGACAGTGCTCTAAGTGGATAAATGTTATTAGCGGAGTCCTCCAGGGTTCAATGTTGGGCACATTGTTATTTCTATATTTATTAATGATAATGATCAAGGCGTATCAGATAATGTCCAAGATTGCAGATGATACAAATTGGCTACATATGATGAATACATAATGTCCAAGTTGACAGGGTTGTTAATGACACTAAAGACAGTATACTACTGCAACAGGATCTAGAAAGGTTAGGCAGATGGGCTGAGAAATGGCAACTAAGTTTAACACTGACAAATGCAAAGTACTGCATATGGGTAGCAGTAACCCAAGAGATACTTACCAAGTGTGTGGTACTACACTCAGCGAGATGCAGAATGAAAAAGACCTTGGGGGTAATTGTGCAGTCATATATGAAGTTCTCTGAGCAGTGCACACAGGTTGCAAGAGGAGGTCATGGAGTTTTGTCAATGATATATAGGAATTTTGATAGCAGAGAAAACGAGGTGATTATCCTTTTGTATATATATATATATTTTTTATGTAAATCCCAAACACGAGAGGTATTAGAACCTATAGTACCGTGCTTGGGTTGGACGTTGAGAAGACGAAAGAAGATATTTGTTGACATTAGACTTGAACTTCTGTAGATTGTAATTTTCAGGAAATACGTATGAAGGAAAGTTGTTCCAGAAAACGGCAGTTGAATGAATAAATGAGGAAGATGAAAAGTTGGTTCTGTGGGATTGAAGTTGGACAGTAAATGGATGTTGGCTGGTGGTGGCACGTGTTCGGACTGTTTTGAAACAGAGAGCGGGAATTATAGAAACCAATTCAGAAGAACAGTGCCCAGGGAAGTATCTGTAGAAGAGGCATAAAGCAGAAACAGTACGTCTATGAGAAAGCGAATGGAGAGACTCTGTTAGAGATGAATCGTTAATTAACCTAACTGCCCTCTTCTGAATGGAATCAAGAAGCTCGAGAGAGGATTTGGGGGCACCACTCCAGATGTGGAAACATTATTACATGGCAGGACAGATTTGCGATTTATACAGTGTGCAGCTGTTTGGAAGAAAGGTAATGCCGAGAGCGAAAGAGAAAAACCAAGTTTTTTAGATGCAGAGGAAGCAATATTTGTAATGTGCTTGTGCCAAGAGAGATTAGAAGTCAGGGTAATCCCCAAAAGAGATATCATTTTGCCTAGAAATCGGAGTGTCAACAAAGATAATCATAGGAGCAGAAGAATCCTTTTTGCGAGATATAAGACAAGACTGAGGTTTAGAAGGGTTGAAATAAACTAGGTTGTCTTTGCCCCACTGGAGAATTACCTGAAGATCGGCATTTAAGGAATTGGTAGAAGATTTTCCAGAACTTGAAGCTGATTGAGCAGGGCAAGGTTTCTCAAAATGGAAAGTGGAATGCAATGTACTATCATCGGTAAAACTATGGATAAAATTTCCAGTCAATGGAAGAAGATCATTAATATACAGGAGGAAAAGAGTGGGGGAAAGAGCTGAACCTTGGGGGACACCGGCATTAGAAGACAGAGAGCCATCTACCATCACCCTCAGTGAGCGATCAGAGAGAAAACTGGATAACCAATTACTAAAAACAGTTGGCAAACCATAAGATGGAAGCTTGTTTAGAAGACCTTTATGCCAAACACTATCAAAAGCCTTTGAGATGTCAAGAGCAACTACTTGTGTTTCACCGAACCTTTCCATTGAATTAGTCGATAAATGGGTAACATAAGCCAGAATATAACCAGTGGATCGACACTGACGGAATCCATACTGGCGATCGTTGATCAGACCGAAGGTTTCTAGGTAGTTTAAGAGTTGGCGGTTAATTGATTTCTCCATTACTTTAGAAAGAGTAGAAGTAATTGCAATGGGACGATAATTGGATGAGAGAAATTTATCACCCTTTTTAGGAACTGGCTGGATATGAGCAAATTTCCAAGCAGATGGAAAAACACCTTTAGAATAAGGAAGTGAAAAAAGGCGGGAAAGAATAGGAGTAAGCAGCACAGGTTTTGAGAATAAGTTGAGAAATACCATCGGTACCAGGAGCTTTCTTAGCATCAAGATTCGTCAAAATCCTTCTGACATTCTTTTGACGGAAGACTACAGGAGGCACTGAATGGAGCGTGTTGGGAATGGTGGGACTTGTTTTACCAAGATCATTAATACATGAGTTGGAAGAAAAATGGGATGCTAGCAGGTCAGCTTTATCTTTGGCTGAAGTGACAACAGAACCATCTTGTTTGGACAGAGGTGGGAGCAGAGATGGGCAAAAGTTGCAGCCAATAGCTTTGGCAAGCGACCAATTTGCTCGGCTACCATTAGGGCAAGAAGCAAGTTTTCTACCCTTAACCTGTTCAAACTCTAGTTTGGACTGATTAATAACTGCTTTACAATTGTTGCGAGCTTTAGTGTAGGCAGAAAATGAAACTGAAGAATTATAAACAAGCCAATTACGATATGCAACGTTCTTCTATTGAACAGCCTTAGCACATTTATTGGAAAACCAAGGTTTAGATAAAAGACGATATTTTAAAGTGGAGTGTGGGACAAAGGATTGCATTCCTGCAAGAATAATTTCACTGACAAGATCTGAGCAAAGGTTGACATCGGAAGATTTGAAACAGTAATCCAACCAAGGAAAAGAAATCTTGCAGGTCATCCCATTTTCCATTCTTGTAAAGCCAAACAACACGAGGTTGGGAACAGCCATGAGATAAAGGCTCCATTGGAGAAGAGACAATCACCAAGTTGTGATATGAAGTGCCTAAAGGACTTCTCACTTCGACCGTGTACTTAGAAGGGTTGTTTGTGAGAAAAAGATCAAGCGTGTTGGCTGTATGATTAGGATTGTTCAGTATTCTTGTAGGTAAATGAACAATCTGTGCAAGGTCATTAGTAATTGCAAAAGCCTCGGCATCTCGACCAGCTGGGTAGGTGTGACTAGAAAACGGAAGCCAGCTAGAGTTGTGAACATTAAAATCACCAAGGAAAATTATCTCACTGTTAGGAAAGTTGGACTGGAGAAAGTCAAGTTGCAAAGAGAGGAAGACAAAGAGCTCCAAGTGATTAGTGGAGTCTGGAAAACGGTAGAAACAACAGATGAATTTTACCCAGTGAGGTAGAGAGATTTTAAGCCAGAGAAGATCAAAGAGAGGAGATTCCAAATTGCCAAGTCTGTGACAGGGAATATCAGAATGGACATATGCACAAGTACCACCTTTGAGGCGAAAGGAATCATACAGGGAATAATTTGGGCATCTGAGATGAGCAGTAGTTGAATAAACCAATAACAGATTCTGTCAGAAAAAGAACATGGGGTTTGGCAGACTGCAAGTGGAAATGGACATCGTTGAGATTAGAACTGAGACCACGTATATTTGTGAAATGAATTAAAAAGTGCTTGGGAGGTTTAGATCTTTTCGCAGATAAGCTTGCTCTATTAGTTTGACAATTCGTGGTGTATTCAATAGTAAGAAAAGGAGGGCGAGTCATGCTGTATGAAGTAATGAAATTTTTGGATATGGTGTACACATGGTAAGAATATGACCAGTTCCTTGACATAACGTGGCCTCGACAATGCTCCCCACATACACACTACTCGGACTCCTTCCAGTCACTATCTGGCAGAGTAGAGGTAGCAAGATTATACACTAGCTGATCCCGAAGCCTCCTAGGGCGTTACCAAAAGGTTCGGTCCGGTGTACTAACTAGCGGCCGGCCTGTGAATACTGTTTTAGAGCTGTACTCTCGAAATGTAAGGAATATTGGATCTCGCCACGATGTTCATCATAACCTCAAAATTCATCAATCATAATGCATGATAGAAGAGATCGGGAAGGGTTGACTGGAATTTAGATCTAGAGACTAAACATGGGTTCCACAACTTCAAGCCTCCAATAAACAAAGTGGTGGTATTGCACCTGTTGACGAGTCATCTACCACCTAGTACTGCCTGGTAACATAGAGGGGGCGGCATTCCTCCATTGAGTGTGGGCACCACACCTCGACCTCTGCTTACGTTGGTTCAAACCTGGGTGGTCACCACCGTGTACTTGTGCATGGAGGTTATACCCAGGATTACTAACAGTCCCACCATCATGAAGGTGCAAGCAGTGGGTTTGGCTGCCACAGACCGTCCAGACTTCGCCGAAATTGGGTCCACTTGATTGAGTGTCACACAAATATCAGTTCCATCAGCGTTTTAGACTCCCAGGTAGCAAGTACAGCTTGTCTGGCATATCTGAGAGAATGTCTGTGACAACGTCAAGGACCATGTATGCAATGATCTGGCCACACCTTGAGTACTCCACACAGGTCTGGAGGCCTCATTTTAGGAAAAATGTAGAGAACGAGTACAGAGAAGGGCAACAAGATTGGTGAGAGGAACAAAGGGGTGGGCTTACGAAGAAAGGCTTAAATTCTGCAAGTTGCAGCATCTGGAGACTAAGCACCTGCGAGGTGATCTGACTGAGGTGTACAACGCCTTGAATGGTTTGAGCAAGCTGAATGCTGACGGGATACTTCCACTTGTTCAGACTAAGAATCTGAGGGAGGTATAGATTCAGATTGAGGAAAGACAGTTGTAGAACAGATGTGTGGAAGTTTGCATTTAGCCAGCGGGTAGTTGATTGTTTGAATATACTTCCATCTGTTGTTGTGGAAGTTGATAGCTTAAATAAATTTAAGGCTTAACTAGACGAACACTTGGAGTGACCGGATAGGCGAAATGGGAAGGGATTTTTTTTTATTTGGTTTTTTTCGGCTCAACTAATGCTACCGTGGTCATGCATGTATCAACTAATAGGAGAGGTTTTCTTTACTTGACAAATGTTCACTTGTCAAGTCAACTGAACACTTTGCAACATTTTTAAGAAATCCAGAAATTTCCTTACAAAGTTTATGACTACAGATGAGACATGGGTTCATCACTTTCACCCAGACAAAGGAGCTGTCCAAACTGATCTGTTCACTACTTACAAAGAAAGGCAAGTTGAGTCCTCCTGGTGGCAAGGTGATGGCATCTTTTTTTTTGGATTCCGAAGGGGGATGCTAGTGGATTGATTACCTTCAGAAAGGCCAGTCAATCAGTGGGGCACATTATGCAAACCTTGCAAGACATTCACACAAAAGCATCAGAGGCAAACACCAAGGGAAACTCAGCAAAGGAGTCTTGTTCCACCAGGCCAACTTGCCTGCTCAGAAGTCTATCAATGATATTGCTCCACATTATGAGTGTGGCATTGAAATCTTGGACCATCCCCCATATTCACAGTTCACCATCAAAATTTCACTTATTTCCTAATTTGAAAAAATGCTTAGCTAGCATTCATTTGTCCACCAGTGACAAATCTGCTGCAGTGGATGCATTCCAGGAGCCAAAGAAATATTCTTCCCAGCTGGAATCAACAGACTGCAACTTCTGTGGCAAAAGTGTAGATTTCAAAAGGGATTATGTCGAATAGTAACGTTACCAGACTCCTCAAATAAACTCTTCACACTCATGCAATGAACTAATCAAATGCCCCTCATACTACATGAAAATTAATAAATCTTCATTCAGTGTTTTTTTTTTTTTTTTTAATTCTATTTCTGCCATACATTTTTGTCCATGGGTCTAACAGACCCAATCTATACAGGGAAAGCAGAGGTGTATTGCTAAAACAAATGTACTGGAATGCTCGTCGTAAAAAAAAATAGTACCGGAATGCTCGTCGTAAAAAAGAATAGTACTGGAACGCTCGTTCTCCAGAAGACTATGTGATAAAGTCACATCAACTGTCCAGTAACTGAATCAGACTTCAGACTCATCATAGAACAACCAGTTCTAGCTTTCAGCTCATGGCAAATCAAAATGCAGCGTTCGCACGCATCACAGTATATCTCATTTGTTGGATCTCTTTATCTAACACAGTGGTTTTAAACCGGGGTGCCGCAACAAAATTCCAGGGGTGCCACGTAATTTGGGTTTAAGTTACTTAAACTTATTTTTTTTAATTTATATATTTATTTCATTATAAAAAGGTGTAAGGTATCTATTAAATTTTGTAGTGATCTATAATTGATGTTTATTTAGTACCTCTATATAAAGGATAAAATTATTATATATACAAAGGGTACTAGGAAAGTTTTGCAATACAGCTTTGTTTATTTAATTTTTTCAAAGTAATTTCCTCTACATTCAATACACCTCTCCATCCTCCGAAACCAATCTTTAAACCAGTTCTGCCAAGTTTCACTAGGGAGTAAAGCACACTCGTTGTCCCAAGCCCGTAGAAGGTCCTCATCACTGGAAAACCGCCTCCCTTTTAGCTTCATTTTCACATGCGGGAACAGTGCAAAGTCGCAGGGAGCAAGGTCTGGACTGTAGGGAGGGTGCTCGAGAAGTTTCAGTCCTGTCGTGGTCAAATATTCGGTGCAGGCTTTGGCGCGGTGAGCTGGATCATTTTCGTGATGGAGGTACCAGGTGTCCATTCTTGACTTTGGCCGCAGGTTCTTCATAGATCCAATGACTTTAGGCAGGCATTGTTCAGTATACCACTTAGCTGTGACTGTCTTCTGTGTGTCCAAAACGACACGTTCCACAATTCCACTCAATTTGAAAAATACAGCTATCATTTTCTTCTTTATAGATCGGGATTTTCTGACAATTACGGGTGTGTCGTCATCATCAAAGACCCAAACTTTCTTTTGAGCCTTGGTCGGCAGATGGTAATAGTACAGCCAAGTCTCGTCACCTGTCACGATGTTGTTCACATACCGAGATTGTCCCTTATCAAACTTTTTTAACATCTCCCGGCACCAAGTCACACATCGTGTCATCTGCTCTTCAGTCAGTTGATGCGGCACCCAGAGAGAACAAAGTTTCTTCACGTGCAAATGATCTTGCAGAATCGAACGAATTGCTGGTGCATTTAGGCCCAAAGTATCCTCTATCTGTTGGTAGGTCACTCGCCTGTTTTCGTCAAGCATTTTCCTCAAAGCAGTAACGTTTTCCTCCGTAACTGACGTTCGTGGCCTTCCCGGCCTCTCAGAATCCTCCAGAGTGAAATTTCCCCTTTGGAATTCTCTATACCACCTGAATATCGTTGTACGATGTGGACAATCATCATCTAGTGCAAGAGTCATTTCTTCTAAGCACTGGTCTATGGTTAAACCACGCACGAAATTATACCGCAAAACTGTCCTTATCTCATTTTGTGACCACGATGCCATCGCAAGCACTTTACACTCTCACTACTAATGAATAACTGAGCCCATCGACTTGGCGCGGCGGCTACTATGCACGTATGAACATGTCTCAACATGCAGCAACAAGCAGCTTCCTGTGATTCATTGTTGCGTCATATTGCAAAACTTTCCTAGTACCCTTTGTATATATATATATATATATATATATATATACACACACACACACAGATGCAGAATCGGATCTAACAGGAAGAAAATTGAGTACGAGTGCAGTTATATAAATTACTTAGGGGTGCCATTATTAAAAAAAAAGGGTCGAAAACCACTGATCTAACACATCCTACTTTAGTAAGAAACGTCCAGTTTCATTGCAAAATTTAGATTTTTGTTTTTAAATAACTTTAAAGAAATCTATTAATTTTAAAGTTTACTATTAATATATATTTTTAGTAGCAATGGGTAAAATAGATATTTTTCCCTCCCCTTTGAATTATGCCATTGTTTCATAATATGAGGTGTATAAATTTAATGATTTTCTATTATGACATTTTGAACAAAGTACTGAAATGTTGTTCATGCCAAATACACCACTGAGGGAGAGGAGCTTTTAGCATTAGCAAAAGGCACATGATGCAAGAAAGCAAGCTTATATAGCATCAGCCAAAAAAAAAAAAAACCTTCTCAATTCATCCATCCACTGGCTCCAAATATTTGTCTACTTCTGCCTTGAATCTGTTTTTTTTTTTTTTTATGAAAACTCCAAACACGAAAGGTATCAAAACCTAAAGGGGTGGTTGAGGGGGAGAAGACAGAGAGTGGTAATCAATGGACACTGCTCATCGTGGACTAATGTTATTAGTGGAGTCCCTCAGGGTTCAGTATTGGGGCCTTTATTGTTTTCTGTATTTATAAATGATATTGATGATGGTATATCAGGCTTAATGTCCAAGTTTGCAGACGATACGAAGGTTGGCAGGGTTGTCAAGGACACTACTGACACTATGCTGCTGCAACAGGATTTGGAAAGGTTGAGCAGATGGGCTTCGAGGTGGCAAATGAAGTTTAACATTGACAAATGTAAAGTACTACATATGGGAAACAGCAACCCCAGAGCAGCGTATCAACTCTGTGGTACTACACTGACAGTGGTAGAGAATGAAAGGGACCTGGGGGTGGTGGTGGTGCAGGCAGATATGAAGTTCTCTGAGCAGTGCAGACGAGCTGCAAGAGTAGCTCATGGTGTATTGTCAATGATATATAGGAATTTTTCTAGCAGGGATAAGGAGGTGATTATTCCCTTGTATAAGGCAATGGTCAGGCCACACCTAGAGTACTGTATACAGGCCTGGAGGCCTCATTTCAGGAAGGATGTAGAGCTGCTGGAACGAGTACAGAGAAGGGCAACTAGATTGGTGAATGGGACAAAGGGGTTCTCTTACGAAGAAAGGCTAAGTTTTGCAAATTACAGTGTCTGGAAACTAGGCACCAGCGGGGTGATCTGATAGAGGTGTACAAAGCCTTGAATGGTTTGAGCATGCTCAATGCTGATGGGATTCTTCCTCTAGCTCAGAAAAATCACCTGAGAGGGCATAAATTCAAATTGAGGAAAGACAGATGTAGGATAGATGTGCGGAAATTTGCCTTTAGCCAGCGGGTGGTTGGTGGGTGGAACAGACTTCCATCCCTTGTCGTGGAAGTTGATAGCCTAAATAAGTTTAAGGCTCAGCTGGACAGGTATTTCGAACGAACAGAGGGGTGAAGTGGAAGTGGTTATTTTTATTTATTTATGTTACTTTTTTTTTTTTTTTTGGCTGATGCTGCATAAGCTTGCTTTCTTGCATCAAATGCCTCTACTAATGCTAATGCTAATGCTATAGTACTTAGTACCGTGCATGGGTTGAAGGAGAAGTATGGGGGGGGATGCCGAAACTTTGCTCTAGAGACTAAACATGGGTTTCACTGCTTCAAGCCTCCAATAAGCAAAGTGGTGGTATTTCACCGGTTGATGAGTCATTTAACCCGATTTGCGTCAGTTGGGGCGTAGCTATCAACTTCTATAACGACAGATGGACGTTTGTTCGAGCAATCAACCACCTAAACAGTAATGGGTTTAAATGATGCAAAACGCACTACATTACAAAAAAAAAAAAAAAAAATCAAAACATAAAAAAAAAATAAGCCTCCATTGTAAACAAAATGCAAATGTAAAACAAAAAAAAAATTATAACAGACTCCAAAAAAGAAAAAAAAAAAAAACACGAAGTTTGCAAATCATTTTGAAGCACTACCTCAGTTTCTATTTTTCCCTACCTTACTAAATGAAATACATCGTATAAACTTAGCCTTGACACTAAACAAACGTGTTTACACGGCAGTTCTCAGAGCAACTCGATAAACGCTGACAGTATGTTACTGATGGAAATATTCTTGAGACACCGAAGAGAAGTGGTAGGCTGTCTACTTATTTCAAAGTTTACTGTTTTCAACATTAGTAGGTAACTTTGAACGGGGTGAGTGAGCTCACATGTTAAAAAAATCCGTTAGTGAAAGAAAAAATATATATATAAACTTCAAAACTTCACACACTCCAATTGACAATGTCACACTTCAGAAAGAAATCATATACTTAGTTTCAGATCTAAAATTAGATTATAACAAAACAATTACCAAAAAAAACAAAGCAATTTTCCATAAGAATATAAATAAACTACACAGACCGAGAGGCAATCGCAAGGTCAACTTATGTGATGAAATTATGTTTTCAACAATATGGTGGGTTTCTAGAAATAAACAATTAAATTAATTCCATAACATTCCTTACCACAGCTGTCAAAGCTTCTTATAACATATGTATGAACTAATTTACTTATACCGTAATCTGCAATAAATCACTTATTTCATAATTTCAAAATAATGTGAATAAAACAAAAATAGCTCTACCACGTGGATCGTCTTTTCGCTCGCCATGAGTGAAAACAGATTATAGAATATTCAACTCGCCCCCACCGCTAGTTTTCATACGAGATAGAACAGAACGAATAATCGTTTTTTTTTTTTGTTTTTTTTTAATAATAAAGTTCAGCAGTAATCATAACGGTCATTATTAGTATTTTCATACTTGACACAATTATAACTTTTTTAGCGGTTAATTATCAATCAAAATATAATCGTTCTAAACACAAAAATAAACACTGAGTTCCTTTTACGATTCATATGCACTGCTAATACGATCCTGACGCAGTAACAGATTTATGCCTTTTCACCCCCTCTCCATCTGAGAGAAAAAAGAGAAACATAATACACAGGTTTAATAATCATGTTTATTGGGATAAATATGGCATTTATATTTATTGGGATAAATATGGCATTTATATTTATTGGGATAAATATAAATATGGATTGAATACACACGAAGAACACATATTAAATAAAGTTCATTTTTACATTTTCGACACCAATTTTACCCCTTGGCTATCGACGTTCTTGCCTATCTCTTTGGAATGGCTTTGGTTCTTTTTTTCATAAATTGAAAGGGGACGTATATATCTATTTATTTAAAAAAGGTGGCTATACAAAGAAGAAGCATACAAAATGATAACAGACACACCGCCAAGGCTATGGTCCTTTATCATTCAGATCACACAGGTAAAAACTTTTGGGGGAGGGGTGAAGATTACAATCTTGAATCTTGCAATACCTGCTATTTACTTAGCAATCTTACTTAAAGGAAATTTGGATATAAGGAGACCTCTCGTAATAAAAATTGGCAGGAAAACAATCAAAATGGTACCAGAATTGAAGTATCTGTTGAAGATTCAAAATTAGCATTCTGCCAACATGACCTATTTCGCAAAAAAGTAAGAAAATATACTGGGAGTACAAGGATCAGTCGAGAAGACTGCGGACTTACCAGAAGGACCCTGGCAATCATATGAGTATGGGCTTGGCACACCCAGGGTCCTGAGCTGGATATCATCATTTTTCTCTTGCTTGGTGATCTCCTTGTACTTGTGTGTGTGTGTGTGTGTGTGTGTGTGTGTGTGTGTGTGTGTGTGTGTGTGTGTGTGTGTGTGTGTGTGTGTCTGTGTGTGTGTGTGTCCCCTCTCTCTCTCTCTGAGCGTAACTGGGGAATTTTTTTCCACTGGTGCAGCATAAGCCTCACGCTTCCTTGCACAATATAGCTAATAATAATGATAACAATAATATGCCCTGCAGTTTTTATTCTTGTCATCTCATATAGTGCCACTTTCCTCGATTCACCACACAGTCATATTTAGAAACAGGGTGAAACAAGAAAAATGACAGAGAACCATATTGTTGACAATCACCAGATCAAGTTGCTCAGTGAGTACACGAGCATTACAGGTGTTGGTAGGTATATTTCTCCTCCAATTTCTTCTCAGTGCTTAATGATTTTGTAATCACTGACATAAAGTTGAGGAGAAATTGTTGAAGTTAAACATAAGAAAAGCACCTGGGGTGGAGGGAATCTATCCAGCTATATTAAAGAAGGCTGCAAAGGAAGTAAGCAAACCCTTAGCCATAATTATGAGAGCATCCTTGGACTCAGCGGAGGTCCCAGCGGACTGGAGATGTGCAAATGTGTCCCCAATTCACAAAGGAGGATCGAAGGGTGACACGTGTAATTACAGACCAGTTAGTTTAACTCCTGTTCCGGGTAAAATAATGGAGTCACTGGTTAAAGATGCATTGCAAGGTCATCTAGGCAAGACTGCAGCAATAATTCAGACACAGCATGAGTTTGTTAAGGAATTGTTTGGTGACAAATTTGATTGTTTATTATAATGTGGATACAAAGGAACTGGATGCAAAAAATAATTTTGATATCATACACTTGGATTTCAGAAAAGCTTTGGACACAGTTGCACATGGAAGACTACTGTACAAATTGGAGCAGAATGGTATTAAGGGTAAGTTGCTACAATGAATAAAAGGATGGTTGACTGGGAGAAGACAGAGGGTGGTAATCCATGGGTGTTGCTCTTCGTGGACTAATGTTATTCGTGGAGTCCCACAGGGTTCAGTGTTGGGTCCACTGTTGTTTTCAGTATTTATCAATGATATTGATGAAGGTATATCAGGCTTAGTGTCGAATTTTGCAGATTATACAAAGGATCACCGCGCAGGTGCCTAGTATCCAACTACTGCAAACTTAAGCCTCTATTGGCAAGAGGATCCCTTCATTCCCGTCGCAAATCTTGTTGCCCTTCTCTGTACACGCTCAAGGAAATCTACATCCTTCCTAAAATGAGGCCACCAGACCTTTACGCGGTACTCAAGGCGTGTCCTGACCATTGCCTCATACAGAGGGACAATCACCTCCTCTTCCCTGCTAACAAAATTCCTCTATATCATTGACAAAACCCCATAACCTGCCCTGGCTGCCTGTCTGCATTGCTCAAAAAGCTTCATATCTGACTTCACAATTACTCTCAGGTCATTTTCTTTTTCTACCACCTTAAGTGTAGTACCGCACTGTTGGTACGTTTCTCTGGGGTTACTTCTACCCATATGCAGTACTTTCTATTTGTCAAGGTTAAACTTCGGTTGCCACTTCTTAGCCCTTCTGCCCAAATTTTCTAGATCCTCTTGCAGTAGCACACTGCCATTACTGTCATTAACAACCCTACCAACCCTTGTACAATCTGCAAACTTCGACACTAAGCCTGATATACCTTCATCAATATCATGGATAAATAAACAAAGCAACAGAGGACCCAACACCGAACCCTCTGCGACTCCACTAATAACATTAGACCACGAAGAGCAGCACCCATGGATTACCACCCCCTGTCTTCTCCCACTCAACCATCCTTTTATCCATTGTAGCAACTTACCCTTAATACAATTCTGCTCCAATTTGTACTTTTTTTATTTTTAATTTAGATAAAGAGTTTTTGTAGATTTATATTTAATACATTTACATTTGTATATGTAAAACCGTTATTTGATTCGAATTTTACAGCCATTCTTTTTGTATAGAGTAGTAAGGAATTCAAATTTTTAATTGTGGTAACTAGGTACCTCTAACATAAAATTATACAGGGTGATTCACTACCAGTGCGACAAACTTACAGGAGGTGTAAGGGGCACAAAGACGAATCGGAATCACATAGCATTGCAGGGTCAAAAATGCCGTCGTCATGCGGTAGAGGACGTTGAACGGGAGGTCGCGTGAACAGCGATCCCGCTGGAAGTCAGCATTTGAGAACCGTTTCTGTTGAAGAAACCAAGTAAAGGATAATCCGCAGGCTCCAATGATTGGACGCGTTGCAGAAGGTATGAACTCATTTGGTTTGTTGACAGTATCCTCCATACAGTGGATTGGGAAATACCCAATCGTTGGCCTATCGCTCGAGTACTCGTATTCGGATTGCCTTCTTCAAGATGTAGGACATTTTCCTCATTGTCTGGCGTCCTCATCGTTCGCTCGCGATTCATGGTACCTCTCGTGAAACAACCAGTCTCACGTATCCTTCTCATCATACGATTTTAATGGTATGATGAGAAGTATAATGAGGAGCACACCTCTGCGGGAAACGTTCCTGGTACAAGCGCAGAGTGGCGCGCCCGTTACAGTCCGCACCCCATACGCGAGATGCGTGTCGGCCAGTTCAACGTTTGAATACTCGTCCATCCTACTGTCTCGGGAACCGATTAGCAAATGTTGACTTCCAGCGGAATCGCTGGTCACGCGACCTCCCGTTCAACGTCCTCAACCGCATGACAAAGGCATTTCGGACCCTGCAATGCTATGTGATTCCGATTCGTCTTTGTGCCCCCTACACCTCCTGCAAGTTTGTCGCACTGGTAGTCAATCACCTGTATAGTGTAATAGGCATCACTCCATTTAGGTTTCTATTAGATAGCGTAGTATTGACAACTAATCAACTAAATTTATTGATGTATTATTTTAAAATATCATTCCCTAGACTAGACAGCAAAGCAACGGGAACAAAGTGGCAGGAGTGCTGGGATTCGGGGGAGAACTGAGGGGTGGCGATTCTCCAACGCATCACAGCCTAAAAAAATGTGGAACTTGTGAAATCGTTGCCAAACTCTCTGGAACGGAACATGATCTAGCCAAGGAGGATGTCTTTGTGTGTGCCAGGCGCAGAGAATGTCTAGAAATTAGCCGTCAACTCAGCGTTCTACTCGGCGTCTATGAGAGCTTGAGGTGTAGGGTAGATGCCCTCGAAGAAATTAATATGAGGGGGCCCGTCCGTCAAGCTCTCAGCTGCCCAACTCAACGCCTGAGCTCACTCCTGGGCATCAGGCAACACAGGGGCAATCTCCAAGGCAGAATGAGCTGGGCCCAAAGGAACTAGTCATTGTTGGTGACTCTATTGTCAGGGTGACGGGAAAAATATTGTGTAAAAAGGATAGATGGAACAGGATAAGGGGGAAAAAGTTTGTGTTGTAAAGCATATCTCATCTTTTAAGGGCACAAAAGGTGATATTGTTGTACACGTTGGCACCAATGACATTAAGAGTAGGAGAACTGCAGATTCACTTAACAAGTACAGGCCAATATTGCAAAAAAGTCGTGAGTTAGGGTTAAATTTTAAAGTGTCTGCAATTCTGCCTAGACACGATAGGAGGGTGTACAAGATGAGAGCCGTGTCAATCAATACGGCCCTAGAAGGAATGTGCAAAGCTCAAGGGGAAGAATTTTTTTCATCGTGGAATGTGCTTGTTAACAGGAGAGACTGCATTTATAGGGATGGGACACACATAAATAGAAAGGGTGCAAGAATATTTACTGATGTTATCGAGGCAGTGTTGGGTGGGTGGATGCTTGGGGGGTGGGGTTCACAGAATAAAAGATTAAAAGTCGCCGCGGGCAGAGGTGAAGGTGATTCTTGCACAACTTCTCATAGAGTAGCGACCTGGGCGAGGGGTGCTGGGGATTTCAAGGACTGATGGCTGTCATCGTGAAACAGGTGGGTATATGGGATGTGTCAAGGTAACTAGAATAGGAATAGGTTCATGTATCCTTGCATGTATACCAATGCTAGACGTATAGTAAATAAATTTGATCAATTTGAAGTGTAGGTCAAGACATCAAAAGTGGATATTGATGGGATATATGAGAGACGTTGTCACACTGATATTAGAAATGCATAATTGGAATGTGGGAAGTACAATGTGTACAGAAAGGATAGACAGGATAGGAAGGGAGGAGGTGTCATGCAGTTAATTAGGAAAAAACATGAAATCAAAAGAAGTACATCCAATTGATAAAGATGAACAGTCCACTGTTGAGTCAGTTTGGTGTGACATAAACACTGCGAAAGCAAAAAAGAGTAGGAGTGTGTGAGGGATTTTAACTTCCCAGATATTGACTGGAACTGGTGGGTTGGTCAATCACACACCAGTAAAACTTTTGTGTATTTATTGGATGATTGTTTTCTGCAGCAGCATGTTCGACAGGCAACCAGAGAGGGTAATACTCTTGATCAGGTTATCAACAGTGATGATTCGTGTATTAAGAATTTGCAGATAAAGGAACGACTAGGTGGCAGTGATCATAGTGTACTGATGTGGGATTTACTTAAAAATATACTTACTCTCAGGGGTAAAGGATAAGGTTTTTTGCTTCCATAAAGGTGAGTACAGTGGTCTCAGACAGATTTTAAATTCTGTACAGATAAACTGACGATGTTACAAACAGTAAATTCTAAGTGGAAAGCATGCAAGGAATTAATCGTGGAAGCTACTAAAAGTTTCATGCCTATTAAGAAATTTTGTTCAAAGTTTCGGCCTAAATGGTTATCAAATGAACTAATGAAACTTGTGACAGACAAGAAAAATGCATGGGATGCACATAAATTATCAAGCAACTCAGAAGCCTAGGGCAGATATAAGCTAGTCTCTAATCAGTTCACAAAGGAAGTTAGGCAGGACAAGGCAGATTACGATAAATCTTTGGCAAAGGATGCTAAGTAAAATAGCAAGGATTTCCTTACTTATATAAACTCTAAAAGAAAGGGGATGAATCTGATTGGTCCACCTGATATCGTTGGTTCGACTGTTGATGATCCTGCTCAGATAACAAACAAACTGTATAAGTAATTTTCTTCTACATTCACACATGAAGAGTTATTAAGGTTTGAAAATGGCAGAAAGTTATCAAATTGTAGTAGGGTGCTTAATGATTTTGTAATAACTGAAAGCAAAGTGGAGGAGAAATTGTTGAAGTTAAACATAAGAAAGGCACCTGGAGTGGATGGGATCTAGCCAGTTATATTAAAAGAGGCTGCAAAGCAACTAAGCAAACCCTTAGCCATAATTATGAGAGCATCCTTGGACTCAGGGGTGGTCCCCACGGACTGGAGATGTGCAAATGTATCCCCAATTCAGAAGGGGGGATGGAAGGGTGACACGAGTAATTACAGACCAGTTAGTTTAACTTCTGTTCCGGGTAACATAATGGAATCACTGGTTAAAGATGCATTGCAGGATCATCTAGACAAGACTGCAACAATAATTCAGACACAGCATGGGTTTGTTAAGGAAAAGTATTGTCTGACAAATTTGATAGGAAATCTTATCATGTGGTTACTAAGGAACTGGATGGAAAAAATAATTTTGATATCGTATATTTGGATTTCTGGAAAGCTCTTGACACTGTTGCGCATTGAAGACTATTGTATAAATTGTCCTACACACTATTGAGCGTGTAGGACCGTATCTACTGCAGCAATTCAGGTTTTAGCCGGAGCGTTTCCTTTGGACTTGTTCCTGCTATACCGAGGACTATGTTATCGGATTAAGAAGAAGATTCTGGCTACCTTTCATAACATTGCAATTGATACTCAGGTAGATATATTATAACGGAAAAGAAGTGGTTTATAAAGGAGATAATTAACCTATGGAAAACGAGATGGGACACTGGAACTGCGGGAAGGGTGACAAAGTTATTTCTTTCTGAGGTGGCGTTTCTCCTAGATAAAATGGTAGCTGAATGATTTACAAATGGGTTTGAGTTGCCATATATAATAACAGGCCATGGCTCATTGAATGAGAAACTATTTGCTCTAGGATTAACAAATAACGAATTGGGTTTAATGGAGCCAAGGAAAATTGGTTTCACATTTTGTATGAATGTAATATTTATGATAATGCGCGATCAATAATTAGTGATCTTCTGAATGTGATTCCTGGACAAGCATTTCATCTTTTGATGGAACGAGATAAACTTCAGCTGTCACAAACCTTTGCTAAAACTGCATTTGATATAAGAAGAAGAATGCTTCCACAGTTAAGAACTGGTTTAACTTTGGAAAATTAACTGTGATTAACGTAGTGTTTGTAGTTACAATTGGCGAGATTTTATTTTTACTTTTTTTATTTAATTATTTTATTTTATTTTATTATTATTATCTATTTATTTTTTATTTATTTTATTATTTATTTTGTTATTATTATTTATTTTTTTATTTTTATTTTTTTTATTTTATTTTATTATTATTTTTTTAACAACTCTGGATCGGGCCCCCAGAGTTGGGTTTTGTTTTGTTTTTATTATATTTTATTTTATTTTATTTTATTTTATTTTATTTTATTAAGAAAAAGATACACAACAGGTAACCATTAACAGTGTATCTGAGATCAGATCAATAAACATAATAACAATAATGTGAAATCCTACAGGACGATAAACATTGATATAGATTCAAACAATAAAAGCATATGTACAAAAGAGGATTGTATTAAGTTAAGTTACCGGTAAAACAAGTAATAATTAATCCGTTAGAGAATAGAAAAATAATATAACAAATAATAAGCTACAATAATTAGATGTGAGCTAGTCACTTTGCAGTTTAAGTGAAGAGGCAAACTTGTGGATGGAGTTCATCAGTGATTGGGAGTTGTCAAAGAAGTCAATGCGAGAGTCATTTGCTGATTTGCTGATTCTGTTCAGTGGACTGAACTTCATTAAGTCCGTGTTGGCAGAGTCAAGGCGAAACGGTGTAAGGTTCCTGACTTGTCTACAGGGAGCATTGAAGTTTATTTTACTCAGGATATCAGATGCTTCATAAATTCCAGTGATTACTTTGGCTAGGAGGGCGATGTCAGCAGTAACTCTTCTAGTGCACAGAGGCCTTAGATGAAAGTAATCACACAGCGATTCATAATACACTGAGTGATAGAATAGAGGATTGCGGTACGTAAGGTAACGGATAAAGTTTTTTTGGACTGCTTCAATTTTGTTAGTTAAAGTCTTTGTGTGAGGATTCCAGATGGGTGAACTGAATTCAAGGATTGGCAGAACAATAGTTTTATAAAGGATAACCGCATATCTGTAGTTTTTGAACTTGTATGTGTTCCGTTTGATGAATCCCAGTGTTTTGAATGCTTTGCTGGTGATTTTAAGGACATGGGCATCGAATTTAGCACTGCTGGAAAAGAGAATCCCTAAGTCGTTAACTTGGTCACACCTTTCGATGATCACAGAGTTAATACTATACTCCGTATTCATTAGTTGTGGAGATCTGCAAGATGAGAAAGAGATAACTTTGCACTTCGAGGGGTTAGCAGACAAGCCATTCAGAGATAGCCACAGAGAGAATTTATTGAGAGCACATTGAAGTTGTTGAGAATCGGTAGTCTCCTTCACTGCTGAGTAGATCTTAAGATCATCTGCATAGAGAGCAACTTGAACATTGGAGGTGTAGATGAAAGAAGGAAGATCATTTACGAAAACAATGAAGAGAAGAGGACCTAAGGGAGAGCCTTGTGGTACTCCGCTTAGTGGTATAAAACAGTCTGAGTTCACTTGATCGATGATAACGCTCAAGGAACGATGCGTAATATAGCTGCGTAGCCATGAGAGCAAAGGGTCACGGATGCCATACAGCTTAAGTTTTTCCAGAAGTTGTTCGTGCGGGACTTTATCAAATGCCTTAGATATGTCTGTGTAGACTGCATCAACTTGTAGGTGGTTATCAAGAGCTTCAGAGGTGTATTGCCAGAAAGGAAGTAAATTTGTGACTACTGACTTGCCACTGCAGAAACCATGTTGATTCTGATCGATAAAAGGCTTGAAGAATTCGAAGAGATGTTTGTGCACTGCTGTGTCGAAGAGTTTAGCCAGGCTGTTTTGCAAGGTTATGGGTCTGTAATCGCATACGTCATTTTTATCACCTTTTTTGAAAATAGGAACTATATTGACCTGCTTAAAGTGATTAGGATACTTCCCCAGCCTGAGAGACAGGTTGAAGATCCGCAGTATGAGGGGTTTCAATGTAGTGACAGTCCTTTTCCAAAATAGGCCTGGAATGTCATCTGGGCCTCTAGTATAGTCATTTTTCATGCTTTTTAATGCCGAGTTTAAATCTTCATCAGTGATAAAGAGATTAATGAGGATATCATCTTTAACAGGTGTGAAGTCAGGAAATGAGGCAGGTCTCAATGTATCATTTGTTTGAATTCTAGAAAAGTGTTTGGCAAACTCTTGAGCAATACTGAATTCGTCAGATAAGAGAATTCCATCTGCGTTTCGGAGTTGTAACTTTCTACTGGTTATGTTCTTATGCTTCATGAAATTCCAGAATGGTTTGATATCTCTGTGAGTAAGCAGACTATCCTGAACTGACTCTGTATACAAGTTGTAGGAGTTTAATATGAGAGTTTTCACTTCTTTGCGGAGTTGGCTGAATATTTCATAGTATTGACTGTCACCTGTTTGCTTATATTTGTTTCTGTAGAATTCTTTGGATTTAATTTTACGTATTAGTTCACTATTATACCAGTGCGGGTAGGTAGAGCGTGCGGTAAGATGGGATTGAGGAACAATGTCAGATATAACTGAATGGACACAGTTAATCAGGTTGTTGGTGAGCACATCGATGTCATCCATAGCGTCAGCGAGCTGCTTGTCTACGTTTCTTAGAGCTAGGTTGAGCAGAGGCCAGTCAGCCTTTCTGAAATTGAATCGAGGAGTACGGGAGCTGCATTTGAAGTTATGAGAAGTCACTGTGATGTCAAAAGTAATAGGTGAATGATCCGAGTGAAATATGGGGTTGTCGGTGTGAACATCTATATGAGTAGAGGAAAATATTAGGTCGAGGTAGGCATTTTCTCTGGTTGGAAAGTTGCAAATTTGTTCCAGACCATAGCTGTGAAGCATATTAAAGAGAGCCCTAGTCTGCAGTGATGGAGAAGAAGATTCTAAATTGGCCATTTGACAGTTAAAGTCACCCAAAACCATTGCTATGTCGGCAGATTGAATTAGTGGGAAGATTGATTCCAGCGAGCTTTCTAAGTACTGGAGGTCTATATTAGTTAAAGGAGGTGGAAAATAAAGCAATACTATTAAAACCTTTAACTTGCCAAGATGAAGAAGGCAGTATACTGATTCAATATTTGTGAAATTTGATGCAGTTTCACAGAGTATATGGTTAGAATGTATAATAGCTACTCCGCCTCCACGAGATCCTCTGTCCTTTCTATGGATTGTATATTGTCCATCTATAATCTCCTGATCATCAATATTTATGGAGAGCCAGGTTTCAGTGAGCAGGTAAATATCGTAAATATGTGAGCCTTGGATTGCTCTGAAGTGGTTTAGGTTGCTAATTATACTCCTGCAATTCTGAAGGTAAACACTGAACAGTTGGGATCTGGGGATTCTATGACGAGAGGAGAACGTAGTATGTGTAGATAGCAGGGTATCTGATTGCTATGCCGGTGGAGAGGAGATTTTGGACTCCCTTGATGGTCTGTCCGTGAAGCGTTTTACTAGAGCCCCTGATAAAAGGGATCTTAGATTCAACACTTTTTCTGTTTGTGATGGAAGGCATGTTATTATAAAAGATGAGTAGGCGGGACATCGTGTCTTCAGAGAACGGACATCTACTCCGAAACCATATTCTTCTTTAATTAGGTTGATAAGATCTTCAGATTTAGTGGAGGGTCCAAGTCTAGAAAGAAAAATTCGGTCTTTTGTGGGAATAATTGTGATATTATACTTGTGTTTGAGTAACTGAGATTTTTCTGCAGTAGTTACATTCTGTGTTTGATGAGTTATGGCTGGAAGCTTGGAGAAAGTACCTTGAGATATAGATGCTTTAATATTTTCTGACGGTTTGTTCTGTTTTGATCTTTGGTGCGATATTTGAGACTGGCAATTAGAAACAGGTTTACTCACTGTGGCGGCAGATCTACAGACAGGTTTGCAGACCTCATTAGATGTGGCAGCAGTTATTTTTGCATATGTTGCCTTAACTGATTTTGAAGAGGATTCCGCTTGGTGACTCTGAGCTTGTGAAATAGAAGTACAGACAGAACTGTTCCGCAGAGGAGAGTAGGTGGGAGGAGTGGTTCTATTTACATCAGAAGAATCATCTAACAGAGTCTGTTTGGCAATAAATTGCTCAGTTGAATGACTTGAATCATGAATGTTAGCAGGCTTGGGCAAGTTAATATTTGCAGCAGTAGAACTATTGAGGCCGGTGGAAGGTGAAGATCTGGTCTCAGTACTGAGGGCATCGTCAGTTAATGAAGAATTCGTATTCACTTTGAGCCCATTGGTGTCGAGAGTAGGTTCAGAATTCTTCCTAGCTTCCCTTAAGTGGCAAGACATAATTAATGTCAGATTTTTAATTTGGGCGTTAATGTCAGAAATTTCAGCCTGTTGATTAGTTAATATTGTTTTTATACCACAAATCTCCGTGTATAGCTCGCTGTTTCCTTCATTGAGTGTATTAGAATCCAGGAGAATTTCAGAGTTTGCAGTATGAGGTGCGCTGATTAGATGAGTTTGAATGAGGATTTTCTGCATAGTGTTAAAGAGTAGTTCCTGGAATTCAGTTGATTGCAGAATACCAAAGGTTGGATTCAGAGTTTCCGTAGGGAAGGAGTTAGCGCTGAGATCTTCTGACAGCACAGACGTTTGAGTTGATGCATCTGAGATTTGATGCGACAACAAAGAAGGATTAGAGGCTTCATCCATGTACGATTCAGAGTCGGTATTTCTAGTTATTGGCATGATATTTGTCTCAAATGTACTAGAGTACGGCATTTCAACTTTGTTAGCCGAAGAGGAGGAAAGTGACTCAGGTTCCGTGCTGTTTGGCGTTGCAACAGTTATAGGGCTTTTCTGAGAATTTCTGAGTCGACATCTATCACAACAGAATGATTTCCGCCGACTTTTATTTAATTTTTTCAGGTCAGAATGTGTACAGTCATTGCATATTAGTTGTTTGCACTCAATACATTGGACAATGGGGTCAGAGCTGGTCCCACAGATGGTGCAGACGTTAGAATTTTGACAGGAAGTAGTATTTGTCATATTGAATTCAGTTACTGTAGTTTTACTAGATAATTTAATATCACCACAGTTGTGGTTTAGCAAGCAATAGGCACTGTGACCAGCCGGTCGCCTTAGTTGCCCTGCAGTGAAATCCACAGGGAGCAGGGGACTAAGTAGGGAGGGAAGAACAGAGCGGCTAGGCAAAACTCTAATGCCTGGTCAAGGTCAAGTGTCTGTTGGACACATGTATAAGTTGAACTACAAGATAATGGCTGAAAGCGCTTATATGGAGTAGCGGAATGAACATGCAGAAATTCATTTAATACTTATCTGTTGTCCGTTCAAATAATACAGTACTTGCACCTGGCAATCCAAGGGCCTATCCTTATGTGGTGGCACTAATAGGAACTTAATACTTTAAATAAAAAACACACAAAACAAGAAAAGTTTACGGAGCATATCATACAGACAGCCGGACACAATCATCCCCCTAGCGGAGGATGAAATCTTTTTTTTTTTTTTTTTTTTATCTCGTTTTATCTCATAAACTGAGACCTAAGGCGTCTCATCTAATGCAACTGGCCCAACTTTCCGTGGTGTGGATCGGTATCTGGAATCAGCCTTCCTGGCAATCGCTGCTTCTAGGTAAAGAGGACAGTACATCACAACATACCAAAAATACACAAACATCACACTACTCCAAGTCTCGCCTAGTTTATAGAGTGTTAAAACCTACAGTAATACGAAGCGCATTTGAACAAACGTTCTAGGAGCCGATCTAACAATAACGCATGTCCTCATGCCATGGTGGGGAGGGGGGGGTCTCCGCGGTAGCACAGCGGTATCGTCACCGTCCTCTGCACACCGGGTGGAAAAGGCCCGAATGCCGTCGATGACCAGACGAACTTTACTGGGCTTTGTTCACTCCATGGCTGAATTAGTCGGTCTCAGACGTATATAGCAAGGTTTTTTTTCCCCGGCAACTCTGTTATTCGTTCGGTAAAATAGACAAATCGACCATACAACAAACGAAATTTACGGACATAATACACAATGCACTTCAGAAGAATTTAATTATTCAGATGGCCAAAAAATAATAGTTTGTTTTTTTGCCGTGGTGGGGGACCGAGGAGACATGATGGGACCAAATTAAAACACCTATATGGGGCAGGGCTGAACCTCATTAGTAAGCTGAGAGTCGTGAAGTGCAATGTTGAAAGACTGATTAGCAATGACGCTGAGTGATTGCAATATGTCTGAGCATGAGAGGGGTAAACCTTGCGAGAAACTGAAATTGTGGTGAAAAAGAGGGGCTGAGGTTATGGTGTAGGGAAATGACAGAACACCTTGGTAAATGTGAGTGACTGAGTGTCATGGTTAATGGAAATTACTGAATTGCGATAAATGTAACTGACTGCCAGGATTGTGCAAATGTTTACACTCTTAGTTATATTTACTTAGATATATTCCCATATGAGACTCACATGCCATTTCTTGTTTAGTAGCCATCAGTTTTATTATTGAATAAACACACCCACTACTTCCCCCCAGTTTGTGAGATATGATGAATGACACAGGAAAAAATATTTGAAATAAATATATATATATATATATATATATATATATATATGTACAGGGTGATTCACTATCAGTGCGACAAACTTGCAGGAGGTGTAGGGGGCACAAAGACGAATGCAATTCACATAGCATTGCAGGGTTCGAAATGCCTTCGTCATGCGGTAGAGGACGTTGAAGGGGATGTCGCGTGAACAGCGATCCCGCTGGAAGTCAGCATTTGCGAACCGTTTCTGTTGAAGAAATCAAGTAGCAAAAGTCCTCCAGAGTGGATAATCTGCAGGCTCCAATGATTGGACGCGTTGCAGATAGTATGAACTCATTTGGTTTGTTGACAGTATCCTCCATACAGTGGATTGGGAAATACCCAATCGTTGGCCTATCGCTCGACTACTCATACCGGATTGCCTTCTGCAAGACGTAGGACATTCTTCTCATTGTCTGGCGTCCTCGTCGTACGCTCTCGATTCATGGTACCTCTCGTGAAACAACCAGTCTCCCCTAACCTTCTGTGCACACGTGCGAAAATCGTATGATGAGAAGCATGCCTGTGCGGGAAACGTTCCTGGTACAAGAGCAGAGCGGCGCGCAAGTTTCAGTCCGCAGCTCCATACGCGAGGAGCATGTCGGTCAGTTCAACGTTTGAATACTCGTCCATCCTACTGCCTCGGGAACCGGTTCGCAAATGCTGACTTCCAGCGGGATCGCTGTTCAACCGACCTCCCGTTCAATGTCCTCTACCGCATAACGAAGTCATTTCGGACCCTGCAATGCTATGTGATTCCGATTCGTCTTTGTGCCCCCTACACCTCCTGCAAGTTTGTCGCTCTGGTAGTGAATCACCCTATATATATATATATATATATATATATATATATATATATATATATATATATATATATATATATATATATATATATATACAGTATATGTATATGTATATTCAAAGCGATTATTTGTTTAAGTAATTTTTTAAAAATATATTTGTTCGAAAATACTTGACTATCTTTCGCTGGCTGCAAAGATAGAGCCAGTAAGTGTATTTTTTGTATAGATTTATCTAAATGTACACTGCTGCGTAAAACTTAAGGACCAACACTATTTCTAAAGGTTACAACCACAAAATCAAAGGAACCAGCTCTTGGGGATTTGCATACTGTGGTCGTTCAGTAGAAAGCTGGTGCACATGCAAAAATTTCAATCGTAATGAGAGGGCTCACATGGACAGGTAAAAGCAGCAGTTCAGAAGTCATGTGCAAATAACCGAATGGGTGAGCACGATTGTTACAGACGTTCAATTGGTTTCATACAGTACTATAGTCAACGAAATTGCCAGTAGACAACATCTGGATGACTTTCCCGGTGTCGAATAATTGGGACGGTCGAAGTGCGAGAAGTGTGGCTGCACAGTTCGGTATCGCCCATAGCATCGTCCGACTTGCATGGTCAGCCTTCAGAACGACAAGTACAGCTGTTCGAAAGACCAGTGGTGGTCGTCCACAAAACACAACGCCCAATGATGATCAGTATATACTCCTACAGGCCAAGAGGGACCGACACCAGACAGCAGGATCCATTGAAAACCAGCTGAACAGGAGGACAGGACGCGGGATATCGTGGTTTACTGTGGCAGGAAACAGTCCACAAAAGTGTACTATTTGCCCGACGGCCAGCACGCTGTGTCCCTTTAACACCTGCTCATCGGATACACCGTTTACAGTGGTGCATCGAACACAAGGACTGGACAGCAGCGCAATGAGATAATGTACTCTTTACTGATGAGAGTAGATTCAGTCTCAGCAGCGATTCTGTATGTCAGCTAATCTGGTCACAGGTTGGCACACGGTATCACCCCGCTTACATCACTGAAAGGGATCGATATGGCGATCGAGCTGTTCTTGTCTGGGGAAGCGTTATCTTGGATGGATATATACAACTCCGGATATAATGGAAGGCGGTACTGTAACCGGTGCACGCTACTGTTCCGAGGTGCCATTCGCCCCGAATTCGTGTTTATGGATGATAACCGCACACCCTGTCGCACTGCAGCTGTTGATATGCTTTTAGAAAGTGAGGATATTGTTCGTATGGATTGGCCTGCCTGTTCCAACGCTCTAAATCCCAATTAACACATGTGGGACGCTCTTGGGAGACGCCTAGTGGCACACCCACACCCACCAGAAAATGTTCACCAGCTGAAGATGTGTGTAGAGTGTAGAGTGTAGAGTGTAGAGTGTGTTTAGTGTCAAACGGCACCAGGGGTTTCCCCCATTTCCGCGTGCTATACATTGTGGGTGTGAAACAGAACACTGTCAATGCCAGAGGTTTAAAAGTATATGGATTTTGTATTTGTGTAGTGTCGTGTACCGTTGTTCATCTGGTCATTTAGCCGCTGGGCCCCTAATGGGACCCAACGTTGCCCCACTCCGCCCCGTGGAGATAGGCCAGGTACACTACTTAGTTATTTACTCTGGCAGGTCCTGCCACCTAATTTCCTGAGATTTCAGTGGCAAGGACCTATAAAAAAAAAAAAAAAACACGCTATAGATAGGGGTCAGCCAAAACAAAGGGAGTACTAGTTGGGCGATTTGATGTTGTTAAGTTTTTGGATGTAGGGCTCAAACAATTTGGGGTTGATTCAGACACTAGTTGTAAGTTAGAGAAGGGGAGGGAGACTGAAGACTAGGGGGAAAAGACAGAGATACGGGGTCCATAGGGAAGATGACCCCAAGTCAGTGGAGCAGGCCCATGCCCCACCAGAGTGAAAAAGAGGGGTGGCGAGGGGGGGAGGACACCAGCGATGAACTCCCCCTCCCGCCAGGGAGTGGAGGCAAAGGACCACTCAAGGGAGCGTGGCTAGGGAGGCCTAAAGGCAGCAGCTGAGCTGTGCTGGTGAAGGTTCTGTCACTCCTGGGACGAAGGAAGAAAGGAGTGTTTTTTTTTTTGTTTTTTTTTTCCTTCTCCTGAGAGGACTGTCATATCCAAGAAGTTTCTTACTTTGATCTTCAATGGGTGGTGTTTGGGTGCCTAACCCGTCTAGCAGTGAAGACAGACTGCGCAAACTCGGTAAAGGCGGCATAGCGCTGCTCGTCCATTATAATCAGGTGCTCACAATTCCGGGGATTTCCTTGCATTTTAGTGGCAAACCTTAGCCGGAACTCGTCATATTCATGGCAATCATACATCACGTGATCCCACGTTTCTTCATCCCCGCAGTGACACAGCGGATCTTCTTCAATGCCTAGGGATGTCATCTTCGCTTTAAAGGGTCCGTGGCCTGTAAATAGAAATGTAGTTTGGAGGTCTGGTGAGTACCAGGGAGGAGGCTTTGGACTGATGAGGTTCACAGAGGCAATGAACTTTTTGGTTATCAATCCTTTGTTGGTGGTGTCCCATGTCTCTTGCCAGGTCCTGTACATAATTTCAGAGATTCTCTTCCTTTCCTCTTTGGGGTTGTTATCAAGGTTAAGAGTGATGCCTGCTGTTTCGGTGGGAATATTCTTCTTCAATCGTTGATATAATCCTCTTCTTATTACCTCTAGGTGTAGGGGTATACATCCAGCTAGAACCTGCAGAGCTGGGGTGCTTACTGTACGGCACGCCCTTGTTACGGCAAGGAGCATAGAACGCTGTATGGAGTCTAGTTTACGGCGATTTCGGTCGAGGGAGGCCCTAGTACACCATACTGAGGCTCCATAGCAAGCTATTGGCACAAATATGGCATTATAGATGAGGGCCAGAGCCCGGCGCTTAAGGCCCCAGTCTGCACGGCTTATACGGATGATCATGGCCGAGTATTTTTTTATTTTCTGTGACATATATTTCAAGTGAGGATGGAAATTTAGCTTCATATCTAAGACCATTCCTAAATACTTGATTTCTGGGTATAATTTTATGGAGGTGTTGTCAATTTTGATAACCGGTGGTCTTCGTAGTTGGAGCGTTCCCTTGAGCAATATAGATTTGGTTTTCTCTCCCGAGATCTTTAGTCGGTGAATGGCTGTCCAATCCTGGAGCTTAGTTAGTGCACAATTTGCTCTCTCCTCTAAATCAGCTCTTGTGTCACCATGTACCACCAAAACTAAATCGTCAGCAAACGCAAGGGGTTGAGTCATCCCCATGTCCATCCCAAGGAACTCGTCCAGGACGATGGACCAGCTGAAGATAGTGTAAGTGTAAGTGTAAGTGTGTGTTGTTGTCTTACGGCACCAGGGGTTTCCCCCATCTCCGCGTTGCTTTCATTGTGGTGAACCAGTTCACTGGGAAATGCCAGAGATTTAAAAGTGTGTGGGAATTGTTCATGTGTTGTGTTCTGTACCGTTGTTCATCTGGTCATTTAGCCGTTGGACCCCTATTGAGGCCCAACGTTGTCCCACTTACGCCCCGTGGAGGCAGACCAGGAACCCAGTAGCTGTAGATTCACTCTGGCAGGTCCTGCCGCTTAATTTCCTGGGATTTCGGCGGCTAGGACCTTAAAAAAAAAAAAATAAATAAAATAAAAAAAAAAAAAAATAAAAATAAATAAATAAAAAAAATAATAATAAAAATAAATATATAAGTAAATAAAAAATCTGCGCTGGGGTAATGTCGCTTTGGTTTGCTAGGCCGAGTTTTGGGCGTAAGGTAATTTTATCATATTTAGTTTTTGACGTGTGGGGCTTTCGCTATGATGAAGGTAGAGAGGGGAGGGAGACCGAAGATTGGGGGGAAAAGACAGAAATATGGGGCCAATAGAGTAGATAGCCCCAGTTTTCAGTGGGGCATGCCCATGCCCCACCAGAGTAGAAGTTTGGGGGTGGAGGAGAAGGAACAAAAAATGTCCCCTCCCCCCAAGGAAGTGGGAATAATAGGTGAAGAGGGCGAGGGTGTCCTCTTCAGATCGCCATCAAGCTGTTTGCAACTGTGCTGCGTTTAGTCTGTTCTCTACTGTCTGTGCTGCATTCCCCCGTCCTTGCTTTTCTCTTCCGTGTGATCAGCACTCTTCTTTTCCAAGTACTGGTCCTCTGCAAGGTTTCAGTTTTTTTGTCACATTTGGCGCCGATTTTTGTCAATCTCTGTGTACGTTGCTGTAGATAGCTATTAGTGTTTTTCTCCTGGTGAATAAGTCTTGCGCATACTGGGAGAGTGCCCTATATTCATCCTCAGTGTCCAGGAAGTGGTGCTCCAGTCCTTTTGGGAAGTATCTTAACCTTGTTATTAGTAGCCCTCTGAGGTCTTCATAGTGTTGACAATCATAGACTATGTGGCTCCAGCTTTCACTTTCTCCACATATGCAGTTGGGGTCCTCAACAAGTCGGAAGCCAAACAGCTTCTCCTTGTAGGGTCCGTGTCCGGTTAATAGTGTTGTCATATGGTACCCTGGGAAGTACCACGGTGGCTGCTTTGGGTATATTTTCTGGAGGTCTGGTAGAAATCTTTTTGTTACTTCGCCTTTTGTAGTCTCTGTCCATCTTCTCTGCCAAAGATCTAGGAGGTGGGTCTGTAGCCTATTTTTTTCGTGTTTTAGGTTGCCCGCCGGGTCAGTCGTGTATCCTTGGTGGGTAGCGGCCACTCCCCTGGCCAGCAAAAACAGTAGCCCGGCCTGAACTGCCTCCAGGTCCAGAGGGAGCGCTCCAGCAAGTACCTGCAATGCTGGGGTACTTACCGTGCTGCAGGCGCGCGTTGTTGATAGCAGTATGGTCCTTTGGGTCATTTCTAGTGTTCTTTTGTTGACTACCAGTGTCGTTTTTGGATACCAAACCGCTGCTGCATAGGTGATTGCAGGCAGGAAGGTTGTTTTATAGTAAAGCATCAGTGCTTTTTTCTTGAGTCCCCAATCTTTCCTTGTGATTCTGGTTACCAGTCCAGAGTATCCTCTGATTTTTCTTCTGATGTATTTCAGATGCGGCTGGAACGTCATGTTTTTATCTAGGATAACGCCCAGATACTTCAGTTGGCTCACAAATTTGATTGTTACATTGTTGATTTTAATTTGCGGGGGTCGTCGTAGTTGCAGAGTCCCCTTTAGCAGGATCGATGAGGTCTTGTCTGACGATATTTTCAGCTGGTTCTTTGATGCCCATTGCTGCAGCCGCTGCAGTGCCTGATTTGCCAGCGTCTCCAATTGGGCCCTGGAGTCCGCCTCTACCGTCAATGTCAAGTCGTCCGCGAAGGCGTGTACTGCCACAGAACCCAGGTCAGTAGTCAGGAATTCATCGAGGACCATTGTCCACAGAAGCGGCCCAAGCACCGATCCCTGCGGACATCCTCTGTGCACCTCTCTTGTTATTTTTTGATAGTGTACATTGATTTCCACTCTTCTTTGTGTTAAATAGCTTTCGATTACTTTGTAGAGGTTAAGAGGCACCTCAGCCTCCCTCAACCTTGCCAGGACGCTTGGCCACCAAAGTGAATCAAACGCCCCAGCAAAGTCAACAGAGATGAGCAGCAGATACTTTCGTCTACAATCCTGGAAAATCCTTAGCAAGTTTCCCAGTGCGTCGCTTAGAGATGAATGGACGATGTTATCGCAAAAACTTATCAACAACATTGTTCTAAGTAAGGACAGGTGGTTCAAAGCGTGCGCCGACATTAGGGGTGGCCATATCTCCTATTGCGGACTACCTCTTCCCTTTGTTCCATCATTGGAAATGATGCATCTATATTATGGCAGCCACTGCTATGTTGCCATTTTTGAACAAAGTCCCTCTGTACCATTTTGTTTCCGTTGTTGCGTTGTTGTTGTTTCCTTCACCATTTCTGTAACTCATGAGGTTCGGTAGGTATACTTTTCCCCATATCCAGGCCACTCCTATGAGAAGCTACACGTGAAAACCTGACTGGTCCTTAAGTTTTTCACACCAGTGTATGTTGTTTCCATAAGCAGTCCATGTCTGGCTATCAGCTAATGATGTTAGGAAAGTACATAGGATAGCAACTGTATTTTATTCAATCATTTCTTTGGCAATGATGCATCTGTATTCATATATATATATATAGCATTAGCATTAGCATTAGCATTAGTAGAGGCATTTGATGCAAGAAAGCAAGTTTATGCAGCATCAGCCAAAAAAAAAAAAAAAAAAAACCCACTTCCACTTCACCCCTCTGTTCGTTCAAAATACCTGTCCAGCTGAGCCTTAAACTTATTTAGGCTATCAACCTCCACCACAAGGGATGGAAGTCTGTTCCACCAACCAACCACCCGCTGGCTAAAGGCAAATTTCCGCACGTCTATCCTACATTTGTCTTTCCTCAATTTGAATTTATGCCCTCTCAGGTGATTTTTCTGAGCTAGAGGAAGAATCCCATCAGCATTGAGCATGCTTAAACCATTCAAGGCTTTATACACCTCTATCAGATCACCTCGCCGGTGCCTAGTCTCCAGACACTGTAATTTGCAAAACTTAAGCCTTTCTTCGTAAGAGCACCCCTTTGTTCCATTCACTAATCTTGTTGCCCTTCTCTGTACTCGTTCCAGCAGCTCTACATCCTTCTTGAAATGAGGCCTCCAGACCTGTATACAGTACTCTAGGTGTGGCCTGACCATCGCCTTATACAATGGAATAATCACCTCCTTATCCCTGCTGGAAAAATTCCTGTATATCATTGACAATACTCCATGAGCTACGCTTGCAGCCCTTCTGCACTGCTCAGAGAACTTCATATCTGCCTGCACAACCACCCCCAAGTCCCTTTCATTCTCTACCACTGTCAGTGTAGTACCACAGAGTTGATACGTTGCTCTGGGGTTGCTGTTTCCCATGTGTAGTACTTTACATTTATCAATGTTAAACTTCATTTGCCACCTCTCAGCCCATCTGCTCAACCTTTCCAGATCCTGTTGCAGCAGCATAGTGTCAGTAGTGTCCTTGACAACCCTGCCAACCTTTGTATCGTCTGCAAACTTGGACATTAAGCCCGATATACCATCATCAATATCATTTATAAATACAGAAAACAATAATGGACCCAACACTGAGCCCTGAGGGACTCCACTAATAACATCAGTCCACGATGAGCAGTGTCCATTGATTACCACTCTCTGTCTTCTCCCCCTCAACCACCCCTTTATCCATAGCAGCAATTTGCCTCCAATGTCACACTGCTCCAATTTGTATAGCAGTCTTCCATGTGCAACAGTATCAAAAGCCTTTCTAAGATCCAAGTATATAATATCAAAGTTATTCCCTGCATCCAGTTCTTTTGTGACTGCATCATAGTATCCAATCAAGTTGGTCAGGCAAGACTTCCCCTTAACAAAACCATGCTGTGTCTGAGCTATAACTGAAGTCTTGTCTAAATGATCCTGCAGTGCTTCTTTAACCAGTGCCTCCATTAATTTTCCTGGAACAGAAGTTAAGCTCACAGGTCTATAATTACTTGTGTCAGCCTTTGATCCTCCTTTGTGAATTGGGGTCACATTTGCACATTTCCAGTCTATGGGTACCTCCCCTGAGTCCAAGGAAGCTCTCATAATTATGGCTAAGGGTTTGCTTACTTCCTTTGCTGCCTCCTTTAATATAACTGGATAGATCCCATCCACCCCGGGTGCCTTTCTTGTGTTTATCTTCAACAGTTTCTCCTCCACTTTACTCCCAGTTATTTCAAGATTCTGTAGCTTACTGCTAGAGTTGAATACACCTCTGGCATTCCCCTCGCTGAATAACTCCTCATGTGTGAATGTCGATGCAAAATATTCATTTAGTTTGTTAGCTACCTGAGCAGGATCATCAACACTTGACCCATCAATATCAAGTGGACCAATCTGATTCACCGCCTTCCTTCTAGAGTTTACATAAGTAAAGAACTCTTTGCTGTTTTTCTTTGCATCCCTTGCCAAGGATTTCTCGTAATCTGCCTTCGCCTGCCTAACCTCCTTTGTAACTTGGTTGCATATCAACTTGTATCTATCATAGGCTTCTGTGTCATGTGTTAATTTGTATGTATCCCATGCATTTTTCTTCTCTGCCATATGCCTCATTAGTTCATCCGACATCCATTTTGGCCTAAACCTTGAACAATATTTCTTAGTTGGTATGTAAAGCCTAGTAGCTTCCAAGATAAGTTCTTTGAATGCTTCCCATTTTGAATTTGCTGTTGGTAACATCATCAGTTGGTCCCACTGTATAGAATTTAAATACTGTCTCAGTCCATCATAGTCGCCTTTACGGAAGCAATAACCCTTCCCTTTACCCCTAATGGTTGTTACCTCTTTGAGTAAATCCCACTTCAGCACACTGTGATCACTGCCACCTAGTGGTTCATTTATCTGCAGATTCTTAATGCATGAAGAATCACTGCTGATAATCAAATCAAGAGTATTACTCCCTCTAGTTGCCTCCCGAACATGCTGATGTAGAAAACAATCATCCAATAAATCCACAAAAGTCCTGCTAGTGTGTGAGTAACCAGCCCCCAAATTCCAGTCAATATCTGGGAAATTAAAATCTCCCATTATAAGACACTCTGATTTACTGGCCCACTCTATTTCCCTGTACAGTTCCTTATTATACTCATCAGAGTCATTAGGCCTATAGCACACTCCTACTCTCAATTTTGATCTCCCAATGTTTATGTCACACCAAACTGACTCCACACTGCACTGTCCAGCGATGTCGACTGGCTTCACTTCCTTGGTTTTTATGTGTTTCTTAACTAATAACATAACCCCTCCTCCCTTCCTATCCTGTCTATCCTTTCTGTAGATGTTGTACTCCCCAAATTGCAGTTCCGCATCCCTTATATCTGTGTGACACCACGTCTCTGATATCCCAACAATATCTGCCTTCGATGTTTTGAGCAATACCTCAAATTCATCAAATTTATTTACTAAACTCCTAGCATTGGTGTACACGCAAGTATACCTGCACCTGTTTCTATTCTTAGCTACCCTAACACAACCCATGTGTTTACTTGTACCGCAATGGCTCCCAGCAGTCTCTGAAATACCATGCGTCTTGTTTTTCAGGCTTCTGCTCATTCTAATAGAAGCAGTGCAAGAATCTCTTTCACCTCTGCCAGTGGCTACTGTCAATCTATTGGTCTTTGTCTCCCCCCAAGCTAGCAGTTTTCCGACCCACCTAACACTGCCTCGATAGCATCAGCAAATATTCTTGCACCCTTTCTATTTAAGTGTATCCCATCCCTGTAGAAGCAATCTCTCCTGTTAACAAGTACAGTCCAGGCTGAAAAAAATTCTACCCCTTGAGCCTTGCACAATCTTTCCAGGGCCGAATTGATCGACAAGGCTCTCATCATATACTCCCTCCTATCGTGTCTGGGCAGAATTGCAGACACTTTCAAATTCAACCCTAATTCTCGGCTTTTGTTCAACAGTGACCTGTACTTGTTAAGTAATTCTGCCGGTCTCCTACTCTTAATATTATTAGTGCCAACGTGTACAACTATATCACCTTTTGTGCCCTTAAAAGATGATATTCGCTCTACAACGTCATCAACCTTTGCCCCTGGCAGACATACCCTGGTCCTGTTCCACCTATCTTTTTTACAAAGCATGTTCCCCGTTTCCCTGACAATAGAGTCACCAACAACTACTAGTTCCTTCGGGACCAGCGCATTCTGCCTTAGGGGTTGTCTCTGTGTCACGCGATGCCCAAGTGCAAGCTCTGGCGTTGATGTGGGCAGCTGAGAGCTTGATGGGCCCCTCAATTTAGTTTCTTCGAGGGCATCCACCCTGTCCTTCAAGCTCTCATATAGGCCCACAAGAACGCCGAGTTGTTGCCTGATATCGATACACTCCTTGCATCGCGCACACACAAAGACATCCCCCTTGGCAGTATCATGTCCCGTACCCGATTGCTCTGCAAACATTATATATATATATATATATATATATAATGCCATGCGCTGGAAATAAACATATAATTAGTGATAATATATAAATATATAATAATACAATAATGATTATGTAGCTAATTATTGATATATAAACTTTTTCGAGGGCTAACCCCTTTCGATATATCCCACCAATAATTAACAGAGCTATATGTTTCTGATTGCCATCTGCCTGTTTAACTAAGTGCAATTATTAAACTTAAACGTAAAGGTTAATTTGCTTAAAATTTAAATTTTAGCAGCGAACAGGCAAGATAACAGTAAGCCCGACAGTTAATTCCGAAACGAATAAATAAAAAACAGAGGGACAACCATAATTTTCAATATCTGTTCTGGTAGTTTTATTTGATTTATATTTTTATTTAAATTATCAAAATTTAATTTTATTTTATCAACATTATATTATCAAAAACTACAAAAACATCACCGTCCTCACCACACGTGGTGGAAAAGGCCTGGGTTCGAATACCGTCGATGACTCGAGGAACTTTAATGGGCTCTTTTCATTCTATGGCTGAGTTATTCGGTCTCTGGGGTAGATAGCAAGGTTTTTTCCACCGGAAACTTCGGTTTTTCGTCCAGCAAAACAAGTAAGCGACCAGAGAACACACGCAACTTATGGACATAATACACAATGCACAACAGATGAATTTAGTTATTCGGGAGGCCAAAAAATAATAGTTTGGTTTTTTGTTTGGTTGATGAAAATTGATAAGAGTTGTCTGCAGGTTACACAGTGGTAACATCACCGTCCTCCCCACACATGGTGGAAAAGGCACGGGATTGAATGCCGTCAATGACTCGAGGAAATTTATTGGGTTTTTTTCTCTCCGTAGCTGAGTTAGTGGCTCTCAGGCGTAGATATCAAGGGTCTCCCCCTTGGTAACTCTGGTTTTTCGTCCAGCAAAACAGCAATCGACTATACAAAACATGCAATTTACGGAGATAATACGACGCGAGGAATTTTAATGGACTTTTTTCTCTTCGTGTCTAAATGAGTCTGTCTGTCTGTCTCAGGAGCAGATGGCAAGATTTTTCCCCGATAATTCGGGTTTTTTCGTTCAGGAAAACAGCAAATCGACCATACCACACATGCCATTTTCGGACATAATTTACGCCGGGCTAAGTTAGTCGGTCTCAGGCGTAGATAGCAAGGATTTTTTCCCTGGTAACTCGGATTTTTTTGTCCAGCAAAACAGCAAATCGACCATACAAAACATGCAATTTACGGACACAATAAACAATGTACGGCAGTTGAATAAAAAAAAATATTCTGATGGCCTAATACAACAGGGTTTTTTTTTGGTTGAGAGTCACCTCCCAAATATTATTGGCTTGTAAGTGGTTTACCACTTACAAGCCAATAATATTTGGGATAAAACAGGGGAGCAGCATTCTTTTGTGTCGTGTTGAAGCCAAACGTTGACATATGCTCACATTGCTTCACACCTGAGTGGGCGCTTCCAGTATACTAGATGCTGTATTTTACTATTTCCACACAGGTGTTATACCTAGTAACCTAGAATTACTAACAGTCTCGCCATCGTGAAGGTGATGTAGAGGATTTTGTTCTCGTAGAACCACGAGACTTTGCAGAAATTAGCATTAGCATTGGTAAAGGCACATGATACAAAAAAGCAAGCTTATAGAGCATCAGCCAAAAAAAAAAAAAAAAAAAAAAAAAACCTAATTTCACCCATCCACTCGCTCCGCTTTTTTGTGTAATTCTGCATTGAATCTATTTCAGCTATCAAATTCTACAATAGAACTTTGTTCCGGAAATCAACCACACGCTGGCTAAAGGTAAATTTCCGCAAATCTAACCTACAACTGTCTTTCCTCAATTTGAATTTAGGCGATTATTCTGAACAAGAGGAAGAATCCCATCAGCATTGAGCATGCTCAAACCATTCAAGGCTTTATACACATTACTCAGATCACCTCGCAGCTGCCTATTTTCCAGACACTGTAATTTGCAAAACGTAAGCCTTTCTTCGTAAGAGCACCCATTTGTTCCATTCACTAATCTTGTTGCCCTTCTCTGTACTCGTTCCAGCAGCTCTACATCCTTCTTGATATGAGGCATCGAGGCCTGTATACAGTACTCTAGGTGTGGCCTGACCATTGCCTTATACAAGGGGATAATCACCTCCTTATCCCTGCTAGAAAAATTCCTGTATATCATTGACAAGACACAATGAGCTACTCTTGCAGGCCGTCTGCCTGAGCAATTTCACCCCGAAGTCCTTTTCATTCTTTTCCACTGCCAGTATACTACCACACGGTTGATACATCACATTGGGGTTACTGCTTCTCAACTCTTCTAGATCCTGTTGCAGCAGCAGCGTACTGTCATTAACAACCCTGCCAACCTTCCTATTGTCTTTAAACATGGACATTAAGCATGATATAACTTCATCAATATCATTAATAAATAAAGAAAACAACAATGGAGCCAACACTGTACTCTGAGGGACTAAACTAATAACATTAGTCCACTAAGAGCAGTGTCCATTGATTACCTCTCTCTCTCTCTCTCTCTCTCTCTCTCTTCTCTCACTCAACCATCCCTTTATCCATTGCAGCAATTTAAAAAATACTGTTAAAAATATAGCTCATGAAATCCTAGGCAAAGAGAAGAGGCAAGGACCAAAAAAGACCTGGATTACAGAGAAAGTAAGAGCTGCTGCTGTAGAGGAAAAGAAACTTGCGTATCAAAAATGTCTGGATGATAGAAATAATGCATATAGGAACATTTATGTTTAAAAAAAGAAAATAGCCAATCGGTTCGTAGTAGAAGAGAAAAATGAAAAATGGGAAAGGAAATGCGCAACTATTAATAGCAAATTGGGCTTCAAGCAATCAGCGGAATCGTGGAAGGTCCTTAAAGACTTGAGAAAACAGAATAAAGACAACGCTGGTTTGCAATTGATACCTTTGAGGGACTGGACGGAGTACCATGAAGGACTTTTAAATAAGACCTAGAAGAGTTCAAGACGATGGAGGATTTTGGTGTAGAAGACTCGGGCTTAAAAGTTTCTGTTAGGGAAGTGGAACTCCTGCTAAAGGAAGGAAGGAATGGCAAATCACCTGGATCTGGAGATTAGATGGAACTTTTGAAATATGGAGGAAGAGGAGTGGCTGTTCTGATACAAAAACTGTTAAATAGTATAATGAGAGGAGAAGAAATACCGAAAGAAATGATAACATGATATATTACATCGATTTATAAGAAGGGCGGTCGGAAAAGCTGTTCAAATTACAGAGGAATATGCGTCCTGAACCCGCTGTTAAAGATCCTTGGAAAATGGATCAGGAACCATTTAGAAGCCCGAATCGAGGTATCAGAAGAACAAAGTGGTTTTTCTGCTGAGAGGTCATGTATGGATCATATCTCAACAGTACGACAGATCCTTGAAAAATGCCAATCAAAAGGAAAAAAGACTTTATGATTTTCACTGACCTTGAAAAGGCATATGACACTGTTCCAAGAAAACTATTATGGGAAGCACTGAAAGAGGCAAATATCGATGGACAAGTGATTAACATTATTAAGGCAATTTACAGGAATAACAGATGCAGAATTAAAAGTGGGATCAGCTTTGTCACCTGAATTCCACACTTCAAAAGGCTTATTACAAGGTTGTTGCATGTCACCAACACTTTTCAAAATTTATATCGACATTTGCCTAAGATTCTGGTCAAAAAATGTAATGAAATGGGATTGCCGATTAATAAGAACACCGATATTCACAATTTACTTTTTGCAGATGATCAGGTGGTGATATCACAAGACTTAGAAGATGCAAAGTATGCATGTCATCAATTGTTTGAGAAATATAAACAATGGGGTCTAAAAATCAATTTTAGCAAGACTGAAATGTTGTCTTCAGGGCCAGGACACGTTCTAAATATTGCAGTTTTTAAATCAAACAAGTCGATAAATTCAAATATTTGGGATCAATCTTACAAAGTGATGGATTAATAAGAGAATTACAGACGGCAGAAAGGCTATCGGCATGTTAAACTCTGTTCTGTAGAACAAAAACATACTAAATAAAACAAAGAAACTTATATTTCAAAAGATTGTACAAAGTCTTCTATTGTATGGAGCGGAAACTTGGACATTGAATAGGCGAGCGGAAAACAAATTGCTCTCCACAGCAATCGATCTTTGGGGACGCTCAGCAGGAACTTCTAGAAGAGACAGAAAACGGAATGAAGACATAAGGGAAAAAATGGAAGTGAAAACGACTATTATTGACGACCATCAAAGAAAAGCGCCTAACATTGTATGGACATGGAAAACAGAAGCAAGAAAACAGATATCCAAAGGCTATCCTCGAATGGATACTTCCTGGAAGAAGGAGAAGAGGAAGACAAAGGAGGACATGGCTGGATGGAGTACGAGAGTGCATGACAGCCCGAGGCTTAACCTACCAAGACACCTTGAACCGAACTTTATGGCGCGAAAAAATTCCTAACAAGTAATAACTTGCAGGCTGAGGAAACCCATTGTAAATGGAAACATTCCTCTTGAAGAAGAAGCAATTTTCCTGCAATGCCACACTGCTCCAATTTGTGCAGCAGTCTTCCATGTGCAACAGTATCAAAGGTTATTCTAAGATGCAAATTAGCATTAGCATTAGCATTAGTAGAGGCATTTGATGCAAGAAAGCAAGCTTATGCAGCATCAGCCAAAAAAAAAAAAAAAAAAACCCACTTCCACTTCACCCCTCTGTTCGTTCAAAATACCTGTCCAGCTAAGCCTTAAACTTATTAAGGCTATCAACCTCCACCACAAGGGATGGGAGTCTGTTCCACCAACCAACCACCCGCTGGCTAAAGGCAAATTTCCGCACGTCTATCCTACATCTGTCTTTCCTCAATCTGAATTTATGCCCTCTCAGGTGATTTTTTTGAGCTAGAGGAAGAATCCCATCAGCATTGAGCATTCTTAAACCATTCAAGGCTTTATACACCTCTATCAGATCACCTCGCTGGTGCCTAGTCTCCAGACACTGTAATTTGCAAAACTTAAGCCTTTCTTCGTAAGAGCACCCCTTTGTTCCATTCACTAATCTTGTTGCCCTTCTCTGTACTCGTTCCAGCAGCTCTACATCCTTCTTGAAATGAGGCCTCCAGACCTGTATACAGTACTCTAGGTGTGGCCTGACCATTGCCTTATACAATGGAATAATCACCTCCTTATCCCTGCTGGAAAAATTTTTGTATATCATTGACAATACTCCATGAGCTACTCTTGCAGCCCATCTGCACTGCTCAGAGAACTTCATATCTGCCTGCACAACCACCCCCAAGTCCCTTTCATTCTCTACCACTGTCAGTGTAGTACCACAGAGTTGATACGTTGCTCTGGTGTTGCTGTTTCCCATGTGTAGTACTTTACATTTGTCAATATTAAACTTCATTTGCCACCTTTCACCCCATCTGCTCAACCTTTCCAGATCCTGTTGCAGCAGCATAGTGTCAGTAGTGTCCTTGACAACCCTGCCAACCTTTGTATCATCTGCAAACTTGGACATTAAGCTTGATATACCATCATCAATATCATTTATAAATACAGAAAACAATAATGGACCCAACACTGAGCCCTGAGGGACTCCACTAATAACATTAGTCCACGATGAGCAGTGTCCATTGATTACCACTCTTCTCCCCCTGTCTTCTCCCCCTCAACAACCCCTTTATCCCTAGCAGCAATTTGCCTCCAATGTCACACTGCTCCAATTTGTGTAGCAGTCTTCCATGTGCAACAGTATCAAAAGCCTTTCTAAGATCCAAGTATATAATATCAAAGTTATTCCCTGCATCCAGTTCTTTTGTGACTGCATCATAGTATCCAACCAAATTGGTCAGGCAAGACTTCCCCTTAACAAAACCATGCTGTGTCTGAGCTATAACTGAAGTCTTGTTTAAATGATCCTCCAGTGCTTCTTTAACCAGTGCCTCCATTAATTTTCCTGGAACAGAAGTTAAGCTCACAGGTCTATAATTACTTGTGTCAGCCTTTGATCCTCCTTTGTGAATTGGGGTCACATTTGCACATTTCCAGTCTATGGGTACCTCCCCTGAGTCCAAGGAAGCTCTCATAATTATGGCTAAGGGTTTGCTTACTTCCTTTGCTGCCTCCTTTAATATAACTGGATAGATCCCATCCCCCCCCGGGTGCCTTTCTTGTGTTTATCTTCAACAATTTCTCCTCCACTTTACTCCCAGTTATTTCAAGATTCTGTAGCTTACTGCTAGAGTTGAATACACCTCTGGCATTCCCCTTGCTGAATAACTCCTCATGTGTGAATGTCGATGCAAAATATTCATTTAGTTTGTAGCTACCTGAGCAGGATCATCAACAGTTGACCCATCAATATCAAGTGGACTAATCTGATTCATCCCCTTCCTTCTAGAGTTTACATAAGTAAAGAACTCTTTGCTGCTTTTCTTTGCATCCCTTGCCAAAGATTTCTCGTAATCTGCCTTCGCCTGCCTAACCTCCTTTGTAACTTGGTTGCATATCAACTTGTATCTATCATAGGCTTCTGTGTCATGTGTTAATTTGTAAGTATCCCATGCATTTTTCTTCTCTGCCATGTGCCTCATTAGTTCATCTGACATCCATTTTGGCCTAAACCTTAAACAATATTTCTTAGTTGGTATGTAAAGCCTAGTTGCTTCCAAGATAAGTTCTTTGAATGCTTACCATTTTGAATTTGCTGTTGGTAACATCATCAGTTTGTCCCACTGTATATAATTTAAATACTGTCTCAGTCCATCGTAGTCGCCTTTACGGAAGCAATAACCCTTCCCTTTACCCCTAATGGTAGTTACCTCTTTGAGTAAATCCCACTTCAGCACACTGTGATCACTGCCACCTAGTGGTTCATTTATCTGCAGATTCTTAATGCATGAAGAATCACTGGTGATAATCAAATCAAGAGTATTCCTCCCTCTAGTTGCCTCCCGAACATGCTGATGTAGAAAACGATCATCCAATAAATCCAGAAAAGCCCTGCTAGTGTGTGAGTAACCAGCCCCCAAATTCCAGTCAATATCTGGGAAATTAAAATCTCCCATTATAAGACTCTCTGATTTACTGGCCCACTCTATTTCCCTGTACAGTTCCTTATTATACTCATCAGAGTCATTAGGCCTATAGCACACTCCTACTCTCAATTTTGATCTTCCAATGCTTATGTGACACCAAACTGACTCGACACTGCACTGTCCAGCGATGTCGACTGGCTTCACTTCCTTGGTTTTTATGTGTTTCTTAACTGATAGCATAACCCCTCCTCCCTTCCTATCCTGTCTATCCTTTCTGTAAACGTTGTACTCCCCAAATTGCAGTTCTGCATCCCTTATATCTGGGTGACACCACGTCTCTGATATCCCAACAATATCTGCCTTTGATGTTTCGAGCAATACCTTTAATTCATCAAATTTATTTACTAAACTCCTAGCATTGGCGTACACGCAAGTATACCTGCACCTGTTTCTATTCTTAGCTACCCTAACACAACCCATGTGTTTACTTGTACCGCAATGGCTCCCAGCATTCTCTGAAATACCATGCATCTTGTTTTTCAGGCTTCTGCTCATTCTAATAGAAGCAGTGCAAGAATCTCTTTCACCTCTGCCAGTGGCTACTGTCAATCTATTGGTCTTTGTCTCCCCCCAAGCTAGCAGTTTTCCGACCCACCTAACACTGCCTCGATAGCATCAGCAAATATTCTTGCACCCTTTCTATTTAAGTGTATCCCATCCCTGTAGAAGCAATCTCTCCTGTTAACAAGTACAGTCCAGGCTGAAAAAAATTCTACCCCTTGAGCCTTGCACAATCTTTTCAGGGCCGAATTGATCGACAAGGCTCTCATCATATACTCCCTCCTATCGTGTCTGGTCAGAATTGCAGACACTTTCAAATTCAACCCTAATTCTCGGCTTTTGTTCAACAGTGACCTGTACGTGTTAAGTAATTCTGCCGGTCTCCTACTCTTAATATTATTAGTGCCAACGTGTACAACTATATCACCTTTTGTGCCCTTAAAAGATGATATTCGCTCTACAACGTCATCAACCTTTGCCCCTGGCAGATATACCTAGTTAGCTAATTAGTTTATGTTTAAACAATGATTGATTTATCGAAAGAAATGAAAACGTAGCTTGCAAAATCAAGCAAATTATAATAATAGAGAAATTATTTACGACTTACAAAAATGTTAGTAAACTTATTAAAATGTTAAAGAATGTTTATTCTTCATCATCATCTACTAAATGCACACTCGTTGATCACTTATTATTGGCTCGGCACTCGTTGGTTTGTTGTAACGCCGCCTTTTCTCTCCGTTATAGCGCGGGCATGCTGTGTAACTTTCACCAATATCCATACAACTTTCAAGCATGCTCAACACTAAAATGAATGTCCAGAGAGTCGGGTTTTAATGTGTTCGTCTACCAGTTTGAATTAGGACATAAACCTCACGTGTTCTTCAATCTTATTCGTGGAATAAAATTGCCAACATCGGAGGGCGTTGTGTTCTCCACCCCGATTCTCTATTGAATTAACAGAGCCTCTAGAGTGGCCGCAAATAAAGGTTCTTTCTTAACTTGGATTCCGTGGTCCGTGTGTAACCAGAGAATGTCATGAGGCAAAGTTAGCAAACAAACATGGTTTATTAAACAACAACATTACATAACAACATTGCATATAAACGTACAATAAACTCAATATAATAGTATCTAGTATCAAGATAATTGGTAAGTTAGTTACGGGAAATTTGGTTGGTACATTAAGTCTGTGTATCTTCATGTAGTTAGGCGAACAACGATTCCTTTCCTTTAAATGATGACATAGATGTTCTCCTATCTTCGTGTTAAGTAAGTAGCCAAGGTAATAATATAAAAGCAATATAGTATCACTGGATAATGTTACTTTACTGTTACAATCACATCAAAATACATCTTGAAGCTTACTTTAATGAGAAGAAAAGTGGGTACAATATGTTTGATTAATGTATAGAGAAATATAGCCTTCTATCATGTGCAATTCTATTGGTAAGACAGAATGAACTTACCACACAGTTCCGAGCCACGTCGGAGCAAGGACTTCATTATCTCTGTCATCATCTCGTTTCACTTCTAATCAGGAAAATACCGCTCTCTGCCTCTTTCTTCTTACTTCTCTCTAATCAACTAGACTACGACCACTGGACTACGACTACTGGACAGCAACTCGACAACTCTCTGACCAACTAACTGGACCACTCCCTCGACCCCTAGACAACCAGACTCGACTCGACCTCTTCTCCTTTGTTCTCCATCTCTATATATATAAGTTTGTCCCCTTTCTGCTTTTCCCTCTCATATGCAGGTGTTCATTTTGACGGCCAGGCAAAAAGGGTTTTTGCTTGACACTTTTAGGACCTGACTCACCCAGGGACGATATTTATGAAGGAGCTTGCATATTCGTGCAGGGATGCTTTGGAGAAGTTTATGTGACATACACCTCTCCCCTTTTAGTCTCCCCACTACCAAACATTCCGCTGATACGTGATTCAGTCGGCATCAGTAGTATGACTCTTACAGGGGCGACTTTTCTCTCTGCAGAGTGTCACATCTCACTCTCTTTTTTGTAAACATGCGTCAGCACGCTGCCTGGGGCAGATGACCACTCTCCGCTAGCTGGCGGCACATGACTGGGCGATACTGTTTCACTCGCGTGGCGTCACCTGCACACCACAGGGGGCAGCGACGCAAGCTTCTCCGTTGGGGAGGGAGGAAGTTTTACTTTTACAGGCCGTGGCAAAGTATTGGGTGTTACAAGGATTACTTATTAAAGAAGTCCAAGAGATAAAATAAAGCTATTTTACAGTTGCACAAGGAGTCGTCTTCTTCAGCAATGCTTCAAGAGGCATTTATTTCGGCGATAATCTCTTTTCTTTATAAATTTAAATAGCATGCATAAGCATTTTTTAACCGCACACACAAATTCCAACTAACACGATTTGTGGGGAGTTACAAGTTTACGAAGCTTAAAACACAGGAAAGAAGCGAAGATTTTGAAAATTTATTTATGTTTTTTTATACGATTGAAGATTTCAGTAAAGGAGAAACACATTTCACCATAATAATGTAAAAAACCACACAATTCCAGCTATCGCTATTTTCGCAAATGCAAGAAGATGGAGTTTACCATCAGTTTATAATTGCTTGCAGTAACAGAAAAGCCCAATAAACCGGAAAGTGCAAATTGTTTTATGGTCGTGACCTCCAGAAATGTGCTTTAGAAAAAAATCACAAAGGCTTTTAAAATTGATTCTTATAACGGAACATATGATAACGATATGCTGGACGAAAAAACCCCAGTTTATGGGGGGGAAGCAAAACTTGCTATCACGCATGAGAACTACTAACTCGGCTACGGATTGAAAAACCCCCATTAAAGTTCCGCGCGTCATTGATGGGATTCGAACCCGGGCCTTTTCCACCTGATATGGGTAGGACGGTGACGATACCACAGTGCTACTGCACAGACTGTTCTAGTTTAAAAAGTTTACTATTAATGCTGCCATGACACGGCAACAGGGTTCATCTGTGGAGGCCCAGATCCTTCTGGAGACTCTAGCGACCATCGCAGAATATTTCCGAATCTTGTCTCTGATGTATATTAGATGTGGTCGGAAAGAGAGATGGGAGTCCAAGATAATCCCCAGGTATTTAATTTGGACAATTTAATAGTTTTACCTTCAATTTTAATCTGTGATGGCCTATGGGTGTCAAGGGTTCCTTTGAGCAGTATTGATGAAGCCTCGTGGGTGAGATCTTGAGGGAAAAAGGGTCGCAGCCCAAGTTTGCCAGAAGTCGAGTGCCCTACTTGCCATAATCTAGAGCTGGACTCGAGAGCTTGCCGCCAGAGTAAGAACGAGGTTGTCTGCAAAGGCCTGAGATCTCACTTCTCTCAGGTCCAGCGCCATGAATTAGTCTAAGATGAGGTTCGAAAGGAGTGGCCCCAGAACTGAGCCATGGGGGAACCCCCTAAAGACCTGTCTGGTGCGCTTTCTGCAGGGTGCATTTACTTCTATCTTCCTGTTGGATAAGATCAATTTGTATAATATTTTAATGATATGTGCAAATGTGTCCCCAATTCACAAAGGGGGGGATCGAAGGGTGACCCGAGTAATTACAGACCAGTTAGTTTTACTTCAGTTCCGGGTAAAATCATGGAGTCACTAGTTAAAGATGCATTGCAGGATCATCTAGACAAGACTGAAGCAATAATTCAGACACAGCATGGGTTTGTTAAGGAAAAGTCTTGAAAGTATTGATTGTTTATTATGATGTGGTTACAAAGGAACTAGATGCAAAAAATAATTTTCATAACATATACTTGGATTTCAGGAAGGCTTTTGACACTGTTGCGCATGGAAGACTACTGCACAAATTGGAGTAGGATGGTATTAAGGGTAATTTGCTACAATGGATAAAAGGATGGTTGAATGGGAGAAGACAGAGGGTGGTAATCAATGGGTGCTGCTCTTCGAGGACTAATGTTATTAGTGGAGTCTCACAGGGTTCGGTGTTGGGTCCACTGTTGTTTGTGCATTTATCAATGATATTGATGAAGGTATATCAGGCTTAATGTCGAAGTTTGCAGATGATACAATGGTTGGCCGGGTTGTTAATGTCAGTGTGCTACTGCAACAGGATCTAGATAATTTGGGCAGATGGGCTAAGAAGTGGCAACTGAAGTTTAACCTTGAAAAATGCAAAGTACTGCTTATGGGTAGAAGTAACCCCAGAGAAACGTACCAAATGTGTGGTACTACACTTAGGAGGTAGAAATGAAACAGACTTGGGAGTAATTGTGCAGTCAGTTATGAAGTTTTCTTAGAAATGCAGACAGGCTTCCAGAGCAGGTCATGGTGTGTTGTCAATGATAAACAGGAATTTTGTTAGCAGGGAAAAGAAAGTGATTGTCCCTCTGTATAAGGCAATGGTCAGGCCACGCCCTGAGTACTGCGTGCAAGTCTGGTGGCCTCATCTTAGGAATCATGTAGATTTACTTTAGCGTGTACAGAGAAGGGCAACAAGATTGGTGAGGGGATTTAGGATCATCTTACCAGGAGAAGCTTAAGTAGTGCAAATTGTAGCAGCTGGAGACTAGGCATGTGCGAGGTGATCTGATTGAGGTGTAAGGCCTTGAATGGGTTGAGCAAGATGAATTCTAATGGGATTCTTCCACTTGTTCAAATTACGAACGTAAGGGGGCATAAATTGAAATTGAGAAAGGACAGATGTAGAATAGATGTGCGGAAATTTGCTTTAGCCAGCGGGTGGTTAATTGCCGGAACAAACTTACATCAGTCGTTGTGGAAGTTGATAGGTTAAATAAATTTAAGGAGGAACTGGACAAATATTTAGAGGGGATTGTTTTGTATTTTTTTTTTTTTTTTTTTTTTTTTGGCTAATGCTGCATAAGCTTATACGCTTGCTTTCTTGCATCACATGCCACGACTATTACCACATTATACAAGTTGATTGGCATGCATACTTTTCTCAGTCTGGCATGGACACTCAGCCACCATATTATGGTATCTAGGTAGATAGTGAAAACTTCACAGTACAAATTCAAATTATTATGTTAGAGCCATCCGTAATCTCTTACTTATACCCACATATCTATTATGACTGTAAATTGCATGTGTCCTCTGGTCGATTTGTCTGTTTTGCTGGATGAAAAAGCCCTAATATCTGGGATAAAAACTTTGCTCTCTACGTCTGAGACCGACTAACTCAGCCATAAAGTGAAAAAAGGTGTCTTGGTAAATGATAGACATCAGAATGGCCTTCACATGGAATACTGGACCCAGGCTGGCCCAGCAGAAAATCTTCCAAAACAAGCATCACGTGCTTGTTTTCATCCCATGGTGCGTCCAGGCGCCATCACTTCTTCATGTTAACGACCCACACGTACACAGCCGTCCACATAGTGCATATAGTGTGTTCATGTCTATTGGTACCAGGGGTTTCCCCCATCTGCACGTTGCTTTCATTGTAGGTGCACCAGTTCACTCGGAAGGCCAGAGATTTAAAAGTTTATGGATTTTATAAGTGTAGTGTTGTGTTTCGTTGTTCCCCAAACAAGATTTTTAGCATTAGCATTAGTAGAGGCATTTGATTCAAGAAAGCAAGATTATGCAGCATCAGCCAAAAAAAAAAAAAATAAAATAAAATAAAATAAAATAAATAAATAAATAAAATAAAATAAATTAATAAATAAAAAATAACCACTTCCACTTCAACCATCTGTTCGTTCGAAATACCTGTCCAGCTGTGCCTTAAACTTATTTAGGCTATCAACTTCCACGACAAGGGATGGAAGTCTATTCCACCAACCAACTACCTGCTGGCTAAAGGCAAATTTTCTCACGTCTATCCTACATCTGTCTTTTCTCAATTTGAATTTATGCCCTCTCAGGTGATTATTCTGAGCAAGAGGAAGAATCCCATCAGCATTGAGTATGCTCAAAGCATTCAAGGCTTTATACACCTCTATCAGATCACCTCGCCGGTGCCTAGTCTCCAGACACCGTAATTTGCAAAACTTAAACCTTTCTTCGTAAGAGCACCCCTTTGTTCCATTCACTAATCTTGTTGCCCTTCTCTGTACTCGTTCCAGCATCTCTACATCCTTCTTGAAATGAGGCCTCCAGACCTGTATACAGTACTCTAGGTTTGGCCTGACCATTGCCTTATACAAGGGAATAATCACCTCCTTATCCCTGCTAGAAAATTCCTATATATCATTGAGAAGACACCATGAGCTACTCTTGCAGCCCATCTGCACTGTTCAGAGAACTTCATATCTGCCTGCACAACCAGGTCCCTTTCATTCTCTACCACTGTTAGTGTAGTACCACAGAGTTGATACGTTGCTCTGGGTTTGTTGTTTCCCATATGTAGTACTTTACATTTGTCAATGTTACACTTCATTTGCCACCTCTCAGCCCATCTGGTCAACCTTTCCAGATCATGTTGCAGTAGCATAGTGTCAGTAGTGTCCTTGACAACCCTGCCAAACTTCGTATCGTCTGCAAACTTGGACATTAAGCTTGATATACCATCATCAATATCATTTATGAATACAGAAAACAATAATGGACCCAATACTGAACCCTGAGGCCTCCACTACTAACATTAGTCCACGATGAGCAGTGTTCATTGATTACCACTATCTGTCTTCTCCCCCTCAACTACCACTTTATCCATAGTAGCAATTTGCCTCCAATGCCACACTGCTCTAATTTGTGCAGCAGTCTTCCATGTGCAACAGTATCAAAAGCCTTTCTAAGATCCAAGTATATAATATCAAAGTTATTCCCTGCATCCAGTTCTTTTGTGACTGCATCATAGTATCCAATCAAATTGGTCAGGCAAGACTTCCCCTTAACAAAACCATGCTGTGTCTGAGCTATAACTGAAGTCTTGTCTAGATGATCCTGCAGTTCTTCTTTAACCAGTGCCTCCATTAATTTTCCGGGAACAGAAGTTAAACTAACAGGTCTATAATAATTTTGTCGCCCTTTGATCCTCCTTTGTGAATTGGGGTCACGTTTGCACATCTCCAGTTCATGGGTACTTCCCCTGTGTCCATGGAAACTCTCATAATTATCGCTAAAGGTTTGCTTACTTCCTTTGCTGCCTCCTTTAATATAACTGGATAGATCCCATCCACCCCAGGTGCCTTTCTTGTATTATCTTCACCAATTTCTCCTCCACTTTGCTCTCAGTTATTACAAGATTCTCTAGCTGACTGCCAGAGTTGAATACACCTCTGGCATTCCCTTCGCTGAATAACTCCTCATGTGTGAATGTCGATGCAAAATATTCATTCAGTTTTTTAGCTACCTGAGCAGGATCTGGCCATTTAACTGCTAACCTCGGCTGGGGCCCAATGTTGTTCAAACTATGCTTCGCGGAGCAGTTCAGGTACTAAGTAATTTTAAGTTTTCTCTCTGGCAGCTCCTGCCACCTTATTTACTGAGATTTCAGTGACAAGGACCTAAAAAATAAAAAAATAATAAATAAATAAAATAAAAAAATAAATAAAATAAAAAAATAAATAAAAGTTTAAAAATAAATAATAATTTAATAAAATTAGGAAGTAGTTTAAAGTTTAGGTCGAGAGGTATTTTCGTATGCAGTTGGAATTTTGAAATTTTTTTAAAATTTTTACATTGTGTGGGGCGTTCACTGGTGTTTAGGCAGAGTAGGGGGGGGATACTGAATTTAGAAGGAAGTCAGAAATATGGAGTCAATAGGGAAGGCGACCCCACGTCAAAGTTTTAAATTTAAATTTAGACTGTAGAATTTTACGCTGTGAAAGTGAACACGGTTGGGGATAGATTGAATGCGGGGGGGGGAGGAAAGAGGAAGTAAAGGGTCCATAGAGGAGGTGATTCCTGTAGTGACTGGGGAAGGCCCATGTCTCACCAGGAGGAAAAGGAGGGTAAGGAGGGGAGGAGATAAGGAAACCATCTCCTCCCCTTCACATTGTGCAATGGGAAACGTGATTCATTGGACCAGAACCTTCTTCCAATCACTCAAAATCATTTTAGATGCTCGTGTGCCCATTGTCGGCGCTGTCGCCGGTGAACGGCGGTTAGCATGGGCACTCAGAGCGGCCTGCGCCTATGCAGCCTCATTTTCAGAAGGGTTCGATGTACTGTGTGTTGACACATTACTCCCTTCACTGGCGTTCCAATTATTATCTACGAGTTGCGCCACAGTCGCCGTTCTGTTACGATATATCATCCGGGAGAGCCTTCGCTCACCTCGAACATCGATGAGCAATGGTCATCCAACACCTCCCCGGCGGTTCGTGGGTTTTCCCTCCTCAGACCAATGACTTAATCTCCAGTTGCGATGCTCGCCTGCCCATTGCAGGCGCTGTCGCTGGTGAACTGTGGTTATCATGGGCACTTGGAGCGGCCTGCGACTACCCAGCCCATTTTCAGCAGGGTTCTGTTGTGTGTTTGTGTGTGTGTTGTGTCTCCTGTCACAAGCATTCCAATTACCGGCTAGTTGCGCCATAGTCGCCCTTCTGTTGCCCCGTGCCATCCGGAAGAGCCATTGCTCAACTCGGGCATCGATGAGTCATTGTTGTCCAATACCTCGCCAGCAGTCTGTGGGTTCCCCTCCTTGGACCGCTTTCGCTAAGTACTGACCACGGCTGACCGTGAGCATCCCACCACCTGTGCCGTTTCGGATATGCTGTGACCCCAGTCATAGGCTATTACAATTTGGCCTTTGTCAAACTCGCTTAAATCCGCTGCTTTTCCTATCTGAAGAACAAGAATAACACTGATTAACGGATCTCAGCATTAGTGTTTTTTGTACCGTGTCCCGACCTTCGCATGCTCCGTAGTTCACCTGTAGTTGCTTCGACTTGCATAACGACTCGCTGGTCATAATGGCTTGGCTCATCAGTGTAGGACTAGAGATGAAAAATATTTTCATCTCTAGTCCTTTCGCTTGCCCATAAGAAGTATTATATGCCTCAAATTGCCCCATACTTTTTCCACGGTCTGTACAACAATGAAATAGCGTCATTTCGTCGGAGCTTGGCGTTCTACTTTCGTTTTCGATCGCTCCAGGAGTTGCGGCCGCGGTAATATTACACCACTATTAGTCGGTCGATGATGTCACGCCATTCTCCTGTGTAACGGGAGCGTCGAACACGTAATGTCCCAATAACGGTGTATACGGAGGGCGACTATTTTTATAAGAGTAGAATTAGCAGGACAAGACACAGCACGTCTTGTGTAATCAGAACTCTATAACCACATTAAGATAACATATCATTTTTAGAGTGTCAAATCCCACGTGTTGGCAGTCACAAGTGTAGTGCTTTTCCCCACATTGTTGACATGTGAGTAAAAGGCCATGGGAATATTCAGATAGGGGGACGTAGAGATATATATAATTGGGAAGGGGAAAGCAAGCGGAGTTAACTTTGAGTGATAGTGAGACTTGACAGAAAAGAGTGAGCAGTGGTAGTGTTTGGCCGACTTTTGATAATGTGGGTCAGCAAAGAAGAAGGAGAATAATCTCTAAGAAAAAATGTGAAAAGTGCCATAATGAATATGTGGACCAGAACTTCTTCTTCTTCTCCCCCCCCGAGAATGCGCAGAGTTTTTTCGGGTAAGTCAACTTTTGTTACTGGATGGCAAACTATTCTAAATTGCCCCAAAGTCGGACCTACACACGTTTTGAAGCATCTACAAGACATCTTTCTTCATAAATATACCCAAACAAGTTGTAACAATTTCTTAGTACGTAGTAGTAGTAGTAGTAGTAGTAGTAGTGGCACTTGATGCAAGAAAGCAAGTGTAGGAGCTTATGCAGCATCAGCCAAAAAAAAAAAAAAATCACACCATACCCTCCAATTGCCTGTCCAGTTCCTCCTTAAATTTATTTAACCTATCAACTTCCACAACGACAGATGGAAGTTTGTTCCAGCAATTAACCACCCGCTGGCTAAAGGCAAATTTCCGCACATCTATTCTACATCTATCCTTTCTTAATTTGAACTTATGTCCCCGTAGGTTCGTATTCTGAACAAGTGGGAGGATCCCATCAGAATTCAGCGTGCTCAACCCATTCAAGGCCTTATAGACCTCAATCAGATCACCGCGCAGGTGCCTAATATCCAGCCACTGCAATTTGCAGAACTTAAGCCTCTCTTGGTAAGAGGATCCCTTCATTCCCCTCACCAATCGTGTTGCTCTTCTCTGTACACGCTCAAGCAAATCTACATCCTTCCTAAAATGAGGCCTCCAGACCTGTACGCAGTACTCAAGGCGTGGCCTGACCATTGCCTTATACAGAGGGACAATCACCTCCTTTTCCCTGCTAGCAAAATTCCTATATATCATTGACAAAACCCCATGACCTGCCCTAGCAGCCTGTCTACATTGCTCAGAAAACTTCATATCTGACTGCACAATTACTCCCAGGTCTTTTTCATTTTCTACCACCTTAAGTGTAGTACCACACAGTTGGTACGTTTCTCTGGGGTTACTTCTACCCATATGCAGTACTTTGCATTTGTCAAGGTTAAACTTCAGTTGCCACTTCTTAGCCCATCTGCCCAAATTATCTAGATCCTGTTGCAGTAGCACACTGCCATTACTGTCATTAACAACCCTGCCAACCTTCGTGTCATCTGCAAACTTCGACATTAAGCCTGATATACCTTCATCAATATCATTGATAAATATACAAAACAACAGTGGACCCAACACCGAACCCTGTGGGACTCCACTAATAACATTAGTCCAAGAAGAGCAGCACCCATTGATTACCACCCTCTGTCTTCTCCCACTTAACCATCCTTTTATCCATTGTAGCAACTTACCCTTAATACCATTCTGCTCCAATTTGTACAGTAGTCTTCCATGCGCAACAGTGTCAAAAGCTTTCCTGAAATCCAAGTATATGATATCAAAATTATTTTTTGCATCTAGTTCCTTTGTGACCACATCATAATAACCAATCAAATTTGTCAGACAAGACTTTCCCTTAACAAACCCATGCTGTGTCTGAATTATTGCTGCAGTCTTGTCTAGATGATCCTGCAATTCATCTTTAACCAGTGACTCCATTATTTTATCCGGAACAGAAGTTAAACTAACTGGTCTGTAATTATTTGTGTCACCCTTCGAACCTCCTTTGTGAATTGGGGATACATTTGCACATCTCCAGTCCGTGGGAACCTCCCCTGAATCCAAGGATGCTCTCATAATTATGGCTAAGGGTTTGCTTAGTTGCTTTGCCGCCTCCTTTAATATAACTGGATAGATCCCATCCGCCCCAGCTGCCTTTCTTATGTTTAACTTCAACAATTTCTCCTCCACTTTGCTCTCAGTTATTACAAAATCATTAAGCACACTGCTACAATTTGATAACCTTCTTCCATTTTCAAACTGTAATGATTCCTCACGTGTGAATGTAGATGCAAAATACTCATTCAGTTTGTTTGCTATCTGAGCAGGATCATCAACAATCGAACCATCGATGTCAAGTGGACCAATCATATTCAGCCCCTTCCTTTTAGAGTTTATATAAGTAAAGAAATCCTTGCTGTTTTTCTTAGCATCTTTTGCCAAAGATTTCTCGTAATCCGCCTTTGCCTGCCGAACCTAGTTTTAACAGATAATGTGACTTATCAACCTAGTTGTCAAAATACTAATTACACTATTAAATTAATATAGTTTCCTGTTCTAGTTTTAGAGCTGTGTATGTTATGACAATCAACAATCATTTTGATACTTCTAAGAGGATGGGCATAAGCCAACATTAAGAACACTGTTGTCCAGCTATATCAACAGCAGTAAATGTTTCAACCTGCTGTATAGTTGTATCTGACCTCTCCCCTAGAAGTGACACAAATCCTATATTCTCTTTAATGTTGTGCTGTACAATTTAGTATATTAATAAACCATGTTTTGTTTGTTTACTGTTTTGTCTCTTGACCATTCTTCCTAATTGCACATAATTCACTAAATAAGCTTATTTAACAAACCATTAATTGCGGTCACTCCGAGGCCCCCTTATCTAAGAGATACCCTTGGGTGAAAAATCACAACGCGTTTAGATGTTGCAATTTGCTCTTTACTTCTCAGAGTAAATTTAGAACACTGGATTTCTTTGTCCTAATCTAACTGCTAGAAGATCATATTAAACCCAGGTCTTCTGGAAACACATGGTAGCGTGTAGTCTTGCTGAGAGCAGAGTGATCCACGAGTACGTTAATGGCAAGCGCACAATACAACACTCTGTGGAACACAAGGAAGCCTGAGGCTTATGCTGCACCAGCCAAAAATATTTCTGTGTTACCCAGAGAGAGAGAGAGAGAGAGAGAGAGAGAGAGAGAGAGAGAGAGAGAGAGAGAGAGAGAGAGAGAGATGATATGCAGCTCAGGACTCTGGATATGCCAAGCCCATACTCACCAAATATGAGCCTCTGGGAATGCCATGTATGGTTACTGCGCATACACTATTGCTACTAACAAGGTAGTATGAATGCAATGTTTAATTATATCTCATATTGTGAAACCTTCACAACGAGTGGCCGAGGTGTTCGGCTGCTTTGAATAATAACGCTTCACCAGTGGAGAAGGCTAATGTTACTTATTCTCGGGTCGATCCGTCCAGACGGATAACATATCCACCACACACACTGAGTAGTGTTATCTGCTGAGAATAAGTAACATTAGTCTTCTCCACTGGTGAAACGTTACTCCCTCAAAGCAGTGCAATACCTTGGCTACTTGTTGGGAAGGTATTCACAATATGAGATATAATTGAATGATGCATTCATACAACTTTGTTAGTAGAAATGATGTATGTGCAGTAACCATGAATAAACCAAATCCTTCATACTCTTAGGCATTTAGCGAAGAAATATTTTTACAATTAGCGTTATTCTATTCATTTAGATTTTTACAATTAGCGTCATTCTATTAATTTTGATTTTTACAATTTTGCCTTATCGGTGTATAGTACTTATTGCAGCCATTTGGGGGTGTTAGTATGCGTTTTTTGTTATGTGTGTTTGTTGTAACTGGTGATGTGAGTGAAGTTTACGTTTTGCTGAAATTTTGTTTCTTGAATTAATGTGATGATTACGATGGTGAAGCAGTTGTTAGTACGATTTTTGGTGTTTTGTTTAAGTAAAATTTGGTTATAGTTATTAACGTTCGATGATGGCAAGGCAGAAATAATACAATGCCTTTTTATTTTCACAGACCTAGAGTGCTTCAGAATTATCGATGATTATAATATTTGTATTTATGGAAGAGCTTAGCACCTCCTGATGTTAGCGAAATGGAAAGTATAGGTGAATTTGAATATAATACAAAAGATTTAATAGGACATGGCGCATTTGCTGTTGTCTTTAAAGGGAGATATAGAAAGGTAACGTACCTGTGTTCTAATCTTAGAAATATGCATAGCTTCAAAAATTTTATTATTTTTTTTATTTTGAAATGTGTCAGAATGTTTCTAATTAAGTGCCATCGAGAAGTGCGACCGTTAGTTTAATTAACCTTTAACTCCCCCCCCCCCCCAAATGATATGGTATTATTTTGTTCACAATGTTTTTATTACACTGTTTATTACGATGTTGTTATGTACATTTTTCGGGCATAAATGATTTACCTTTATTTTTTTGATTTATATGGAGGACATTTTTTAGTTGTGAAATGGTTGGAAAGTTGTTAAATAGAGCAGTATAAATCTAAGCATGTAAAACAGAAATCTCAGTTTAGTTCTTAAAGGTTGTGCAGATTCTGGAATGAGTACTGTCACGTTAGATGTGCTTAATCATTTTCATAGTTGTGCCTTTAAACTTAGTGACATGAAACCATTATAATGCAAAAGTAGCTCTTGGGGAATAAAAGTTGGTGTATACTTGCATGTACACCAATGCTAGGAGTTTAGTAAATAAATTTAATGAATTTGAGGTATTGCTCAAAACATCAAAGGCAGATATTGTTGGGATATCAGAGACGTGGTGTCACACAGATATAAGGAATGCAGAACTGGAATTTGGGGAGTACAACGTCTACAGAAAGGATAGAGAAAGGAAGTAAGCAAACCCTTAGCCATAATTATGAGAGCTTCCTTGGACTCAGGGGAGGTACCCATGGACTGGAGATGGGCAGATGTGACCCCAATTCACAAAGGAGGATCAAAGGCTAACACAAGCAGTTATAGATGTGAGTTTTTCCTGGAATTTTCCTGGAACTTCTGTTCCAGGAAAATTAATGGAGGCACTGGTTAAAGAAGCACTGCAGGATCATCTAGACAAGACTTCAGTTATATCTCGGACACAGCATGGTTTTGTTAAGGGGAAGTCTTGCCTGACCAATTTGATTGGATACTATGATGCAGTTACAAAAGAACTGGATGCAGCGAATAACTTTGATATTATATACTTGGATCTTAGAAAGGCTTTTGATACTGTTGCACATGGAAGACTGCTGCACAAATTGGAGCAGTGTGGCATTGGAGGCAAACTGCTGCTATGGATAAAGGGGTGGTTGAGGGGGAGAAGACAGAGAGTGGTAATCAATGGACACTGCTCATCGTGGACTAATGTTATTAGTGGAGTCCCTCAGGGTTCAGTGTTGGGTCCATTATTGTTTTCTGTATTTATAAATGATATTGATGATGGTATATCAAGCTTAATGTCCAAGTTTGCAGATGATACGAAGGTTGGCAGGGTTGTGAAGGACACTACTGACACTATGCTACTCCAACAGGATCTGGAAAGGTTGAGCAGATGGGCCGAGAGGTGGCAAATGAAGTTTAACATTGACAAATGTAAAGTACTACATATGGGAAACAGCAATCCCAGAGCAACGTATCAACTCTGTGGTACTACACTGACAGTGGTAGAGAATGAAAGGGACCTGGGGGTGGTTGTGCAGGCAGATATGAAGTTCTCTGAGCAGTGCAGATGGTCTCCAAGAGTAGCTCATGGAGTATTGTCAATGATATACAGGAATTTTTCCAGCAGTGATAAGGAGGATTATTCCCTTGTATAAGGCAATGGTCAGGCCACACCTAGAGTACTATATACAGGTCTGGAGGCCCCATTTCAAAAAAGATGTAGAGCTGCTAGAACGAGTACAGAGAAGAGCAACAAGATTAGTGCTCTTACGAAGAAAGGCTTAAGTTTTGCAAATTAGTGTCTGGAGACTAGGCACCTGCGAGGTGATTTGATTGAGGTGTATAAAGCCTTGAATGGTTTGAGTATGCTCAGTGCCGATGGGATTCTTCCTCTTGCTCAGAATAATCGCCTGAGATGGCATAAATTCAAATTGAGGAAAGACAGTTGTAGGGTAGATGTGCAGAAGTTTGCCTTTAGTCAGCAGGTGATTGATTGCTAGAACGAACTTCCATCTGTCATTGTAGAAGTTGATAGCTTAAACAGATTCTAGGCAGAACTAGACAAAAATTTGGAGCTGATGGATGAGTGAAATGAGAAGGGTGTGTGTGTGTGTGTGTGTGTGTGTTTTTTTATTTATTTTATTTTTTTTTAATTGATGCTATATAAGCTTGCTTTCTTGCATCATGTCCCCTTTCTAATGCTAATGCAATCAGCATTGAGCTCACTCAGTCATTTAAAGTCAACACCTCAATCAGATCTCCTCGCAGGTGCCTAGTCTCCAAACACAGCAGTTTGCAGAACTTAAGCCTTTTTTCCTAAGAGGACCTTTTTCTGCATTTTACCAATCTCCTCGTCCTCTGCACTTGTTCCAATAGATTGACACCCTTCCTAAAATGAGGCTTCTGGGCCTTTATGTAGTACTCAAGATGTGGCCTTACTATTGCCTTATAGAAATCACCTCTTTATCCCTGCTAGCAAAAATTTCTGTATATCATTGACAAAGGGCCATGAGCTGTCCTGGCAGCCCATCTGCACTGAGAATTTCATATGTGACTGCACAATTACTTGCAAGTCTTTTTCATTTTTCTACTACTCTGAGTGAGTATCCCACAGTTGGTATGTTAATCTGGGATATACTATTTTGCATTTTTTAACATTAGGCTTCAGTTGATATTTCTTAGCCCATCTAGATCTTGTTGCAGTAGCATGCTCTAATTACTGTCATTAAACATCTGCAAACATTTGTGTTATCTGCAGAGTCATTAAGAATATTTCACATGTTTCATAATGTGTCAAAGTGGATTGACAATTGAGGTTGGTAATTTTTTTTGTTTAATTGCATATAAGCTTGCTTTCTTGTGTCATTTGCCACTAATATTTATGTATAATATTATAAAAGTTAAATTTACAATATACTAAAGAAAGTAAGAAAGCACAAAAATTAACACTACTGAATTCAGATTCCTGTTCTATAGGCTTTAATCCACACTATAGAGCAGAGAGAGAAACATCTGCTCTTTATAACTGCCAACCATGTCTTCAGGACAACTTTAACTACTTCATCAGAGCCACATCTGTTCCCGCGATATGAGCTTTGTAAACAAAAATTTCTTGGGTTAACTTAATCCGAACTGTGAAATTTTTGCCTATGTGCTACATGTGACTGCAGTGAGATCACTCAATCTTATGTCAGAATGACATTGCTATATTTCCTTACGTGTTTAATTATTTTTTTGAGAAACTGCAGATTCTCAATATAGTTTCTTTTTCAAAATACTTTGAACTGTCTTATTTTCTTCATCAGAGTGGCAAATACAGGATTCATATTCAGTCACAATAAGTAACATTTTCAGCAATCAGAAAGTAACCTTGAGGCTGTTGCAGACAATCTCTCAGATATGCCAGATAAGCTGTGTTTGCTAGCTGGGAGTCTAAAACAGTGATGGAACTGATATTTTATTGACACTCAAGTCAAGTGAACCTAATTTTGGCAAAGTTTGTGACAACCAGTTCCTCTGCTTGTACCTTCACGATGGTGAGACTGTTAGTAATCCTGGGTGTAACCCCCATGTGCAAGCACACCTGGCTGAACACCCAGGTGTGAACCAATGTAAGCAGGGATTGAGGTGCGGCACCCACACCACACGGAGGAATGCACCCCCCCCCCCGTTACCAGTCAATACTAGGTGGTAGATGACTCATTAACTGGTGCAATACCACCACTTTACTTATTGTAGTGGTGGAACCCATGTTTAGTCTCCAGAGCAAAGTTCCAATCAACCCTCTCCATCTCTTCCATCATGCAGTATGATTGACTTTTGAGGTTATGATGAACACCACGGCGAGATCCAAACTTTCTTACATTTCGAGGGTACAGCTGTAAAATGGTGTTTGAAGGCTCTAGTTAGTACACAGGACCGAACCTATTGGTAACTTGCTAGGAGGCCTCCGGATCAGCTAGTGTATAATCTCGCTGCCTCTACTCTGCCAGATAGTGACTGAAGGGAGTCCGAATAGTGTGTATGCGGGGGGCCACTTTATTGTCAAGGATCTGGGTATATTCTTACCCAGATCCTTGACAACCTTGATGGCACACTATATCCAAAAATTTCATTACTTCATACAGCATGTTTCCCCCCCTCCCCCCCACATTTTCTTACTATTGAATACATGATGAATTGTCAAACTAATAGAGCAAACTTATCTGCGAAAAGATCTAAACCTCCCAAACACTTCCTAGTTCATTTCACAAATATAATATACGTGGTATCTGTTCTAATTTCAGTGATGTCAATTCCACTCACAGTCTGCCAAACCCCATGTACTTTTTCTGACGGAATCTCAGTTATCGGTTGATTCAACCACTGCTCATCTCAGTTGCCCAAAATTCATTTCGCCTCAAAGGTGGTAGTTGTGCATATGTCTGTTTTGATATTCCCTGTCAGAGACTTGGTAATTTGGAATCTCCTCTGGCTTAAAATCTCTATCTCATTCTGTCAAATTCATCTGTTGTCTCTACTGTTCTCCAACTCCTCTAATCATTTGGAAATCTTTGACTTCCTCTCTTTGCAACTTGACTTTCTCCAGTCCAACTTTCCTAACAGTAAAGTAATTTTCCTTGGTGATTTTAACGTTCACAATTCCAGGTGGCTTCCGTTTTCTAGTTATACAGACCCAGCTGGTCGAGATGCTGAGGCTTTTTAAATTACTAATGACCTTGCACAGATTGTTCATTTACCTACCACAATACCACACAATCCTAACCATACAGCGAACATGCTCAATCGTTTTCTCACAAACAGCTTTTCTAAGTCACGTCGAAATGAGTGGTCCTTTAGGCACCTCAGATCACAACTTGGCGATTGTCTCCTCTCTAATGGAGCCTTTATCTCATGGCTATTCCCAACCTCATGTTGTTTGGCATTACAAGAATGCAAAATGGGATGACCTGCGAGATTTCGTTTCTTCTTTTCCTTGATTGGAGTACTGTTTCAAAACTTCTGATGTTAACGTTTGCTCAAATCGTGTCAGTGAAATTATTCTTGTAGGAATGGAATCCTTTATTCCACACTGCACCTTAAAATCTTGTCCCTTATTTGGTTTCTTGGTTTCTCAATAAATGTGCTAAGGCTGTTCAAGAGAAGAATGTTACATATTGTAATTGTTTTGTTTCCAATTCTTCAGTTTAATTTTCTGCCTACACCAGAGCTTGTTACAATTGTAAAGAAATTATTAATCAAATTAGATTTTGAACAGGCTAAGAATAGAAAACTTGCTTCTTGCCCTGATGGCAACCGAGCATTCTGGTCTCTTGCCTAAGCTCTTGGCCGCAATTCCTAAAAAGCCAGTTCCTAAAAAGAGTGACAAATGCCTCCCATCCAGTTATCGTCCCATTGCAATTACTTCTACTCTTTCGAAAGTAATGGATAAATAAATTAACTGCCAACTCTAAAACTATCTGGAAACCTTCCATCTGAACAATGAATGCCAGTATGGATTGTCGAACCACAGGTGATATTCTGGCTTATGTTACCCATTTATGGACATATTCAATGGAAAAGTTCAGGGAAACACAAGCAGTTGCTCTTGACATCTGAAAGGCTTTCGATCATGTTTGCCATTAAGGTCTTCTAAACAAGCTTCCATGTTATGATTTGCCAACTGTTTTTTGTAATTACTTATCCAGTTTTTGCTCTGACCGCTTACTGAGGATGATGGTAGATGGCTCTCTGTGTTCTAACTTCTCCACTAATGCTGGTTTTTCCCCCAAGGTTCAGTTCTTTCCTCCACTCTTTTCCTCTTGTATATTGATGACCTTCTTCCATTTACAGGAAATCCTATCCATAGTTTTGCCGATGATAGCACGTTGCATTCCACTTTCCATTTTGAGAAACCTTGCTCTGCTCAATCAGCTTGAACTTCTCGAATATCCGCTACCATGGTTGTCAGATGAACTAATGATACATGTGGCAGAGAAGAAAAACGCGTGGGATACATACAAATTAATGGGTGACATGGAAGCCTATGATAGATATAAGTTGGTCTGTAACCAAGTCACAAAGGAGATTAGGCAGGCAAAGGCAGACTACGAAAAATCCTTGGCAAAGGATGCAAAGAAAAACAGAAAAGAGTTCTTTACATATTTGAACTCGAGAAGGAAAGGGATGAATCAGATTGGTCCACTGGATATTGATGGTTCAACAGTTGAGGATCCTGCTCAGGTGGCTAACAATCTAAACGAGTATTTTGCATCTACATTCACGCATGTGGAGTTATTCGGGAAGGGGAATGATGTAGGTAAAGTAAACATTGGCAGTGAGCTGGATGATTTTGTAATAACTGAGAGGGAAGTGGAGGAGAGATTGTTGAGGATAAACATAAAAAAGGCACCTGGGGTGGATGGGATCTATCCAGTTATATTAAAGGAGGCAGCAAAGGAAGTATGCAAACCCCTAGCCATAATTATGAGAGCTTCTTTGGACTCAGGGGAGGTACCCATAGACTGGAGATGTGCAAATGTAACCCCAATTCACAAAGGAGGATCAAAGGCTGACACAAGTAATTATAGACCTGTTAGTTTAACTTCTGTTCCAGGTAAATTAATGGAGGCACTGGTTAAAGAAGCACTGCAGGATCATCTAGACAAGAATTCAGTTATAGCTCAGACGCAGCATGGTTTTGTTAAGGGTAGGTCTTGCCTGACCAATTTGATTGTATACTATGATGTAGTCACAAAAGAACTGGATGCAGGGAATAACTTTGATATTATATATTTGGATCTTAGAAAGGCTTTTGATACTGTTGCACATGGAAGACTGCTACACAAATTGGAGCAGTGTGGCATTGGAGGCAAATTGCTGCTATGGATAAGGGGATGGTTGAGTGGCAGAAGACAGAGAGTGGTAATCAATGGACACTGCTCAATGTGGACTAATGTTATTAGTGGAGTTCCTCAAGGTTCAGTGTTGGGTCCGTTGTTGTTTTCGGTGTTTATGAATGATATTGATGATGGTATATCAAGTTTAATGTCCAAGTTTGCAGATGATACAAAGGTTGGCAGGGTCGTTAAGGACACTACTGACGCTATGCTCTTGCAACAGGATCTGGAAAGGTTGAACAGATGGGCTGAGAGGTGGCAAATGAAGTTTAACATTGACAAATGTAAAGTACTACATATGGGAAACAGTAACCCCAGAGCAACGTATCAACTCTGCGGTGCTACACTGACAGTGGTGGAGAATGAAAAGGACCTGGGGGTGATTGTGCAGGCAGATATGAAGTTCTCTGAGCAGTGCAGACGAGCTGCAAGAGTAGCTCATGGTGTCTTGTCAATGATATACAGGAATTTTTCTAGCAGGGATAAGGAGGTGATTATTAGTATTAGTATTAGTAACGGCCGTATGGTGCAAGAAAGCCTATGGCTTATGCTGCACTAGCCAAAAAAAAAAAAAAAAAAAAAAAAATCCGAACAAAACAATGATAAAAACAAAAATTAAATAAATAAATAATAATAATTAATAAATAAATAAAAATAATAAAATAAAATTAAAAATTAAATAAAAAGGAAATTAATCCTATCATCCTATGCGCTTCCCTTACCCGAAAGTACTATCCAGATGACCTTTGAATTTCCCCAAACTGTCGGCCTTTACCACCCATGAAGGCAACTTATTCCAGTAATTTATAACTCGCTGGCTAAAATAAAACTTCCTGCAGTCCAATCTAAACATTTCCCCGCGTAACTTGAATTTATGTCCCCTAGTTCTAGCATCATTTATAATCTTGAAAATTTTGTCCTCATTCATTTTACTGATGCCTCTCAGAGCCTTAAACACCTCAATCAAATCTCCTCTAAGGTGTCTAGTTTCCAAACTCTGCAACCCACATATTCGAAGTCTTTCTTCATAAGGACGCCCTTTTGCCGATCTCACCAGGCGAGTTACCCTTCTTTGCACCCTTTCAAGAAGCTCGATGTCTTTCTTTAGGTGCGGTCTCCATACTTGAACACAGTATTCCAAGTGTGGTCTAACATAGGCCTTATATAATGGGATTATCACGTCCCTATCTCTACTTGCAAAAGTTCGATAGATCATCGATAGGACACCATGGGCCTTCCTTGCAACCTGTTTACAATGCTCAGAGAATTTCATGTCTGACCGTATCATAACACCCAAGTCCCTTTCCTCCAGTACTGGGTTTAGTTGAACTCCACCAAGTGAATAAGTTATTTTGGGATTACTGTTTCCCAGGTGTAATACCTTACACTTTGTTGGATTAAAGCACAGCTGCCATTTTTCTGACCATTCTTGAAGTCTATCTAGGTCTCTCTGAAGAAGCTCAGCTTGACAGTGATCATTAACTACTCTACCAATTTTAACATCATCTGCAAATTTAGACATCACGCCCTCTATCCCTTCATCAATGTCGTTTATGAAAATTAAAAACAACAGTGGTCCTAATACTGATCCTTGGGGAACCCCACTTCTTACATCAACCCAATCTGAGGAATAGCCATTTATCACAACCCTCTGCCTCCTGCCCTGAAGCCATCCTTCTATCCATCTAAGGATTTTCCCAGTGATTCCAACCTGTTCCAGCTTATAAAGCAACCGCTCATGTGGGACTGAGTCAAAAGCTTTGCTGAAATCTAAATAAACAATGTCGAAATTATTCCCTAAATCCAGCTCGTGAGTGACCCTTTCGAAATAGCGAACCAGATTTGTTAAACATGATTTTCCCTTTACAAAACCATGCTGAGTATCCTTGAGAATTTCAATTCTATCCAAATGATCCTGAATTCCACCCTTGATCAATGCCTCCGTGATTTTCCCTACTACTGAAGTCAGACTGACAGGTCGATAATTTCCCACTTCACTTTTAGAGCCACCCTTATGTATGGGAGATACATTTGCACTTTTCCAATCCAAGGGAATCTCCCCAGAGTCTAGTGATGCTCGCATAACCAGCCTCAGTGGTTCAATGCACTCGCTTGCCGCCTCTCTCAAGATTATAGGGTATATTCCATCAACTCCAGGAGCCTTACTAGTCTGTAGGCTTGAAAGTTTTTTCATTAAATAATCTTGCGAAATTTCAATATCATTAATTACATATTTTTTAACTTCGCTCCCACAATTTCCCATTGCCACAAAAGGCTTTTCATTTGTAAATATCGATGCAAAATAACTGTTGAGTTCATCTGCAACGGCAGCTGGTGTATTTATTACTATCCCCTTTCCCTTACGTAAAGGTCCGATCTGGTTTGTCCTGCTCTTCTTGGCATTTATATATGTGAAGAATTCTTTATCCCCCCTCTTTGCTCTGTTTGCTAGTGATTTCTCATAAACTGCCTTTGCCTATCGAACCTTTTCTGTGGCTCTATTACACACCACCTTGTAGCTGTTATAGGCTTCAGTACTTTTTATTGCTCTGTAACGTTTCCATGCCACCTTTTTCTGCTCAAGTAATGTGGCAACTTCACTATTCATCCAACTTGGAACCCTTCTCGTGGAGTATTTTTTTAATGGTATATACGCATTCAAGGCATCTGTGATTAATGTTTTAAAAGCGTACCACAGTTCAATTGTATTCATTCTCTGCGCGATATCTACCCAGTTAATAGAGGCCATGTAGTACCTTAAGGCATCGTAATTTCCTTTTCTGAAATTAAAACCCATTCCTTTGCCTTTTACTTCTGCTACCTCTCTCGTCATCATCCACCGTAGAACTCCGTGATCACTTCCTGCTACTGGTTCCTCTACTGTCAGCCCTGTTATGTCATCTGATTCATGTGTGATGATGAGGTCTAGGATATTCTTTTCTCTAGTACTTTCCCTGACATGTTGATACAAATAACAGTCATCTAGTTGATTTAAAAATTTTGTTCCCCATGTCGAGTTTCCTTCCCATTTACTCCAATCAATTAGAGGCAAATTGAAATCACCCATAATAAGGCATTGACGCTTACTTGCCCATTCCATTTGCATGTAGAGGCTTTTGTCATAGTCTTCACAATCACCTGGTCTGTAGATTACGCCTACTCGCATTGTACCTTTGTTTCCAACTATCTCACACCATACAGACTCTATACTAGCATGTGAAATGTCTGAATCCGGGAAAGCTATCGTCGCACTCAGGCTGCTTCTGATAAGAAGCATTACCCCACCACCCCTTCTATCTACTCTATCCTTCCTAAATACATTATACAAGCCGTACTGAAACTCATCCCCAATTTCCGGGTGGCACCACGTCTCCGTAAGCCCTATTATGTCCGCGTTACTTGTTTTAACCAGCAGTTCGAATTCGCTCATTTTATTGACGACACTTCTAACGTTACTGTATAAACAATTAAGATTTACTGTTCTTGTATATTTAACAACCCTAACACAACCCTTGAAGTTTTTTAGGCTCTCTTCCCTGATATTAGCTACCTGCTCACGTGAAACGTCTTTGCCCCCAGAACATCTAGATAATACGTCTAGATAATATTCCCTTGTATAAGGCAATGGTTAGGCCACATCTTGAGTACTGTATACAGGTCTGGAGGCCTCATTTCAAGAAGGATGTAGAGCTGCTGGAACGGGTACAGAGAAGGGCAACAAGATTAGTGAATGGAACAAAGGGTTGCTCTTACGAAGAAAGGCTTAAGTTTTGCAAATTGCAGAGTCTGGAGACTAGGCACCGGCGAGGTGATCTGATAGAGGTGTATAAGGCTTTGAATGGTTTGAGCATGCTAAATGCCAATGGGATTCTTCATCTTTCTCAGAATAATCACCTCAGAGGGCATAAATTCAAATTGAGGAAGGACGGATGTCGGATAGATGTGCGGAAATTTGCCTTTGGCCAGCGGGTGGTTGGTTGGTGGAACCGACTTCCATCATTTGTTGTTGAAGTTGATAGCCTAAACAAATTTAAAGCTCAACTGGACAGGTATTTCGAACGAACGGAGGGGTGAAATGGGAGTGGGTTTTTTTTTTTTTTTTTGGCTGATGCTGAATAAGCTTGCTTTCTTGCATGATATGCCTCTACTAATGCTAATGCTAATACCAATTCCTTAAATGCCGATCACCAGGTAATTCTCCAGTGGGGCAAAGACAACTTAGTTGATTTCAATCCTTCTAAAACTCAGTTCTGTCTTATATTTCATAAAAAAGGATTCTTCTGCTCCTATGCTTATCTTTGGTGACACTCCGATGTATAGGCAAGATGATATATCTTTTTTGGGGATTACCCCGACTTCTCTCTTGGCACAAGCACATCACAAATATTGCTTCCTCTGCATCTAAAATACTTGGTTTTCTGTTTTGCTCTGTGTTACTTTTTTTCCAAACAGCTGGTCACTCTGTACAAATCGAAAATCCACCGTACCATGGAATATTGTTCCCATTGTTCCCACATCTGGGGTGGTGCCTCCAAAATCTCTTTCAGGCTACTAGCTTCCATTCAGAAGAGGGCAGTTAGGTTAATTAATGACTCATCTCTAACACAGTCTCTCCACTCTCTGTAGGCACCTCTGTAGCCAGGTGGGAAGGAGCAGCAGTGCGTAGCACACGCTTCTTGATTAGACCGGGGTTCGAGCCCGTCACCACCAAATACAGAGGATGCGGAAAGGTCAGGGAATGACCACCGCATATCCCGGAGCAATATGGCCTTAGTTGCTAATGCTCCTAAAAATCAAATAACAAACTCCACTCTCTGTCTCATAGACATTCTGGTTCTGCTGCATGCCTTTTCTACAGATACTTCCATGGGCACTGTTCTTCTGAATTGGCTTCTATAATTCCTGCTCTCTTTCAAAACATGCCGAACACGTGCTGCCACCAGCCAACATCCATTTACTGTCCAACTTCAAACTCACAGAACCAACTTTTCATCTTCCTCGTTTATTCATGCAATTGCCAGTTTTCTGGAGCAACCTTCCTTCATACATGTTTCCTGAAAATAACAGTCTACAGAAGTTCAAGACTAAAGTCAGCAAATCTTTCATCTTCTCAACCTCCAACCCATGCACGGTACTTAGTACTATAGGTTCTAATATCTCTCATGTTTGGGATTTTCATAAAATAAAAAACAAAAAATCTGTCCATTGGTGTTGTACTGCTTATTGAAAGATGCATTAATGTACAACATCATAACTTGTAAATGACTAACCATGTTGAAATATAATTTCATGTTTATTAACTTGAAATTACAGGGTGCCCATAAACTGAAATCAGTGTAAATTGATTTTTTTTTAAATTTTATATTTAAAATTAAAAAAATTTTTTAAATTTTTTTTATTGCAGGTTTGTGTTGCCCATATGTAATAATCATGGCCTTAAGTTTATAAGAAGCTATGTAAATTATGCTGTTCAGTAATGGGAAGTACGAATACAGAGATAGCTGCATAGTTAAGTAACAGTCTTTCAGGCGGGAAAGAAACAAGTAATATGTCAGGCTTCAATAGAAAACTGGAAAAGATTTGAGGAAATAAGTAAACCTCTATGGGCCATATACACCTGTACACCTGCAACAATAATAAATAAAAATAAAATAATTTAATTGCAAGCTTTGGATACCCTGTATTAGCTTTCGGTGGACCTCCCCGAAACTTGGTTCATAACTTAGCTTAGAGTTATGAATTAAGGCATAGCTTTTCAGTCCACCCTTTTATAGGGTGCATATATATGCACTGCATAGCACATCAGTTTTGTTGCTTTTCTTTCTTTTTTTTTTTGTGAAATTTGCGTTTTCGACTACCTATTATATATTTTTTGGAATCTTGCACAAAAAAAATGCTCTTTTCTGTTATTTATCCTGTATTCATCATTATTATAATAGGGAAATTTCAGAAATGAAAAAAACTGAAATAAATATAACACAAGCTTCAAAATGAAGCTTGAGTAAATTTGCATTCAGCAAGAGGATATTTGATTGTTGAAACAAGTTGTCATCTGGTGTCTTGGAAGTGGACAGTTTAACCTTTTGATGATCAGTTGGGATCACTATGTGACCCCAACACTACTTTTTTTACAATATTTTTCTTAATTAATGTCTTAGAGGCTTTGTTATTTTTTAGCTGAGTTTTTCACTGTTTTCCAGATCTCTATAGGGTAATTGCTTAGAAAATTTAAATACATAACTTATAAAAAAATAATTCTTGATTGGGGTCACCTAGTGGTCACATGGCCATCAATGTTGTAAAATTGTTAACTATTATAGAGTGCAATTATTCATTTGTGCCCGTTTTGTTCTGGTCAGAGATGCTTGAAAGCATGTTAGGACCTGTCACGACATGTTTGCATTGTTGCTCACAGCGTAATATTCTTGTGTGCTTGGTTTTGGCAGTCCATAGCTAGACGATGTCACATAAGTAGCTGACTGAAGTCGAACTTGAAAAGTTAGTAAACGAAGAGTTTGAGGATATTCCCAATGAACTGGAATTGTCGGAAGATGAAGATGTGTTACTGGAAGACATTTCACAAAGGCAACAAATAACCTATCTTCTCATAACCTACCTTGATATCGAAGCAGCATTTGATGCCGTACAAGTACCTGCCCTCCTACAATTGCTTGAAGACCACTACACCATAGGTGGGGATGCATTGCACTTCCTCTCATCACTCCTTCAGAACCCAACAATCATATTCCATAATTCTGACAAAATGTATACTAAGCAAATATCTACAGGAGTACCACAAGGGGGAGTCCTCCCCAGCTTCCTCTTTACTGCAGTTAAATCCTCTTTTATCCTCCAGAGACCAGATATAATTTATTATGCTGACAATTTAAAATTACTGACCACCATCCAAACAAATACAGACCCCAATATGATCACAGAGGAAATTAACAGTGTGCTTCTTGCACTAGTAGGCTACTCAAACAATTTGGCCTTAACCCAGCAGTCTGAGTGCATGCTCTACTCCTTGAAGAAAGAGCCCACAACCATCTTGCCAAAGATTAACGGAGTATCCATACTTCCTGTTTCATATCATTTAGATTTGTTGGTGGTTTTTGACACAATGCTGAGATTTAACCATCACATTGAAACACTCATCAGGCGGGCGGTGCACCTGAAATGGAGAGTGAAGCAGTACCTGCATTATGTCTCAGACAAGGTTACAGCAACAAAACATGTCAGGACCATCATATACCTCTGCTACTTTATGTAGCAGAAATCTGGGCATTGTCAGCATCCACGAACACAAAACCCATCTGGGCAACAGAGTACTGGCTCTTCAAGTGGGTAACCTACAAACACAGGATATCCCCCCCCAAGCCCATACGACTGAAATGGCCCTGGCCCCGGGAATTTCCAGGCTTCCCTCTCTCATTGAAAAAAGAAGACTGGTAATCATGATAAAGATGCTGATCGGTCTCATCATATCTTCTTCATTCTGGGATATCTGTTGCTGGAGGATTCCATCTGCCCAGCTCAGAGCCACCCCAACAATTTGTCCTCTTCACTCATGCCTCCACTTATCAGATTGCTTCCTATACTACCAGATGCTCGGACGAATCCAGGACATTTATGCCAACTTAAAGAAACTTTCTGTTAACCGAAGCTATAGATACAGGATTCTGAGCCCCACACATCCCATGCCCTCCAATCACTCAGAACAGACAGAGGGCATTGTTGAAACCATCTAGTCGCATGCAAATTCATCCCTCCATTAAGGAATAGTCAACAAAGGTCTGGACACTGCAAAATGAAAAGCCTTCTCTTCGTCCAATCCAAGTCAACATGCCCTGCATTCACTGCTTTAATGCTGCAGTTAATTACTGAGCATACCAGGGGAGGAGCTAGCAGTATATGCATCACGTGACTCTGTTCATGCTGTTCTCTCCCATGAACTGCAAAGACAAATATCGGGACTTTCAAGTGTAATTTTGTTTATTTTATTTTAATGTTAGGTTACACCAGTATTTATTTAATGTAATTTTTTTAATGTCATTTTTCTGTCATCTTAATGTTCTATGTAACCTAATGCCATCATATACGTCATTGTATCATCTTATTTCATTTGTCTTATGTCATTTTATGTTGTTTTAATTGTTTAATGTCCTATATCATTTAATGTCAATTTATTTATTTCTGTAATATATCTGGTTGTTATCGTCTCTATAAGTGTCAACCCCTGGCCTTTTGGCCGTGAAGGGACATGGCAACGCTATCCAATCATGTAACTGTTACGATCGAAGGTGGTGCAATAAAAGATTCTCTCTCTCTCACTCAAAGTAGCAATTCATCCGACGAAGACAGTGAAAGCGATAATTCTGCAAATGCTGCTAATGAATTATCTGACGACAACAGTGAAAATAATAATCCTGCAAATGCAATTTTGATTAAAGATTGCACTCGGTGGTCAAAAAAACCAATCATCTTCAAGAAGACGTCTTGCAACAAACATATTAAACAAAAAACCCGGACTTACAACAACTTATAGGGATTTTTTTTTATTATTATTATTTTTTTTAATTTGATTTTATTTTTTGTAGCTCTGTATTGCATTTTTGTAGCTCTGTATTGTGTTTTATTTCATATACAGTCAGTTCTCATATAGCACGATAGTTGTGTTCCTAGAAACTCTCGTGCAGTGAAAAACCGTGCAATATAAATAACAGGTCCAATGGGAAAAATAGGTGCTGATCACCCAAGATTGAACACACATTTGTAACCAAAACATTATCAAATGCAATAAATAATAGTAATAAAATACGTATTTTGATACGACTATTACGTAATAAATATTGCTAATGCTTTTGTTTCTATCATATGCAAACTTGTATATTCTATCCAAACAGACAACAGTCATTCCATCTCTTCCAATTCTTTGTCTTGATCTAATGGATTTTTAGAATTGGCTGATGCTATATAAGCTTGCAAGAAAGCAAGCAGCATCAGCCAAAAAAAAAAAAAAAAAAACACTTTGAGTTGTTCCTGCTATGAAAGTTGTTTTTATTTTCCCTGCATTATTTCTAATTTGCTTTGCCTCATTTAGGGCTGTAGCGCGTGCAATATCACGTTCTTTCATTTCGCTCAAAGTGTTTTGCAATTTAATTTTTTTTTTTCTCTATCGAGAGAGGCGGACTGGTCATAAGATTACTGTGGAAACCCTGGTGGGCCAGAGGCTGGTGTGATTTTGGCCATAACTATGGGGCTGCCACAAATTTTCCTGGGTAAGAATTTTTGACTCAGTCCACCTCTGTCTATCGATATTGCTTTTCTTTTTCTCTCTGAATCTGTATTGTCTTCACCAGGATGCTTCCTTTTCACACCTTTTAAGTATTTTATTCATTTTTAGGGAATAAAGCACAATTACAAAATGAGGCACGCTTGATACACATAAACAAAGTTGCGTGCGTGTGGCAACTGAATATACAACAGTGTAAAGGCAGAGACCAACTATTAACACCTCACTAGCTCACATTTTACTAATGCACATTTCTGGAGCTCACTACCATAACAAAATAAAAACAATTTCCGGTTGTGTTTCTGCTAGTGGAATCTGTTATAAACGGGTAGTAAACTCGATCTAATTGCATTTGCGATAATACGTTAGCTGGAATTGTGAGTTTTTACGTTATTATGGTGAAATGTGTTTCCCCTTCACCCAAGGTCCAGTTCTTTCTCCCACTCTTTTCCTCTTGTATATTAATGACCTGCTTCCATTGACTGGAAATCCTATCCATAGTTTTGCCGATGATAGCACATTGCATTCCACTTTCCATTTTGAGAAACCTTGCCCTTCTCAATCAGTTTCAACTTCTCGAATATCCACTACCAATTCCTTAAATGCCGATCTCCAGGTAATTCTCCAGTGGGGCAAAGACAACTTAGTTGATTTCAATCCTTCTAAAACTCAGTCTTGTCTTATATCTTGCAAAAAGGATTTTTCTGCTCCTATGCTTATCTTTGGTGACACTCCAGTTTCTAGGCAAGATGATATATCTCTTTTGGGGATTACCCTGACTTCTGATCTCTCTCTCTTGGTACAAGCACATTACAAATATTGCTTCCTCTGCATCTAAAAAAACTTGGTTTTCTTTTTTACTCTTGGCATTATTTTTCTTCCAAACAGCTGTACAAATCGCAAATCTGCCCTACCATGGAATATTGTTCCCACTTCTGGGGCAGTGCCCCCAAAACCTCTCTCGGGCTTCTTGATTTCATTGAGAAGAGGGCAGTTAGGTTAATTAATGACTCCTCTCTAACCGTCTCTTCCCTCTGTCTCATAGACGTACTGTTTCTGCTGCATGCTCTTTCTACAGATACTTCCATGGGCACTGTTCTTCTGAATTGGCTTCTATTATTCCTGCTCTTTTTTCCAAACAGTCCGAACAAGTGCTGCCACCAGCCAATGTCCATTTAATACGTTAACTGGAATTGTGTGGACCCAACTTCAAACTCACAGAACCAACTTTTCATCTTCCTCGTTTATTCATTCAACTGCCATTTTCTGGAACAACCTTCCTTCATATGTATTTCCTGAAAATTAGTCTACAGAAGTTCAAGTCTAATGTCAACAAATATCTCCTTCCATCTTCTCAACCTCCAAACCAAGCACGATACTAAGTACTATAGGTTCTAATACCTCTCGTGTTTGGAGTTTTCATAAAAAAAAAAACCTTTTTGTTCCCCTTCACTAACTCGGTTCTTTTTTGTTCTAATAGATCACTATCCTCCCAAAAAATGAGACTTCAGATCGTTTATATAGTACTCAAGATGTGGCCTAACCATTGCCTTATACTGCAGAATGACCTCCTTATTTCCAGCTGGAAAAATTCCTGTATATATCATTGACAAAACCCCAAGAGCTGTTTTATTAGCTCTTTTGCACTGCTAATGGAACTTCATATGACTAAATAGTTATCTCCAGGGTCTTTTACATACTCCATTATCTTGAGGGTAGTACCTAGGGTTGCCAGTCATCCTTTATTTCAAAGGACAATTCTTTATTTTAGCCAAACTGACCTTGTCCTTTATTGAAATGAGAAAGGACACAATTTGTCCTTTATTTTCATTTTTCAATGCCTCGTAATGGCAGTGACGGATTTTCGCACAGGTGTACGCTTTGACCCCACATTCCCAGTGTCCCCCCAAACTAACAAAAAATTACATTTTCGTTTCAAAGCTCTAACAGGGAATATGTTAGAAAACCCTTCAAATGCAAAATCCACCACTCAGAAATGAATCATGAAGAGAAAATCTTAACCTATTCTAGCCTCTCTGGCTCATATATGTAGTTTCACGAACACCATGCACTTAACTTAATACTTCTCGATGAAATTATATTTTTTTTACAAACCATAAAAACTTACACCTGTGTGGCCATGATCGCTTTTTATAATATAGAGTTATGGCTTTGTTTAAACTGTTTTTTCTATAACTTTACAAAGAAACATTTATCTGTTTCATTTATATGGTTATAGGCACCTACATATTTCATGTTATGTACAGACATATTTTGAAAACATATTTTATTTTTTTTAGCCATCAAAAATAGAATTTCCCCCAAAAAAGAAGAGGAGGCTTTGTTCTGATAACAAAAATTGGGAACAAGAATACGAATGGCTAGCTTCAACAAATGATTCTCATGAAGCGAGATGTCTCCTATGCAGAAATGTATTTAAAGTTGGTTATATGGACATCTTAGCAGTTATTCAGCATAAAGACTCACAAGCTCATAAATCGGATCATGACCCTTTCGGCCTAGCAAAATTCTAGCATAATCCCCCCCCCCCATTCCCTTATTTTTTTACATAGGCCTTAGCCACTGAAATCTCAGGAAATTAGGTGGCAGGGTCTGCCAGAGTACCATTTAAAATACAGGCAACTCTCGGTTTATGAACGTTCGATTTACAAACATTCACTGTAACAAATGTCACAATTCATTCAAATTTTCTTAAAAGTTGCCAGTAGATAGAGTTCCTTATAAAACGAAATGCCAAACGTAGTGTGACCATAATTGTAAGATTTAAATAAATAAACTTTTAAAAATTGTATTCATTGCAATAATTATCAGAAAATTATTATATGATAATTATACTGAACTGTTCTTGGTTAATAAAACTAATCTAGCCAGTAAAAAAACGTTGGTTTACATGTCATGCTGTTGTAGAATGTTTTCTCCTGGGAGAAAATGGCTGCAGCTTTTAAATCAATTTCTGAGGAGTTGGCAATCTTTGAAGAAGAAGATGCAAATATGGAGGCGTTTATGACTGTCTAACATGCTGCAGTGAGATTTTTTTAAGAAAAAAAGAAAATAACTGTGCAATCTTCTATAAAAACATATTTTAATAAAGTGGAAACCCAGCTGTTTCTTCATTATCAGATGCCTTTCCATCGACCTCATCTGCACCTAGTGTCACTTATGTGGAAATTATTAAACTCTGATGAAGATATTGATGAGTAAATACAGTACATATATTACGTTAGTACTGTACTCATTTTCTTTATTTCTATTTTGCAACTCTATGTTCTTAATTAAAATGAACAAGTAAGATGTCTTGTTTTTTCATTCTTTTCTTATTTTATTTTACGTTACGTATTGTATACAGAAAACCATAATGCATGCATACATTATAATAAAACGTATTGTATAGACCATTTGATGGTTTTAATGCTTTAAAATGGCTGCTAGCATACATATAACGAACAACGTCTTGGAATGGAACTTATTCGTAAACCGAGAGTTGCCTGTACTGTTGTACCTGGTCTGTCTCCACGGGGCCAAGTGTGTGCAATGGTGGGACCCAATAGGGGTCCAACGGCTAAATGGCCAGATGAACAACGGTACACAACATTACACTTAACAATATCCATACACTTTTAAATCTCTGGCATTTACAGTGTACTCTAATACATGATAATGTATACTATGCAGAGATGGAGGAATCCCCTGGTGCCGTTTGACCCTAACACGCTAAATCATCAAATTCTTCAAATCTTCTTGATAGATTTCTTGTGAAAAAGAATATGAAAGAAGAGGATTTAGTTACTGCAGCTAAAATAACTCATTTATCATTCAACTAAGCATCACCATTTTTATATCTCATTAGATTGTAGCATGAAATTGAACTCTAAACTTTACAATGATTAAAAATTGCACCAAATATATCATGTGGAAGAACTAAATCTGCTGCCATTGTTTGTAATGTTTTAGTTAAAAAAGCATTGCAAATTGTTTTGGATGATTTAAAACATCATGATCCACCATTATTTTTTTGTTTACAGATTGATGCTTCTAATAGAAAGAATATGAAAATATTTCCTTTGTCAATTCAGTACTTCAACAAAGAATATGGTCCTACGAACTATTTAGTTGATTTTTTTGAAAATGCCGATGAAATTGCAGATGGAATGTTTGAGTGCCTAAAAAATCTAGTTTCAGTGCAGACAATGCAAATTGTAATTTTGGGAGTAATAAATCCTTATTTCAAAATATTAAGAAATTAAATGAAGACGTAATTAAAGTAAACTGCTATGCCCACATTATTCATAATTTAGCTAAATATGCTTTTGGTAATTTAGATATTGATATAGAAAATATTGTCTTGAAAATATGTGGTCATTTTTCTGTCTAAGAATATATAAATTCATACACCGACCATTGAATAAAATTTAAAATTTAATATGACTACAATCTTTACACAAAAAAAAAAAAAAAAAAAATTTACAATAAACTATTACGGAATGCTAAAAACTGTAATAAAAGATCATTTACAATAAAATTTTCTAAAATATAAAACATTAAAAGCGCTAAAAATCTGAAGCTTTCGGGAGCGTCAGCTCCCTTCTTCAACAGTGATATGACTTCCTGCAACATCTCCTTAAGTAGCAGGCTCACGGTACCTCCACACGTGGTATTTCTCCACGTGGTTCAATCGGCACATGGTCAGAACTGGAAGCGGAAATGTCTCGGGAACGTGACAAAGAAAATCGTTCATCCGACCTTAATATAATTGTTTCAAAGATAGAATTAATACGTATACCTCTATCTCTGTTTATTGTATTCCTACTGGATGAACTAATCCGTAAACCCTCGAGCCATTTACGCTCCCAGTATCCATGTGCACGATCCAAAATAATAGCGTCCTCCGGGGAGATTTGATGCTGCTTCTCCCAAAAATGTTCGGCCACAGCAGACTTGTTGTATTCAGCGGTTCTTATGGCATTTAAATGTTAGAATAGAATGCCCGGATTGTGGGGAGTGTTATGTGGGGGAAACAAAACGACGGCTCAGGGATCGTCTGGGGGAACATTTAAATGCCATAAGAACCACTGAATACAACAAGTCTGCTGTGGCCGAACATTTTTGGGAGAAGCAGCATCAAATCTCCCCGGAGGACGCTATTATTTTGGATCGTGCACATGGATACTGGGAGCGTAAATGGCTCGAGGGTTTACGGATTAGTTCATCCAGTAGGAATACAATAAACAGAGATAGAGGTATACGTATTAATTCTATCTTTGAAACAATTATATTAAGGTCGGATGAACGATTTTCTTTGCCACGTTCCCGAGACATTTCCGCTTCCAGTTCTGACCATGTGCCGATTGAACCACGTGGAGAAATACCACTTGTGGAGGTACCGTGAGCCTGCTACTTAAGGAGATGTTGCAGGAAGTCATATCACTGTTGAAGAAGGGAGCTGATGCTCCCGAAAGCTTCAGATTTTTAGCGCTTTTAATGTTTTATATTTTAGAAAATTTTATTGTAAATGATCTTTTATTACAGTTTTTAGCATTCCGTAATAGTTTATTGTAAATATTTTTTTTTTTTTTTTTGTGTAAAGATTGTAGTCATATTAAATTTTAAATTTTATTCAATGGTCGGTGTATGAATTTATATATTCTTAGACATGAGTTTTCCCGACATCAGAGGCCTCTTTCAGGATATGGTCATTTTTCTGTTTCAGCTAAAAGAAGGGATAACCTTAAAGAATTTCATGAGTTTACCGAAACAGAGTTTAAGAAAATTTTAAGGCACCAACTTGATGGCTTTCTTTACAACCATGTATAGAATGAATTTTGCTTTCCTGGAAGGCTTTGAGCCTTTATTTCATAAGCAAACCAAAAGACTGTTCCAAACAGCTTTTTAAAATCCTTCAAATTAATGAAAATTCAACAGAGGTCCCTATAATTATAGGATTATATTTTCTTTTCTCAATGTATGCGATCAAAATAATTTGCAAAGCATTAAAAGAGCTTGAAAAGAATGAAACGTGTGCCAGTGATATTTTTTATTTAATGAATGATCTAAAAAATTTGTCTTGATCAAGAATATTTTGGGTATCAAGTTCATCAACATTTTCAGAAATTAGACCCTGTAGTTAAAAGCACAGTAATAAATGATTTCAAAGCATTTTATAATGCTGCATTGAAATATTTAGGAAAGAAATTTAATTGTAATGAAAATACCCCTCTTTTGAAACTCAGCAAATTAAGCTTTAAAAATGGTTGTCCTAACTATGACTTATTTGTTGAAGTAGCAGAATATTTTAAATTAATAGAAAAACTAAAGTTGGATATGAATGATTTATTTAATGAGGTTTCAGTACCGAAAACAAATTATGAAACTGTCAACCTCTGAAAAATTTAAGTTTGTTCGAGTACTTTGAGTCAATGGCATTTCATTTTGAAAAGTGTTGATTTTAAGCTTTCAAATATTTTCAAGGTCATGTCATATGTTTTTTCAGTGCCGTGGGCTTCGTCAAATTCAGAAAGGATTTTTAGGGTAACGAACTCAAAGCGGAGGGATGGACAAAATAGATGTTCAGTTTCACTCATAAAAAGCGAACTAAGATTAAAGATAATTGTTTAGATTTTTCTGAGAAAATTAAAAAGTTCTTAAGGATGCTCGAAGTAGTACAAAATATGTTCAGTGTGAGTGATTTCCAGCTATTAAACCAGTGCTTTTTTTTCACCTGCCTAAAATTACTTTAGCTTGATGCCAATTAATCCACTAAACTTGCATTAAAATATTTGGATCAATTCATGCTTTTTATATCATCCATATCGTTCATTAACCTTATATATCAATCCATATCCTTGCCCATAGAAACTATAGTTTACCATTAAATATTTTAAATTCTAAATTAAACTAAAATTTGCAAATATTTACAGTAATACCCCGACTTACGCGAACTCGGAGTTACGCGGTTCTTGATTTTTTTCGTTTGGCAACGCTGCCGCCCACTGTCTTCAAGGTCGTTTTTCATATGTTATCGATATACGGTGCGACGGCGGAGAATGAGAGCGAAAGATGAACAAAATTCAACTTTGCTGCTTTTATGTTTTTTATATCAGTGAAGGGGAAACACATTTCACCATAATAACGTAAAAACCAACACAATTCCAGCTATCGGTATAATCGCAAATGCAATTAGATCGAGTTTACTACCAGTTTATAACAGATTTCACTAGCAGAAACGCAACTGGATTTTTATTGTTTTATGGTTGTAACCCCTAGAAATGTGAGGTGTTAATTAATAGTGTATCTCTGCCTTTATGGTGTTGTTTATTCAGTTGCTACATGCGCGCAGCTTTGTTTATGCGTATCAAGCGTGCCTCCTCGTTTTGTAATTGGGCTTCATTCCCTAAAAATGAGTAAAATACTTAATTAAAAGGTGTGAAAAGGAAGCGTCCTGGTGAAGACACTGCAGATTCAGAGAGAAAAAGAAAAGCAATTATCGATAAACAGAGGCGGACTGGGTCAAAAATTCTTACCCGGGAAAATTTATAGTGGCGTCATACTATGGTTTATGGCCAAAATCACACTGGCCCACCAGGGTTTCCCCGGTAAGGCTTATGGCCAGTCCACCTCTGTCGATAGAGAAAAAATATGAAATTGTGAAACGCTTTGAGCGAAATGAAAGACCATGTGATATTGCACGTGCTACAGGCCTAAATGAAGCAACGGCGAAAAGCACACGACAATTGAAAACTTGACAGGTTGAAAATTGAAAAGGGCTCAATTGTAAAGGGCTTAAAAATTTTAGAAAACATAGACTCCAACGAAGAACGCGTTATAGCTACAAAGCAAGGAATAAAAAAATTATTAGCTTGCTACGAAGAAATTCTGCGTGAAAAAAAGAACGCGCTGTGTCGTCAGACGAATTTGTTAGATTTTATGAAGCCATCGACATCGAAATAACTTTTTTACGTAAGTCATTTGTTTTTTTTAATACATATTTTGTATTAATATGTATAAAGAACTGCAATTTTATTAATATTTTTCTTCTAAACTAGTGTTTTTGTTAGTCCTTGGTCCCAATTAAGCAAAATTTATATGTATTTATATGCAAAGTTGTACCCCGACTTACGCGAATTCGACTTACGCGATTTTCGTCGGACCCACCTATCGCGTAACTTCGGGGTATTACTGTATAGTTAATATGAAAACTATAATTTTTAAACCAAAATCTAAAAAAAATAAACAAAATGTTTTAATTATTAACTGATGATTTAATGATTAACTAAAAAATCATTCAATTTTAATTTTTTGGGGTGGGATGGGATGGATGGAGTTAGAGTTGGAGAGTGGTAGCATTAATTATTTTTGAGTGTCCTTTAATCCAGCCATAGAAATCTGGCATGTCCTTTAATCCAGTCATAGAAATCTGGCAACTCTAGTAGTACCATACAGTTGGTATGTTATTTTGGGATTACTGGTATCCACATATAGCTTTTGTCAGTGTTAAGCTTCAGTTGCTACCTCACAACCTGTCTTGCTAATTTTTCTGGATCAGTTTTGCAGTAGCATAGTTTGATTAGAGACATTAACCACCTTGCCAGCCTTTGCATATTTATTTTCTGTTAATTTAGACATTGAGTGATATGCCTTCAATAATAAATACTGAAAACAAAAATGGGCCAAGTATTGAACCCTGGGGGACTCCACTAATAACAGCCCAAGAAGAGCAGCACCCATTGATAAACACTCTTGTCTTCTTCCACTCAACCATCCCTTTATCTGTACAGTAACTTTCACGTAATGCCACATTACCCCAATTCAACCAACAGTCTTTCTTATGGGGTTCGAGCCCGTCACCACCAAATATGGAGAATGCGGAAAGGTCAAGGAATGACCACCGCATATCCCGGAGCAATATGGCCTTAGTTGCTAATGCTCCTAAAAAAAAACCAACCAAACCTTTTTTATGGGATAGCATCAGAAAGTATACAATTGTCAGAATTGTTTTGCATCCATGTCCTTTGTTAGTGTGTTATATCCAGTCAGATTGGTCAAATGAGATTGCTGCTTAACAAATCCATGCTGTGATTGATGTATAACTGCATTCCTGTGTCCTGCATTCCTGTGTCCTGCATTATCAATTCTTTAACCAGTGACTCCATTTTCTGTGGAACTGAAGTAAAGGTTATTTAGCAAAAAGGCCTGTTGCATTGGTAATATTTATTGTATTAGTTTCTCGAATACAATGTTATCATTGTAATTAAGTCGCTGAAAATGAATAATATAAAAGAGCTATGATGCTCAATATATTCTACGTTGTATTTCAATATTTGTAGAAGAATAAGAGAAATTACCTTAATATGATACATAGAACACTTCCTAATGACGCTCTCCAGCAAATAAACAAATATAAAATTAACACAAAATGATTACAGTAATAAAATTAATTAAAAAAACAGCGTCTTAAAACAAGCAATGCAAATTTGAAAAGTCCTGTCAGCTTCAGAAAGGAGTCTTTTTTTCTAAATGTGCATTGCTTGTTTTAATTTTTTAATTGTTTTTTTAATTAATTTTATTACAAGAAACTTACCTCATTAGGAAGTGTTCTACATATCATATTCAGGTAAATTTCTCTTATTCTTCTGCAAATATTAAGTCACTGGAAGAATCATAAAACATTATTCTTTCATAAAATTAAACCGGTATTTAATATAATTTTATATTTAAAATAAAATTACATAAAAAGAAATATACAAATTTCAGAGCTTTTCAAAGCCATGATCCTACTCAATAGGTTATATGTTCTGATTGCTGATTACAGTGTGTGACTGGTCATAATCCTGTCGTGACACCTGAAGTGTCTCTTCATCTGGATGGTTGTCAGCAACCATCCTGCCTAAGAACTACAATGCAGAGATACATGTGCCATCCCTGATCATGGTTCATAACCTTTTGTGTTATTGTTATATGAAGACACTAGAGTTATTTCCATTTTCATAAAATCTGTGTGCACTGTTGATGGCCAAACAAAATCAGATGCCCTGATAGCACCCTTGTTTTCCTTCATGTAATTAATGACTATTTGTCTTGCCAACATATTGTCTCTCACACTCCAGGCACTGGATCTTACACCATCCACCTCTTTTTTGGAAGAGCTGTTAAAATAAGCAAACGTTCACCTTCCCTGCCCCGAGGAATAAAAGTGAATAACATCATCCACTTACCTTAAGTACATATGTATCTGTACTGGAGAGGACCAGCAGCAGTTTTAAAGCCTTCATCACAGTATTGGCCGCAACAATGTTAATGGGAGAACCCATAGCTCCACTCTGAATGCTGAAGTTTCAGAATACATGTACCATCTGTGGAAAGCTTCCTGCCAGGAAGCTGCACACAGCAGACATTACATGATTTCAGAATCCTAGAAATATGTTCTATTATACCTGTATAAAAGGGAACATAGGCCATTGTAACAGGAACGTAGGAAATCGTGCTACCTCTCCTCCTAACCCCCTCTACCAGTATATTGATCCAGCACTGTCTGTGAAGAAGCCATGAACTGTCAAAGATTCAATATTATCCTATTAATTTCACCTGCTTCAGGTACTGTAGTGTGATCATGCCCTCTCCAGTGCTCTCACATAGGATGACATAGTGGGCTAGTTCACAAATTATGCTTAAGTTCATGTACCCACACATAAGAATAGTGTGTGGGTACATGAACTTAAGCATAATTTGTGAACTAGCCCACTAATGCCATCCTATAAACCATAGTCCTAATACACAAGCCAACCCTCCTAAACCAAAACATCCAATAAAGGCAAGGCACCATCCACCTCTTTTTTGGAAGAGCTGTTAAAATAAGCAAACGTTCAGCTTCCCTACCCCGAGGAATAAAAGTGAATAACATCATTCACTTAACTTAAGGACATATGTATCTGTACTGGAGAGGACCAGCAGCAGTTTTAAAGCCTTCATCGCAGTATTGGCCTCAACGATGTTAATGGGAGAACCCATAGCTTTGCCATATACTTTCTTATACATTTGATTTTCATAAACCTTATTGGTACTAGACAAACAATCTCACAGTACTACATATGAGTGGATCAGAAGTATAGTGAACCAAGTCCAATTTGTCTTCATCAGGCTACAGGCATACGAAGTCCCTTCTAGCCAATAATTATTCAGTGAAAATATGGACAGTCCTTAGTTCTTTAGCTGGCTGATAGAGAGCAGTGGTGCCTTATAAAGCTGAAGAACATATGATAGTGTTTGTTGTTACTAATTTTAGTTACTGGAAGAGGCTGACAAAGTTTCTGATAATTATTATGCTTGCACTTTTGATTTTCAAAAAGCTCTTGCATTTTCAAAACTAACCACATCCGCACTTATTACAAGAGAAATTTGTACGTATTCAATTGTGGTGTCTACCCAATTAAATCTGGATGCTCTGTAATGTATACGTGGAATGAGACAGAAGGTAGAAGAGGATCTCAAGAAATCTCGACTGTTATTTGAGTTTTAAATGATTTATTATAAAGCATTTAAAAGATAATGCCAGCCAGTGCACCAACATTACTTGCTATTGTGACGCTTGTGGGGAGCAAAACTACAATATAAAGGTTGCACTTAAGCACTTACTCATTTGCACTTAAGTTGTGCAATGACCCTTCTATGGCTGTCAATACAATTGACATAGTATTCATAGTTTCTTGTCACTCCTACTTACCAAATGATGCCAATTTTGGAGTTATAGAAAAGTTTAGTAAGAAATATTCATTGATATAAGGCCCTTACAACTGGATTAATATAATAAACTCAAAGGAAAATGATCCACCATTTAAAGTAAGTGAACTTAAGCACAATGATTTTTTGTCATCTGAGCCTCTAGAAAAGGCTCAGATGACAAAAAATCAATAGAAAAAAAATCACATAATCAATAGAAAAAAAAAAACAGTAAGGAACCTGTCAACTGGCTTAACTTTCAATGGCTTCAGTTTAAATAAAAGAGGATGTCCCTTCTCAATATTTTACAAAAACTCATCAAGCGATTTAATGCCATTCGAAGAAATTGACGTGCAAAAGAAGGAGAAAATTGGTAGACCTCTGTCTTCATTGGCGCAAGTTAAACAAAATCAACTATACAAAGACCGATGGTCTGTAACAAGTAAAAAGAAAGCAGATATGATTTCTTTATTGCCTTATATTTCTCCTTGTCACCATAGTTTCTACAGAGGGTTGTCCATGGAAAGAAACACTGGATCTGCCGAAGTGCCTGAAGATGAGTCAGATTATGCACGAATATATGTTATGACTGATGAAAGGTGTACCCACTTTTATAATTTTTTTTGGCCAAAAAAATTGTGATTTTAATTTCAGTAATACATTATTTGTTTAAATAAAACAGCATTGGTAAAAGAAAATGTAATATTACTTATTCATTCAATCCTAAATAATAAAAATGGTTAGTGATAGGACTTTGTATTCAATGGAAGTGGGAAAATATTCCAGTTAGTGAACGAAAGGGGCTCACACTGGTGAGTATGGGCTTGGCACACCCAGGGTCCTGAGCTAGATATCATTCTTCTCTTTCTTGGTAATTCCTTCCTATTTCTCTCTCTCTCTCTCTCTCTCTCTCTCTCTCTCTCTCTCTCTCTCTCTCTCTCTCTCTCTCTCTCTCTCTCTCTCTCTCTCAGGGTAACTTGGAAATTTTTTTTTGGCTGCTGCACCATAAGCCACATGCTTCCTTGTGCTATGTGGCTAATAATAATAATAATAATAAGTCCATTTTTTTTTGTTTAAACCCAAATTTTAAGGATAAACATTTAAAATTCCTAGGAAATTGAAAGACAAGATATTAATAACTATTTTCAAATAAATATTGACATAATTTAAATTTATCTAACAATGAATTTTTGATTGGTTCATATGTAAAAGTTGATTTTTTTTCAATACTATTTGAAAGTTACTTGGTTCACCCTCCTGACCCACTCATATATTCAAAACAGTTAATGCGAAACTAGTGTTCAAAGTGACTTACCTGTTTAATGGTTCTTTTAAATAATTCACTGCATAACTAGTTTGAATAGACATAAATTTGTATAGACATAATTGGGATTCTGTCATTCATTAAACATACAAATGCTCCATCATTCATTATCCCATTTGTTGCATAATTCCTACAAAACTCATGCTATCTTTTACAGTATAAACCATATTACAAATGGGAATACAGTTTTCTACATAAAGCTTTATGTGGTGATCCAGTTTTTCTTCTGTCAAGTTTATATGTGTGTGATCCAGTAAAATTCATTCAATGTTGACACCCAGTTTATGCATTTTTGGTAATTGGTAAAAATGGGGAAGTTGGAAACTTGTAGCATGCAACAAATAGTACATTCATCATCATCAGTCTTTCCAATATTTGCTGTTCTTGTAGGTAAATGAACAGTCTGAGGTTATTTACTATTTGCAAAAGCCTCATTATTATTAATATTTTATTAGTATTTGCAAAGGTCGACCAGTTGGTTCCTTAATTATTAGTATTTGCAAAAGTCGACCACTTGGGTCCTTAACCAGAAATTGAAGCCATTTGGACTTCTAAATGTCAAAATCACTAAAGAAAATTACCTCATTGTTAGCAAAATTAGACCAGAGAAAGTTAAGTTTCAAAAAAAAGGAAATCAAAGAGTTCCCAGTGATTACTTGAGTTTAGAGAATAATAAGTGTAACAGATAAAGTTTACACAATGGGGGAGACAGAGTTTAAGACAGAAGATCAAGTTAGGAGATTCCAAATCAGGAAATATCTAATGGGTAATATCAGCACGATCATATGCTCAAGTATCGCCCTTGAAGCAAAATCTTAGAGCAAATTATGAGGGAAACTGAGATAAGTAGTGGTTGAGGCAATTGATAATTGTGATTCTATTAGAAAAAGTAATGCACAACATAGATTGTGACTGAGACCACATATATTTGTAAAATGAATAAGTAAATTTTTGGAAGATTTATATAATTTCACAGAAAACTTTGTTTTGTTCATGATGTACTTGATGAGTTAAACATTTAAAGTGCAGAGATATACAGTTGTGTCCCTGTATCCGCTGTTCCTGTATCCACTGATTCAGTTAACCACGGAAAAACTTAACACTTACTGCTCGCATGTCCAATACAATGCTTCCCATTATTTTTTACGATATTGATTTTAAATTGAATAGCTTCCCTTTATTTTTTACAATGTCGCGTTTGTTTTGGTCACCAACATTATAATGGTTCTTTAGAAATTTAACTGGTGCATCATTTTCAAACTTTTGAATAATTTCAAGTTTTTGTTTAATTGGAAAGCACAACCCTTGCATTTGCTTATCATTTTCGCAATTTCTAAACAAAAAAAAAAAAAAATAATAATAATAAATAGTTACTATAAAAAAAAAAAAAATTCCGACATCCCTGACATAAATAATGAAACAAAATTTGTCCTTTTGCGGTGCGACAGAACACAACAATCGTCGCAACGCACTAAATCAAACTAAACATTTGGTCTCTTTTTTTTTTTTTTTTTTTTTGTTTTGAGCACTAGGTGGGGTTACAAGATAATTGGTAGACTAATCTCCCAATGAAGTCTTATAATGCCGGTTCTTGTCGCTTATTTATGACTTGCAAAATATCTGTTTATACCTATTCTAATTATTACTTGAATTTTATGATTTCTTGTTGATTTTTTTTTTTTTTATTTTTAATTTGGAGTCTTGAAGTGTCCCAGTAAATCGAGAGTCTGCTGTACTTTATTATTACTGTATTGAATGTTGATAATGTCTTACTGTGTGTTTAATTTATCAATTAAACTTTATTGTGTGTATGTATGTATGTACAAGAAAATCACATTATATATGGGGTCAGCAGGTGTTCGCTTATATCCGCGGTTTCAGCCATCCACAGTAGGTCTTAGAACGTATCCCCCGTAGATATGGGTGTCTTACTGTATATGGATTGGTGAAATTTTTGGATATAGTTTACACACATCAAGAACAGATCCAGCATCTATAGTCTTCCACATACACATTACTCAGACTCCCTCCAGTCACTAGCTGGCAGAACAGAGGCAACAAGATTGTTACCAATAAGTTTGGTCTGGTGAATTTTCTCACAGCTGGCATGTGAAAACTAGTTTTCAGCTATAGCCTCAATGTAAGAACTACCAGATTTTGCCATAGTGCTCATCATAAACACAAAAGACATCACTCACATTGCATGACAGAAGAGATGGCTTTGAGCTTTGCTCTTTAGTTTAAACTTGGGGCTCAACACTTTAAGGAAAGTGGTAAGGCAGTATTGTTACTGGTGATGAGCATCAACATCCTGTTTACATTACTTCACAAGGTGATTATCTCCAGTATAATAGGTGTATTGCTTTCGGAACCTAGGGATTATGAAAATTTGAACAATCATGAAGGTGCAAGCACAAAATTTGGTTGTCACAGAATTACAAGGCCACCAAAATTCAGTCCAACTCACACATAAGTGAGACCTGAATATCAGTTCCATTGGTATTTTAGACTCCAAGCAGTAAATCTTAGCTTATCATATTTGGAAGGCATGCTTCACGAACCCTGCTTCTTTATTAAACAAAATAATACATATGTAAATGTGGGGAATATTAGCATTAATAGAGGCATATGATGCAAGAAGGCCAGCTTATACAGCATCAGCCAAAAAAAAACCCCTTTCCATTTCACCCATTCATTCGCACAGAATTACAAGGCCACCAAAATTCAGTCCAACTCACACATAAGTGAGACCTGAATATCAGTTCCATTGGTATTTTAGACTCCAAGCAGTAAATCTTAGCTTATCATATTTGGAAGGCATGCTTCACGAACCCTGCTTCTTTATTAAACAAAATAATACATATGTAAATGTGGGGAATATTAGCATTAATAGAGGCATATGATGCAAGAAGGCCAGCTTATACAGCATCAGCCAAAAAAAAACCCCTTTCCATTTCACCCATTCATTCGCTCTAAACATTTGTCCACTTCTTCCTTGAATTTGTTTAAGCTATCAACTTCCACAAGGACAGATGGCAGTTAGTGCCAGCAATCAACTACCCACTGACTAAAGGCAAATTTCTGCACATCTGTTCGACAACTGTCCTCAATTTCAGTTTATGCCCCTTCAGGTTTGTAATCTGAGCAAGAGGAAGAATCCCACCAGCATTGAGCTTATGCAAACCATTCAAGGCCTTATACACATCAATCAGATCACCTTTCAGGTGCTTAGTCTCCAGACGCTGCAATTTGCAGAACTTAATCCTTTCTTCATAAGAGCAACCCTTTGTTCCACTCACTAATCTTGTTGCCATTCTCTGTATTTGTTCTAGTAGCTCAACATCATGGACTGGAACAAAGGTTAATGCACCATGAGACTTCAGCCTGAGTTTTATATTTATATCAGTTTAAAATTTAGTCTTCAAGCCAACATTGCTGAGTTTCCTGATGAGACTCTGACACAGATGGAAATAGCACCCTTTGACCCCAGGGTGTGGAAAGGCAATCCTCACTGCATTCATGCAAGCCTTCTCAAAATCCACTAAAACCTTTTGAGACACCAGATTTGGAACCAACAGCTTCACGATTTCAAACATTCTCTTATAAGTATCCAACTTCTTTTTCTGTAACAAAGTGTAAATACATTGTGGATATGAGTTACCCACCTTGGCATGCTATGTATACAGTTGGTAAAACATGTTTGGAACTTTATCAAAGGTGCCATCTCCATAATTTATTTTTGTTCAATTCAACCAAGAGTTCTTTGTCACCTAAAACCAGAATTCTATCTGGATCATCCACACTGAATCATGAAGTATCAGTTGACGGTACTTCTCAGGAATGTCAAAATTTATTGTTGTTGGATTAGGCAAATGACTGTCTATTCTGTGATTGAGAAGATTTCTCACAAGGGCATATAGGCCAGTACATCGTTAATCAACTCTGACAACACGTTCCCCATCACATGTGTGAGGAATAGAACTAACTACTCTCATGTATTGCCTCATTTTGCTTCTGGCAATGTTGGCTTCTGCTTTTTGAGGACAGAAAACATGATAATGTTCAGTTGGTTGTTGTACTATGTTGTCATCTTTTGTCCTCATAACTGAATGACAATTGACAATTTCATAACTGAATGACAATTGAGGGTGCAGCAGGTAGAGATCACCAGTTTCCAGTAAGAATATAGAATCATCATGATGCAGCTCTTGAATGGTCACCTAAAACTACAAACTGTGAGGGATTTCACAATGCACTTAATTCCCTATTCCACTGCAGTCATCCCAGCGTGTGGTTTTTGTTTGATGGACTGAAAAGGGACCTGACTTGCCACAGATTGACACTGCCTAATGCACAGGCAGGTTGTCTAGAGTTGAAATAGAGAAGATATGATGCACTGCATGACTTGGTTGCCACTTTTGTGCAGGTAGAAGACAAACTGAAATACTTGCAGAGATTGGCTAACTTACAGTAATTAAAATTCTATTCAAATCCTTGACAAATAAATAAATCACTGAAATATGTCTGAATTAGTTGTTTGTTCATAAAAAACCAAAAAAGTGTTTACTGTTCACTTTGTAAGGCAGAGAAAAAATAATTTATTTTTATAAATAAAATAAAAGGCTTTAGTTGCAATAAAACCAGAGCATTTTATTTTCCTTACAAACATTTACATCCAAATATTCTATTTTATATTAAAATAAAAAGTTTTACGTCAAAAGTTATATTAAAATACATCGTATAGAAGTAGAAATAAAATATATAAATTCAACATATTGTTGTGTTTTGAAATATGAAATAATTTGTTTTTTGTAAATTAAAAATAATGTGTGCATTCTTCTGTGTGAATATTTATCCGTGTGTGCACTTTTCTTGTGAGCATTTATGACAGTGGGGTTTTTTCTGTGCAGAATTTTCGTGTGGGCTTTTGTCAGGGAACCGATTCTGCAGTGCTTCTTTAACCAGTGACTCCATTATTTCCCCCAGAACATAATTCAGACTAACATGTTTGTAATTATTTGTGTCACTCTTTGATCCCCTTTGTGAATTGGAAATACATTTTCACATCTCCAGTCCATGGGGACTTCCCGAGTCAAAGGATGCTCTCATAATTATGGCTGGGGGTCTGCAAAGAAAGTTCTTTGCCGCCTCCCTTAATATAACTGGATAGATCCCATCCACCCCAGGTGCCTTTCTTATGTTTAACTTCAACACTTTCTCCTTCACTTTGCTGTCAGTGATTACAAAATCATTTAATTCTCTGTTAGAGTTTGATAAACATCTGACCTTCTCCTTGAATAACTCCTGATGTGTGAATGTAGATGCAAAATACTAATTTAGTTTGGCAGCTATCTGAGAATGATCATCTACAGTCAATCCATTGATATCAAGTGGACCAATCTGATTCATCCCATTCCTTCTAAAGTTTATATAACTAAAGTAGTTCTTGCAGTTTTTCTTAGCATCCTTTGCCAAAGATTTCTTGTAATCTGCCTTTGCTTGTCTAACTTCATTTGTGACTTGATTACAGACTAGCTTATAATATCTTAAGCTTCTGTGTCGCTTGATAATTTATATGCATCCCATGCATTTTTCTTCTCTGACACGAGTCTCATTAGGTTATCTGACATCCATTTGGGCCTAAACAGTATTTCTTAGTTGTAACAAAAATCCTAGTAGCTTCCATGAATTACTTCCTTGAATGCTTCCCATTTAGAACTTGCTGTTGGAAATATCATCAGTTGGTCCCACTGTATAGAATTTAAAAAAATCTCTGAGAGCACTGTAGTATCCTTTACGAAAGCTTTACCCTTCTCTTTACTCTTGGTCGTAGTTACTACTTTAAGTAAATCCCACATCAGTACACATTAAAAATCCAAACCTGCATATTTATGGGAGGAAGCAGTGAACATGTTAAGTAATGCTTATTTGATACTGTTATATGAAAATCAGTTACTGTTTTTCCCAAAACTGTGATGTGATATAAAATTTGCCCACATTTGGAATTTAATGTAACAGTTAATTTAAAAAATTAGTTTTATTTTATTAAAGGTTTTGTTGACCAGCATTATTTATTAGCTGTTACTAAAAAAAAGATGCCTTCCTAAAGCATTACAATTACTTTTAATTTGTCTTCTGTCTGCTGGACACCCAGACTAATATGAACCTTGCATGTTTTTTCTCCACATGATGCAGCATATCCATAGTCATCTCACCTCATCTCATCTTGTTCTGCACCACTATTAAAAAAAAAAAAAAAAAATTGTCATTATTGCTTCTGGAGCCAAATCTGCTTATACTAACGTAACACTATTCCCCAAACAGGTTCAGATATGTTTGGAATTTTTCCTTTGTACTATTTAATTTGAATTATTGGCATGAATATTTGGTAATAAAACAGGCCTACGTGCTCTGGATTCATAATGCGAAAATTAGGTCTTAGTGGTGTGCCTTCTTTATGCACCTTCGGCAGGCCGTAAAACCGTGGGATCTGACACCCGGAGGCACGGAGTTTTACGGCCTGCCGAAGGTGCACAAAGAAGGCACACCACTAAGACCTATTGTATCCTGCTGTGGATCACCGACTTACGAGCTGTCTAAATTTGTCTCGAGACTTCTTTCTCCTCTAGTTGGCAAGACCACCTACACCGTCTCCAACAGTGTTGAGTTCATAGAAAGGATCCGCACTATATCCATCTCGCAAGATCAAGTCATGGCATCGTTCGATGTCGTATCACTCTTTATCTCCATCCCAGTGGAACTTGCCATCTCTTGTGCAAAACAACTCTTGGATAATGATGGAACCCTTAGCGGCAGAACTAGACTGACACCTGATGACATTTCCGCCGCCCTCAGACTGTGCTTAACAGGGGGTGCAATCATGTTTAATGACTCGATCTACCAGCAGATACATGGCACAGCCATGGGTTCCCCTGTCAGCTCGGTCACAGCAAACATCGTGATGGAGGAGTTAGAGGGACGTGCGTTTACACACGCACCAGATCACATTGCCTTTTGGTGTCGCTATGTAGACGATGTGTTCGTAGTCATCCCTAGAGACTAAGGTCAGCGACTCCTAACCCACCTCAACTCACTATCGCCCTTCATAAAATTCACGATTGAGCTGGAGTCGAACAACTCTATACCATACCTAGATACACTTGTCCGGCGCGAAGACACATGCTTGAAGACGACAGTTTATCGTAAGCCTATGTGTGCTGGCCAATTTACCAACTTCCAGTCAGCACACGCACGGGACCACCTCCTCTCAACTGCCCGAACCTTGCTAACTCGCGCCTGGACACACTCCAGCTCCGCAGATGAAAGACGCAAAGAGATCACCAGAGTCAAAGTAGACCTTACGAGGTGTGGCTACCCCCATCGACGTCCTTGACAGGTGTGATCTACAAGCACGCGACAATGTGACGACCAACAGCAACGCCAACAGTGACGAGTCATCCACGAGGGCATTCATCCCATACTACCTCAACCTGTCACAGCAGATCGGTAGAATCCTAAGATCGCATGGGATAAAGTGCATCCAACTCCCAGGAAAGAAACTGCATTCTCTCCTTTCCAACATAAAAACACCTGTCCCCACCCTTCTACAGAGTGGTTTGGTCTATCGCATCTCTTGCCGTGACTGCACGAGCTGCTACTTTGGAGAGACTGGACGTCGACTCGAGAAACGTCTCTCAGAACATAAAAGGGCGATCCGTTTGGCAGATGTAGAACACTCAGCTATCGCCGAGCATGTCTGGACAACCCACCACGACATCGACCCACACTGCGATGTCGTGGTTGTGGACAGGTCCCACCATTACCTGAGGCGTACCTGGTTGGAATCGCTAAATATAAAATGCCCGGACACCGCTTTGAACAGGAACAGTGGTTGTCAAGTTAACCCCATCACAGAGTCAGTAATTCTATCCATAGACAAATGCTGGTCACGTCACCACCATACGTCACAGCCACAAACATCAACAAACAGTTAACCACGTGCCTCACGCACCATCCTGGCAGTGCATCTCTATTCCAACTGCCATTCAAGTATTTTAATCCGATGAAGGCTGCCACCCAGCCGAAAGCTAATTTATTTATTTTAGTTTATTAATGCTCTGTGTAACAAAATAAAAATAAATTTTCGCATGAATATTTGGTATTTACCTTGCATTAATTTAAAATGAAGATGTTAATGAAAACATTGGGTTAATAAATTTTTTTTGCCCTTGAAATTTGAATGTATTTTTTGTGTGAATTTACCTTTATTTCATAATGATTACTTACATATTTAAGTAGTTATACTTTATCTTACTGTTTACAGTATAAATTAATAGTAAAGAGGCAATATTTTAAAAAACATTTCTTTTGTCTAAATTTCAAGTTTGTATACTAAGCATGTAAATTTTATGCAGATGGCAATGTTTACTTGCCATGATTTTAGTTTTTGTATAATATATAAAACTTTGTTATTTGCTCTATATTGCGAATGCTAGTTGCATTTTTATGTTGTGGTCATAAACTAGAATTATACCATTCATAGCCACTTGCAAATTAATCAGTATTTCAGGTCCAATTTTTGGACAACTTTTTAATAATGTTCCTTCACTTTATTTTTAGTCACATGATCCAGTTGCAATCAAAAGTATTACAAAGAAAAACTTGGCTAAATCTCAAAATTTGCTAGGTAAAGAAATCAAGATCCTAAAGGTCAGTTAGTGCTCTTGAATTGTAATAATTTCAGATTAATTCAAATATTGCTTTAAATATCATTGTAAATCTTTTTTATGAGGGATGATATTAGCATTATGATGCAAGAAAGCAAGCTTATACAGCATCAGCCAAAAAAAAAAAAAAAAAGCTTTCCCATTTCACTGATCCATTCATTCCGAATGTTTGTCTAGTTCTGCCTTGAATTTATTTAAGCTATCAGCTTCCACAACAAGAGATGGGAGTATGTTCCAGCAATCAACTACTCACTGACTAAAGGCAAACTTCTGCACATCTGTTCTACAACTGTCTTTCCTCAATTTAAATCTATACTCCCCCTCAGGTTTCTAATCTGAGCAAGGGGAAGAATCTCATCAGTATTAAGTCTACTCAATCCATTCAAGGCCTTATACACCTCAACCAGATTGCCTTGCAGGTGCCCTAGTTGCAGAACTTAAGCCTTTCTTCATAAGAGCACCCCCCCTTTCTTCCCTTCACCAGTCTTGTTGTCCTTCTCTGTACTCGTTTTGGCAACTCTACATCCTTCCTAAAATGAGGCGTCCAGACCTGTATGCAGTATTCAAGATGTAGCCTGACCATACAATGTATAATCACCTCCTTGTCACTGCTCGCAAAGTTCCTGTACATCATTGACAAGACTCCATCTACTCTGGCTGCCTGTCTGCACTGCTCAGAAAAGTACACATCTTACTGCACAGTTACCTCAAGGTCTCTTCATTCTCCACTATCCTGAGCGTAACACCACATAGTTGGTACATTTCTCTGGGTTTACTGCTAACCATATGCAGTACTTTGCATTTCTCAATGTTAAACTTCTGTTTGCCACTTCGCAGCCAATCTACCCAACTTTTCCAGCTCCTGTTGCAGCAGCATATTGTTATTACTGTTATTAACAACCCTGCCAACCTTTGTATCATCTGCAAACTTTGACATTAAGCTTGATATACCATCAACAATATCATTGATAAATATACAAAACAACAATGGGCCCAACACCAAACCCTGAGGGACACCACTAATAACATTAGGCCACATACAGCAGTACCCATTGACCACCTGGCGCCTCCGTACCTAGGTGGGCAGGAGCAGCAGTGCGTAGCACACGCTTCTTGATTAGACCGGGGTTCAAGCTCTTGACAACCAAATACGGAGGATGCGGAAAGGTCAGGAAATGACCACTGCATATCCCCGGAACAATATGGCCTTAGTTGCTAATGCTCCTAAAAACCAAATAACAGACAACAACAATTGACCACCACTCTGTCTTCTCCCACCCAACCATCCTTTTATCCATTGTAACAACTTGACCTTAATGCCATACTGCTCCAATTTGTACAGTAGTCTTCCATGCACAACAGTATCAAAAGCTTTCCTAAAATCCTAATATAGTATGAGATCAAAATTATTTTTTGCATCCAATTCCTTTGTGACCACATCATAGTATCCAATCAGATTGGTTAAACAAGACGTCCCCTTGACAAACCCATGCCGTGTCTGAATTATTGCTGCAGTTTTGTCTAAATGATCCTGCAATGCTTCTTTAACCAGTGAATGCATTATTTTCAGTGGAACAGAAGTCAAACTAACAGATCTGTAATTACTTGTATCCCCTTTGTGAATTGGAGATACATTTGCACATCTCCAATTTGTGGGGACTTCCCTCCGAGTCCAAGGATCCTCTCATAATTAAGGCTAAGGGTTCGCTTACATCCTTTGTTGCCTCCTTTAATATAACTGCATAGATCACATCCACCCCAAGTGCCTTTCTTATGTTTAACTCCACCAATTTTTCCTCCACTTTGCTCTCAGTTATTACAAAATCATTTAACTCTGTTAGAGTTTGATAAACATCTGGCCCTCTCTTCTTCCTCCTTGAATAACTCCTCATATGGAATGTAGATGCAAAATACTCATTCAGTTTATCAGCTACCTGAGCATGATCATCAATAGTCAAACCATCTATGTTAAATGGACTAATCTGATTCTTCCTGTTCCTTCTAGAGTTTACATAAGTAAAGAACTCTTTGCTATTTTTCTGCCTTAACCTGCCTAACCTGCTTTATGACTTGATTAGACTAGCTTATATCTGCCACAGGCTTCTGTGTCACCTGATAATTTATATGCATCCCATGCATTTCTCTTCTCTTCTCTTCCACGAGCCTCATTAATTGATCTGACATCCATTTGAGCCTGAAGCTAGAGCAGTATTTCTTAGTTGGAACAAAAAGCCTAGTTGCTTCCAAGATTACTTTCTTGAATGCTTTCCATTTAGAATTTGCTGTTGGTAACATCATCAGTTGGTCCCACTGTATAGAACCTAAAAAATCTCTGAGACCACTGTAGTCACTTTTATGAAAGCAAAAACTCTTCCCTTTACCCCTGATGGTAGTTACATCTTTAAGTAAATCCCACATCAGTATGTGATCATTGCTACCTAGTGGTTCCTTTATCTGTAAATTCTTAATGCATGAATAATCACTGTTGATAATCAGATCAAGAGTATTACTCATTCTTGTTGCCTCTCTAACATGCTGCTGTAGAAAACAATCATTCAGTAAATCCACAAAAGCCTTGCTAGTGTTCAAGTGACCAACGCACAAGTTCCAGTCTATATCTGGGAAGTTAAAATCCCCCATTATAAGATACTCTTTACTGGCCCACTCTTTTTCTCTGTATAATTGCTCATTGTATTCATCAGAGTCATTAGGCCTATAACATGCTCCTACTCTCATTTTTCCTTTCCCAGTGCTTATGTCACACCAAACAGACTCAACATTGCATTGTCCACCAACATCAATTGGATGCACTTCCTTAGATGTTATGTGTTTCTTAACCCCTCCTCCCTTCCTGTCATGTCTATCCTTTCTGTACACATTGTATGTCCCAAATTCCAATTCTGCACTGTTTATGTCTGTGTGACACCATGTCTCTGATATCCGAACAATATCTGCTTTTGATGTCTTGACTAGCACTTCAAGCTTATCAAATTTATTAACTACACTCCTAGCATTGGTGTACATGCAAGTATACATGCACCTGTTCTTACTCTTAGTTACTCTAACACAGCCCATGTATTTACTTGTTTCATGACCCCCAGCAGTGCTTGAAGCCCCCAGCAACTGACTTTCTGGGCTGCTGCTCATTCCAGTAGAAGCAGTGCAAGAATCATTTCCACCTGTGCCTGCAGCTACTGTTAACCTATTAGTGTGTGAATTCCCCCAAGCTAGCAATTTTCTGACCCTAACATTGCCTCGATAGTATCAGCAAATATTCTTGTACCCTTTCTATTTAAGTGTGTCCCTTCCCTGTAGAAGCAATCTCTCCTGTTAACAAGCATGGACCATGCTGAGAAAAATTGTACCCCATGAGCCCTGCACAATCTCTCCAGGGCTGAATCGATTGACAAAGGCTCTCATCATATGCTCCCTCCTCTCTTGTCTTTGCAGGTTTGCAGACACTCAAATTTAACTCACGACTTTTTTTCAGCATTGACCTGTACTTGCGTAGTAAATCTGCAGATCTCCTGCACTTAATGTCATTAGTGTCAACGTGTACAACGATATTACCTTTTGTGCCCTTAAGAGATGATATCTGATCTACAATGTCATCAACTTTTGTCCCTGGCAGACATCCTGGTTCTATTCCATCTATCCTTTTTGCACAGTATATTTCTCATTTCTCTGATAATTGAGTCACAAACAATAACTAGCTCCTGTGGGACCAGCACATTCTGCCCTGAAGTTGAGTTTGGCAGCTGAGAACTTGATGGGCTCCCCATTTTACTTCCTTCGAGGGCATCCACCCATCTCTTCAAGCTCTCGTAGACTCCCATCAGAATGCTGAGTTGGCAAAAAACACCTTATTTCTTCACATTCTCTGCACCTAGCACACACACACACACACAAAGACATTCTCCATGGCTAGATCATGTACTGTTCGGGATAGATCCACAAACATGTCAACATACTGCACATTTTTTTAGACTGCAGTGCGTTGGAGAATCGTCCCCTGGGGTTTTCCCGTGAACCACAGCACTTTCGCCACTATGCGCAAGTTGCTTTGCTGCTCTAATCTGGGCCATGATTTCCGTTTAAATACAATTTAGTTAACAATAAAAATTAAAAGGATTTATAAATTTAATTGATTAATTGCCAACTATACTAAGCTAACAAATTCTTACTGCAGTCCTACATATTTCACTATCTAGTTTTACGCTATGTATTACGCAATCAAGTTCGAGATATACGATTATTCATACTTCCTTCAGTGAGGAAAATTCATGCTTAAGTATTATTAATTTTTACCTTAAGCCTTAAAGTCTGCTTAATTACTGTAAAAATATAGTAAGAACGACCAATTTACTTCTTCCAGGAAATCAAAAGGTATTATTCATGGGAAATAATTTAAAACATTTTAACTTTTTAAAAGTCAGGGTAGCTTCTTTTAAGGTGACCAACAATTAATAGAAAAAGTATATAACATGCACAACATACATATGCAAAGAATATCTTTCATGTAATGATAAAAATACTCCATTATTAGTGTAAACTCAACAAGCTATTTGAAAACCATCAAATTGACTTTTCTTTGCAACTTTTGTGACATTGCCACCCCTTCCACCAATTAACAAAGAAGATCCCATAAACTGACTCCGTCTGCATAAATGCTGTTAGGAATTGCCATCTAGCACAATCCCAGTCAGAATCACTTGCCATCCATATAACCTTTTTCCATACAGAATTGTACTTTGAGATGTCAAGTAAGAACATATATCCCATCAGCTGTATATTTTCTATCATAATTTGATTAGCATTAGAAATAAGCTTGACTCACTTGAACTGATATGCCTGTTTTGAAAACAATATAATTTATCTTATGTTGGAATATCACTCTGATTTTCTGGGATTTGCCCTGGTTTTTAGTGTGTGTCCCAGTCTTGTGAAATATTTTTTTTTTTTAGGACACAAATATTCCGGTTTTTTAAAATTGTAAGTGTAGTCGACCCAGCAGCTTTTATCATCTTTATTATCAGTCCTGTTTTATAAAACTATATCTCACAGTAGATATACCAAATAGAACTTCATAGAAGCAGTTTGTGCTGGCAAATTGTCATGAAAATTATTGTCACATGTGGCAAACTATGTAGTACACATGGGTAATAAATAATCAAGAGAGTTTTGTCATTAGATGATGTAACATAACAAACTACTGACACATTTAAAAAAAACTCTGGTTAAGTTTGCACCAAGCAATTGATTTGAGTATTGAAAGTTTAAAAAGTATTAAACATATATTTGCAGAAGAAAAGCCACTAAAATTTATTCAAAAATTTTTTGAACACTATTAAATGAAGCATGTTTCCATGATATGTATAGTATTCTTAACACTTTTATGTATATTATTCTTAACAAATCTTTTAAGGGCACAAAAGGTGATATAGTTGTACATGTTGGCACTAATGATATTAAGAGTAGGAGAGCAGCAGAATTACTTAACAAGTACAGGTCACTGTTGAAAAAAAAGCTGTGAATTAGGGTTGAATTTGAAAGTGTCTGCAATTCTGCCCAGACACGATAGGAGGGAGTATATGATGAGAGCCTTGTCGATCAATTCGGCCATGGAAAGATTGTGCAAGGCTCAAGGGGTAGACTTTTTTCAGCCTGGTCTGTACTTGTTAACAGGAAAGACTGCTTCTACAGGGATGGGATACACTTAAATAGAAAAGGTGCAAGATTATTTGCTGATGCTATCGAGGCAGTGTTAGGTGGGTCGTAAAACTGCTAGCTTGGGGGGATACAAGGACTAATAGATTAACAGTAGCCACTGCCAGAGGGGAAAGTGATTCTTGCACTGCTTCTATTAGAATGAGCAGCAGCCTGGAAAACAAGATGCAGGATATTTCAGAGACTGCTGGAGTCATTGTGGTAAAAGTAGTAGTAGTGGTGGTAGTGGCACATGATGCAAGAAAGCAAGTGTAGCAGCTTATGCAGCATCAGCCAAAAAAAAAAAAAATAAAAAAAATCACACCATTCCCTCCAAATGCCTGTCCAGTTCCTCCTTAAATTTATTTAACCTATCAACTTCCACAACGACAGATGGAAGTTTGTTCCAGCAATTAACCACCCGCTGGCTAAAGGCAAATTTCCGCACATCTATTCTACATCTGTCCTTTCTTAATTTGAACTTATGTCCCCGTAGGTTGGTAATCTGAACAAGTGGAAGGATCCCATCAGAATTCAGCGTGCTCAACCCATTCAAGGCCTTATAGACCTCAATCAGATCACCGCGCAGGTGCCTAGTCTCCAGCCACTGCAATTTGCAGAACTTAAGCCTCTCTTGGTAAGAGAATCCCTTCATTCCCCTCACCAATCATGTTGCTCTTCTCTGTACACGCTCAAGCAAATCTACATCCTTCCTAAAATGAGGTCTCCAGACCTGTACGCAGTACTCAAGGTGTGGCCTGACCATTGCCTTATACAGAGGGACAATCACCTCCTTTTCCCTGCTAGCAAAATTCCTATATATCATTGACAAAACCCCATGACCCACCCTAGCAGCCTGTCTGCACTGCTCAGAAAACTTCATATCTGACTGCACAATTACTCCCAGGTCTTTTTCATTTTCTACCACTTTAAGTGTAGTACCACACAGTTGGTACGTGTCTCTGGGGTTACTTCTACCCATATGCAGTTACTTTGCATTTGTCAAGGTTGAACTTCAGTTGCCACTTCTTAGCCCATCTGCCCAAATTATCTAGATCCTGTTGCAGTAGCACACTGCCATTACTGTCATTAACAACCCTGCCAACCTTTGTGTCATCTGCAAACTTCGACATTAAGCCTGATATACCTTCATCAATACCATTGATAAATACACAAAACAACAGTGGACCCAACACCGAACCCTGTGGGACTCCACTAATAACATTAGTCCACGAAGAGCAGCACCCATTGATTACCACCCTCTGTGTTCTCCCACTTAACCATCCTTTTATCCATTGTAGCAACTTACCCTTAATACCATTCTGCTCCAATTTGTACAGTAGTCTTTCATGCGCAACAGTGTCAAAAGCTTTCCTGAAATCCAAGTATATGATATCAAAATTATTTTTTGCATCCAGGTCCTTTGTGACCACATCATAATAACCAATCAAATTTGTCAGACAAGACTTTCCCTTAACAAACCCATGCTGTGTTTGAATTATTGCTGCAGTCTTGTCTAGATGATCCTGCAATGCATCTTTAACCAGTGACTCCATTATTTTACCCGGAACAGAAGTTAAATTTCTCCTCCACTTTGCTCTCAGTTATCACAAAATCATTAAGCACACTGCTACAATTTGATAACCTTCTTCCATTTTCAAATTGTAAGAATTCCTCACGTGTGAATGTAGATGCAAAATACTCATTCAGTTTGTTTGCTATCTGAGCAGGATCATCAACAGTCGAACCATCGATGTCAAGTGGACCAATCATATTCATCCCCTTCCTTTTAGAGTTTATATAAGTAAAGAAATCCTTGCTGTTTTTCTTAGCATCTTTTGCCAAAGATTTTTCGTAATCCGCCTTCGCCTGCCGAACCTCCTTTGTGACCTGATTACAGACTAGCTTATATCTGCCACAGGCTTCTGCGTCACCTGATAATTTATATGCATCCCATGCATTTTTCTTCTCTGTCACGAGTCTCATTAGTTCATTTGATAACCATTTAGGCCTAAACCTTGAACGATATTTTTTAATCGGTATATAAAGTCTAGTAGCTTCCACGATTAATTCTTTGAATGCTTCCCACTTAGAATTTACTGTTTGTAACATCGTCAGTTGATCCCACTGTACAGAACTTAAAAACTGTTTGAGACCACTGTACTCCCCTTTACGGAAGCAAAAACCCTTTCCTTTACCCCTGACGGTAGTTACCTCTGAGTAAATCCCACTTCAGCACACTGTGATCACTGCCACCTAGTGGTTCCGTTATCTGCAAATTCTTAATACACGAATGATCACTGCTGATAACCAGATCAAAAGTAAATATGGGTTGTGTTAGGGTAGCTAAGAATAGGAACAGTTGCATGTATACTTGCATGTACACCAATGCTAGGAGTTTGGTAAATAAATTTGATGAATTTGATGTATTGCTCAAAACATCAAAGGCAGATATTGTTGGGATATCAAAGACGTTGTATCACACAGATATAAGGAATGCAGAACTGGAATTTGGGGAGTACAATGTATACAGGAAGAATAGACAAGATAGGAAGGGAGGATGGGTTATACTATTAGTTAAGAAACACAAAATCCAAGGAAGTGAAGCCAGTCGAGATTGCTGGACAGTGCAGTGTCGAGTCAGTTTGGTGTGACATAAGCATTGGGAGATCAAAATTGAGAGTAGGAGTGTGCTATAGGCCTAATAACTCTGATGAGTATAATAAGAAACTGTACAGGGAAATAGAGTGAACCAGTAAATCAGAGAGTCTTATAATGGGGGATTTTAATTTCCCAGATATTGACTTGAATTTGTGGGTTGGTCACTCACACACTAGCAAGGCTTTTGTGGATTTATTGGATGATTGTTTTCTACATCAGCATTCTCGGGAGGAAACTAGAGGGAGTAATACTCTTGATCTGATTATCTGTAGTGATTCTTCATGCATTAAGAATCTGCAGATAAAGGGACTACTAGGTGGCAGTGATCACAGTGTGCTGAAGTTGGATTTACTCAAAGAGGTAACTACCATCAGGGGTAAAGGGAAGGGTTTTTGCTTTCGTAAAGGCGACTACAATGGTCTGAGACAGTATTTAAATTCATTCTATACAGTGGGATCAACTGATGATGTTACCAACAGCAAATTCAAAACGGGAAGCATTCAAAGAACTTATCTTGGAAGCTACTAGGCTTTACATACCAGCTAAGAAATATTGTTCAAGGTTTAGGCCTAAATGGATGTCAGATGAACTAATGAGACATATGGCAGAGAAGAAAAATGCATGGGATACATATAAATTAACATGTGACACTGAAGCCTATGATAGATATAAGATGATCTATAACCAAGTTACAAAGGAGGTTAGGCAGGCAAAGGCAGATTACGAGAAATCTTTGGCAAAGGATGCAAAGAAAAACAGCAAAGAGATCTTTACTTATGTAAACTCTAGAAGGAAGGGGCTGAATCAGATTGGTCCCCTTGATATCGATGTGTCAACTGTTGATGATCGTGCTCAGGTAGCTAACAAACTAAATGAATATTTTGCATCAACATTCACACATGAGAAGTTATTCTGTGAGGGGAATGCCAGAGGTGTATTCAACTCTGGCAATAAGCTAGATAATCTTGTAATAACCGAGAGTAAAGTGGAGGAGAAATTGTTGAAGATAAACACAAGAAAGGCACCTGGGGTGGATGGGATCTATCCAGTTATATTAAAGGAGGCAGCAAAGGAAGTAAGCAAACCCTTAGCCATTATTATGAGAGCTTCTTAGGACTCAGGGGAGGTACCCCTAGACTGGAGATGTGCAAATGTGACCCCAATTCACAAAGGAGGATCAAAGGGTGACACAAGTAATTATAGACCTGTGAGTTTAACTTCTGTTCCAGAAAAATTAATGGGGGCACTGGTTAAAGAAGCACTGCAGGATCATCTAGACAAGACTTCAGTTATATCTCGGACACAGCATGGTTTTGTTAAGGGAAAGTCTTGCCTGACCAATATGATTGGATACTATGATGCAGTCACAAAAGAACTATAGTTGCAGGGAATAACTTCGATATTATATATTTGGATCTTATAAAGGCTTTTGATACTGTTGCACATGGAAGACTGCTGCACAAATTGGAGCAGTGTGGCATTGGAGGCAAATTGCTGCTGTGGATAAAGGGATGGTTGAGTGGGAGAAGACAGAGAGTGGTAATCAATGGACACTGCTCATCGTGGACTAATGTTATTGAGTCCCTCAGGGTTCAGTGTTGGGTCATTATTGTTTTCTGTATTCATAAATGATATTGATGATGGTATATCAAGCTTAATGTCCAAGTTTGCAGACGATACAAAGGTTCGCAGGGTTGTTAAGGACACTACTGACGCTATACTGCTGCAACACTATCTGGAAAGGTTGAGCAGATGGGCTGAGAGGTGGCAAATGAAGTTTAACATTGACAAATGTAAAGACTACATATGGGAAACAGCAACTCCAGAGCAACGTATCAACTCTGGTACTACACTGACAGTGGTAGAGAATGAAAAGGACCTGGGGTAATTGTGCAGGCAGATATGAAGTTCTCTGAGCATTGCAGATGGGCGGCAAGAGTAACTCATGGTGTCTTGTCAATGATATACAGGAATTTTTCTAGCAGGGATAGGGTGGTGATTAGTCCCTTGTATAAGGCAATGGTCAGGCCACACCTTGAGTACTGTATAGAGGTCTGGAAGTCTCATTTCAAGAAGGATGTAGAGCTGCTGGAACAAGTACAGAGAAGGGCAACAAGACTAGTGATTAGAACAAAGGGTTGCTCTTACGAAGAAAGACTTAAGTTTTGCGAATTACAGTGTCTGGAGACTAGGCACCTGTGAGGTGATCTGATAGAGGTGTATAAAGCCTTGAATGGTTTGAGCATGCTCAATGCCGATGGGATTCTTCCCCTTGCTCAGAATAATCACCTGAGAGGGCATAAATTCAGATTGAGGAAAGACAGATGTAGGATAGATGTGCGGAAATTTGCCTTTAGCCAGCGGGTAGTTGGTTGGTGGAACAGCCTTCCATCCCTTGTTGTGGAAGTTGATAGCTTAAATAAATTTAAGGACAGCTGGACAGGTATTTCGAACGAACAGAGGGGTGAAATGGAAGTGGTTTTTTTTTTTTTTTTTGGCTGATGCTGCATAAGCTTGCTTTCTTGTATCATATGCCTCTACTAATGCTAAATGCTAATGCTAACACTATATTATGCACTATGCATAATATGGGAATAGTAAGCATGTTCATTAAGTAAATAAAACTGCATGCACAGTAAATTTCATAATAGTCATAATTTCAGTTATAAATTTTCAGAAAAATTTACTCCTTTGCTTGTAAAGAAAGTGAACAAATAAAAAAAAGTGCTTGTAAAATTTTAACTGATTACAATTATAGTGAAGAAATGAAATCATTTAAAGTTGAAATATTTAATGTGTATGAAACAAATTGTGAATACAGTAGAACTTCATTTATCCGGAATGTTAGTTATCTGAAATTATTTCAAAGGCTGATCGTTCTTCTTCTTTTTTTTATTATTTTTTTTAATTAGCGGTAGTACAGTAAGTGTCGTTTATAGTGATCACTTTTGCAAATTGAATTTTGATTCTATTAAGCCAAAGATTGAGTTTTCTACCTGTTTATAACAGATTGTGCAAACAAAAATTCCAGAAAACTGATAATTGCAAATTGTTTTTATTGTTTTATGGTTGTGACCTCTAGAATTCTGTATGACCTTCAGAACTGTGCTTTAGAAAAATATAACAGAGACTACTGGGTTTTCTCGGAAACCATGAGTGAATTTCAGATTAGTTTAGCTCCAGATTTGGTAAGAATAATATCGGCCTGAACCTGTGCGATTTATTATTTTTCTCAATATTTTACGATGAAATGTGAAAGAAAAGAAAATGCGTAGTTTTAACATTGCAACAAAAAACGGAAATTATTAATAGAATTAGAAAATCTCTCCAAATAGTTTAACGTGGGGACTTCAACAATTTACAGCATCAAGGAAAATTCCAATGCTATAACAGAAGTTGTGTTGATTATGGATAGCAAAGGAGGATCTAGAAGATAAAACACGATGTCAAAACCTGAAAATGCCACTTTAGAGAGTGCACTTTAATTGTGGTTTCTTCAGAAGTGAAGTTTAGGTGAACCAGTGTCTGGCCCAATGTTGTGTGAAATGCATTGGATTTTAATCAGAAATTAAGAGGTAATGAAGAGTTTAAGGCAAGCACAGATTTGCTGAAAAACTTTAAACTGAGTCATCTTATACGTGAACTAGCTATTCAAGGTGAGAAACTTTCTGAAGAAGAATCAGCAGCGGGCATCCTTTAAAAGTAAGTTTGCTTCAGTTATAACAAATTATGAGAAAGGAGGCCTCCGTAGCTGAGTGGTCATGAGTGGGAGTGCAGTAGCACAAGCTCTTAGAGTAAACCGGGGTTCAAGCCCATGCCTGCTGAATACGGTCGATCTGCCAACCCGCACTGGACCAGCATGGCAGATTATGGTCTATTTCCCTTAGCGAGAATTGTTGAGGAGGCTTCCATCCTGCAGTGGATTGATAATGGCTGCAGTTTACTTTTTTTTTTTTTTTTTACTATGAGAAAGAAAACATTTATAATATTTATTAGACTGGCTTATGGAAAGCATTACCTAGAAAAACCCTAGCCACTAAAAGAGAAATGCCAGGTTTTAAGATGAAAAAAGAGCGAGTTACAGTTGCTATGTATACAATTCCCTGGACTCACGATTGTCCATGCTCGTTATCAGTAAAGTTGAAAAAACCAAGAGCATTTAAAAATCTTTCTAATTTTCCTGTTTTGTATAAAAGTTATAAAAATTGCCTGGATGGATGTTTCTGTTCCGAGATTGGTTAATAATTTTTTTAATTTAATGAATCACGATTATTTAATTTAATCGTAAGGTAAGATTAAATTTATTTAATCTTGCCTTACATTTGATTATCCGGAAGAGGCCTGACATCAATTATTCCGGATAACTGACACTCTCCTTTACCTATAAAAGTGGGCTGAAACCTTCAATAAATTTATATGGAATGGGTGCTTTCAAAAAGTATATCATTCTGAAAGTGAAAAATAAGTGTAAAAACATGTATGTCATAATTTTTTTATATTGACTGACTTAATATTTATTTGGTTTTCTCCACTTAAAGATTTTATTTTAAAGATTGAAAATAAGTGTAAAAATATTTACATTCCATTTAAAATTGACAAGCTTAATACATAGTTGAGTTTTTCTGCTTAAAAATAATTTCATTCTGCAAGTGTTGAAAAAGAGAAGTTAATGGCTGGCTTAATAGATCTTGCGGTCTTTTCTTTTTTTTTTTTTTGAAGTTTGTATTTTGGAAACAGAGTTTGTAACATGTAGAGATTAGCAAAGGCACATGAAGCAAGAAAGCAAGCTTATATTTTTTTTTTTTTTTTTTGGCATCAGCCAAAAAAAAAAAAAAAAAAAAAAAGAAACCCTTATTTCACCAATCCACTTGCTCCAAATGTTTGTCAATTTCCGCCTTCTTGAATCTATTTAAGCTATCAACTTCTACAATGACAGATGGAAGTTTGTTCCAGCAATCAACCACCCGCTGGCTAAAGGCAAACTTCCGCACATCTATCCTACAACCGTCTTTCCTCAGTTTGAATTTATGCCCTCTCAGGTGAATATTCTGAGGAAGAATCCCATCGGCATTGAGCATGCTCGAACCATTCAAAGCTTTATACACCTCAATCAGATCACCTTGCAGGTGCCTAGTCTCCAGACACTAGTTTGCAAAACTTAAGCCTTTCTTTGTAAAAGCAACCCTTTGTTCCATTCACTAATCTTGTTGCCCTTCTCTGTACTCGTTTCAACAGCTCTACATCCTTCTTAAAATGAGGCCTCCAGACCTGTATACAGTACTCAAGTTGTGGCCTGATCATTGCCTTATACAAGGGGATAATCACCTCCTTATCCCTGCTAGAGAAATTCCTATACAGTATATCATTGAAAAGACACCATGAGCTACTCTTGCAGACTGTCTGCACTGCTCAGAATCCTTCATATCTGCCTGCACAATTACCCCCAGGTCCTTTTCATTCTCTACCATTGTCAGTGTAGTACCACAGAGTTGATACGTTACTCTGGGATTACCGCTTCCCATATGTAGTACTTTATATTTGTCAATGTTAAACTTCATTTGCTACCTCTCAGCCCATCTGCTCAACTTTTCAACATCTTGTTGCAGCAGTGTACTGTCATTAGTGTCATTAACAACCCTGCTAACCTTCGTATCGTCTGCAAACCTGGACATTAAGCCTGATATACCATCATCAATATCATTTATAAATACAGAAAACAACAATGGACCCAACACTGAACCCTGAGAGACTCCACTAATAACATTAGTCCATGAAGAGTAGTGTCCATTAATTACAACTCTCTGTATTCTCCCACTCAACCATCCCTTTATCCATAGCAGCAATTTGCCTCCAATGCCACACTGCACCAATTTGTGCAGAAGTCTTTCATGTGCAACGGTATCAAAGGCTTTTCTAAGATCCAAATATGTGATATCCAAGTTATTCTTTGCATCCAGTTCCTTTGTGACTACATCATAGTATCCAATCAAATTAGTCAGACAAGACTTCCCCTTAACAAACCCATGCTGTGTCCGAGCTATAACTGAAGTCTTGTGTAGATGATCCTGCAATGCTATTTTTAACCAGTGCCTCCATTAATTTACCTGGAACAGAAGTTAAACTAACAGGTATGTAGTAGTAGTAGTAGTGGCATGTGATGCAAGAAAGCAAGTGTATGAGCTTATGCTTAAAAAAAAAAACCACTTTTACCTCTGCCAGCGGCTACTGTTAATCTATTAGTCAGTGTATCACCCCCAAGCTGGCAGTTTTCCAACCCACCTAACTCTGCCTCGATAGCATCAGCAAATATTCCTGCACCTTTTCTTTTTAATTGTATCCCATCCCTGTAGAAGCAGTCTCTCCTGTTAACAAGTGCAGACCAGGCTGAGAAAAATTCTACCCCTTGAGCCTTGCACAATCTCTCCAGGGTAGAATTGATCGACAAGGCTCTCATCTTATACTCCCTCCTATCGTGTCTGGGCAGAATTGCAGACACTTTCAAATCCAACCCTAACTCACAGCTTTTTTTTGGCATTGTCTTGTACTTGTTAAGTAATTCTGCTGGTCTCCTAATCTTAATAGTGCCTCCGTAGCCAGGTGGGAAGGAGCAGTGTTGCGTAGCACATGCTTCTTGATTAGACCGGGGTTCGAGCCTGTCACCACCAAATATAGGGGATGCGGAAATGTGAGGGAATGTCCACCGCATATTCCCGGAGCAATATGGCCTTAGTTGCTAATGCTCCTAAAAACCAAACAACAAACCTACTTTTAATATCATTAGTGCCAACGTATACAACAATATTACCCTTTGTGTCCTTAAAGGATGATATCTGCCTTACAACTTCATCAGCCTTTGTCCTGGCAGACATACCCTGGTCCTGTTCCATCTATCCTTTTTGCACAATAAGTTCCCCGTTTCCTCTGATAATAGAGTCACCTACAACCACTAGTTCCTTTGGGATCAGCGCATTCTGCCTTGGGGGTTACTGCTGTGTTGCGTGATGTTCACGTGCAAGCTCTGGCATTAATCTGGGCAGCTGAGAGCTTGATGGGCCCCTCAATTTAAATCCTTTGAGAGCATCCACCCTGTCCTTCAAGCTCTCATATAAGCCCATAACAATGCCGAGTTGGCACCTGATTTCTTCGCACTCCTTACATGGTGCACACAGACATTCCCCTTGGCAATATCATGTCCCGTTCTTGATTGCTCCACAAACATCAAACAAGCAGTGCATTTCATTAGATTGTGATTCTGAGGACAACTGCCCCCCCTCCCCTCAGTTCTCCCCTGAGCCACAGCACATCCACTAGTTTGAGCCTTTTGCTTTGGTGCTCTGGTCTGAGTCATGATTTCTATTCAAGTTCAATAAAATTCCAATACAAAATACAACCCTAAACCTATATCCCAATGCAGTTATAACACTATATATATATATATATATATTTTTTTTATGAAAACCCCAAACACGAAAGGTATCAAAACCTATAGTACTTTGTACCGTGCATGGGTTGAAGGAGTAGTATGGGGGAGAGAGGGATGCCGGAAACTCTGCTCTAGAGACTAAACATGGGTTTCACCACTTCAAGCCTCCAATAAGCAAGGTGGTGGTATTTCACTGGTTGATGAAAGTCATCTACCACCTAAAATATATGTATTTCGGTATCGAATTATCTCCGAGTTACGTTATATGACTTTCTTATCCCCTGTCAACTTATGTGCATTAATTTATGATGTTACGTTTGTAATAACTAGGTCACTATATTTATTTAGTTAAAAAGGTACAATTCAATTGAGAATGAAATTTAATAAGATTAATAAATTTTACGATTAATTGATACTACTATACTCGCTATCTAGTTTTCCATTAAACCTTATGCTCACACACATTGTATCATATAATGGCAGCAAGTTACGAACGGTTAATCTACGGACACAAGATTCCAAATCGTGCTATCTATATTCAAAATAAACCACGGAGCTTGACTAGGTCTATAAGCTACTTATAGAAAATAATTTAATCTGACAATTAAGTCAATAAAGCGGCTAAGTATAATTAAAAACTTTTCGTTCATGGGAGCTGCAAAACCTGTCCACACGTGGATTTGATACCCTTACTGATACTAAGTAATAACCTACAAAATCTCTATCTGAATTCAATTTAAACTAAAGTATTGTTACTAGGAATATAAAGCAACTCTAAAAAATAAATTGATATGCCAATTTAAGTCAATAAAAAAGCAAAAACTTCTCTATTTGCTGAAGCTGTAAAAACTTTGCCTATTCAGATGTACTCTCTCACCCAATCCAGATTAATTTTATTGTAATACTGCTTAATTATTCCTTAAATATATTAATATAATTATTTTTGTAATATATTAAACCAGCATTCTCTTTTATAAGCATTTATAAGAAGTTCTTTGTCCCAGACTCATTCATTTTTATCCCAGTTGTGACCATCAGCATTTAGTCACTCTAACCTAATGGAAACATGGATGTAGAATTCAACAACTAAACACCACAAGTGCAGCATGATATGAGATGGCTTTCACATTAAGTTAAAATTGAAGATGTGGTACCATAATCATCTAAAAGACAGATCTGTTTTCCCTTGTTAAGCAGTGTTCCAGTGAGACAAATTTGAAGGGACCCGCATCTCCCTAGTATAAGCATTAGCAATGTGATGCAAGGAAGCAAAATTAACAACACCAACCAAAAAAAAATCCCTGTGATAGCCTGCTCATCACATTAGTTCATGATAATCATTGGCCATTTATAACTACTCTTTTATCTTTTACCATTTAGCCATTCCTTTATCCATATTAAAAGCAATTTTCCAATTAATACAGCTGTCATTTAAGTGGTACAGTATGAGAGCTTTACTGAAATATAAGTAGACATTGATGTCAGAATTATTCTTTGCATCGTTCCTCTTTGACAACCTCATATTAGCTAATTATTTATGTAAGGTATGATCTCCCATGAGTTGACTGTTAATGGATTTCTCCTTAATTTGGAAAGAGTAGAGGTAAGTGCATTAGGATATAATTGGATGTGGATTTGTTACCCTTTTCAGGAACATGTTGTATATGAACAAATTTCCAAACAGAAGTAAAAACCCAAGTATTAAGTATTAACCAGTATTAACCCAAGCATGGTACTAATTACTATAGGTTCTAATACCTCTCGTGTTTGGGGTTTACATAAAAAAAAAAAAAAAACACCAGTGGAATAAGAAAGTGAAAAAAGACAACACAGAACAGAAGCAATCTCAGGTTTTTGAAAACAAGGGAAAGAAACTATTAGGATCTTGAGCTTTCTTAGCATCAAGATTGTTCAAAATTCTTCTGGCATCCTCTTGTTGGAAGACCACAGAAGGAGGCATTGAGTGAGAGTGTACTGGGAAGAATAGTTAGGAGAAAAGTAGGGTGCTAGTAAGTTGGCTCTTATCTTTAGTAGAGGAGGCAATAGAACTATTAGGTTTTAACAATTTTCTTTGGAACTTTCATAATGGTTTCTTTGTAACCATTATGATGTGGTTACAAAGGAACTGGATGCAAAAAATAATTTTGATATCATATATTTGGATTTCAGGAAAGCTTTTGACACTGTTGCGCATGGAAGACTATTGTACAAATCGGAACAGAATGGTATTAAGGGTAAGTTGCTACAATGGATAAAAGGATGGTTGAGTGGGAGAAGACAGAGGGTGGTAATCGATGGGTGCTACTCTTCATGGACTAATGTTATTAGTGGAGTCCCACAGGGTTCGGGTTTGGGTCCACTGTTGTTTTGTATATTTATCAATGACATTGATGAAGGTATATCAGGCTTAGTGTCGAAGTTTGCAGATGATACAAAGGTTGGCAGGGTTGTTAATGGCAATGTGCTACTGCAACAGGATTTAGATAATTTGGGCAGATGGGCTAAGAAGTGGCAACTGAAGTTTAACCTTGACAAATGCAAAGTACTGCATATGGGTAGAAGTAACCCCAGAGAAACGTACCAACTGTGTGGTACTACACTTAAGGTGGTAGGAAATGAAAAAGACCTGGGAGTAATTGTGCAGTCAGATATGAAGTTTTCTGAGCAATGCAGACAGGCTGCCAGGGCAGATCATGGGGTTTTTGTCAATGATATATAGGAATTTTGCTAGCAGGGAGGAGGTGATTGTCCCTCTGTATAAGGCAGCGGTCAGGCCACGCCTTGAGTACTGCGTACAGGTCTGGAGGCCTCATTTTAGGAAGGATGTAGATTTCTTGAGCGTGTACAGAAAAGGGCAACAAGACTGGTGAGCGGAATGAAGGGATCCTCTTACCAAAAGAGGCTTAAGTTCTGCAAATTGCAGTGGCTGGAGACTAGGCACTTGCACGGTGATCTGATTGAGGTGTTTAAGGCCTCGAATGGGTTGAGCATGCTGAATTCTGATGGGATCCTTCCACTTGTTCAGATTACGAACCTAAGGGGCCATAAATTCAAATTAAGAAAAGACATGTAGAATAGATGTGCAGAAATTTGCCTTGAGCCAGCAGGTGGTTAATTGCTGGAACAAACTTCCATCTGTCGTTGTGGAAGTTGATAGGCTAAATAAATTTAAGGAGGAACTGGACAGGCATTTGGAGGGAATGGTGTGATTTTTTTTTTTTTTTTTTTTTGGCTGATGCTGCATAAGCTCCTACACTTGCTTTCTTGCATCACATGCCACTACTACTACTACAAAGGTGGAAGTATAGATGGGCAGAAGTTGTAGCCAGTAGCATTTGGCAAACGGCTAGCATGTTCTTTTGTTTGGATAAGGAGCAAGTTTTAGTGTTCTTAGGCTGTTAAAAATGTAGTTCGGATTGTTTAATAACTGCTTTACAATTGATGTAAGCTTTAATGTAGGCAGAAAATGAACCTGGAGATTTGAATGGGAGCCAATTGTTATGTGCAACATCCTTAACTTGAACATTAGCTTGTTTATTGGAAAACAAGGTTTAGATAAAGGATGAGATTTTAGTATTAATATTAGTAGTGGCAAATTATGCAAGAAAGCAAACTTATAGTGTTGTTGGAAAAAAAAAAAAAAAATTCCATTTCACCCATTCATTCCCTTCAATAGATTGTCTAGTTCTTCCTTGAATTTATTAAACTATCAACTTCTACAACAGTGGATGGAAGCTTGCTCCAGCAATCAATTACCCATTGACTAAGGCAAAAATTTATGCCTCCTTATGTGTAGGCTGAGCAGTTGGAAGGATACCATCAGCATTGAATTTACCCAATGCATTCAGTGTCTTATACACCTGAATCAGATCTTGCAGCCCTAGTCTCCAGTTCTGCAGTTTGCAGAACTGAAGCCTTTTTTCCTAAGAGTGCCTTTTTGTTTCTTCACCAATCTCGTTGTTATTCTCTGTACCCATTCCAACAGATCCACATCCTTCCTAAAATGAGTCCTCCAGATGTGGAATAATCTTATATAATAATCATTTATCCCTCTTAGCAAATTTCCTGTATATCATTGACAAGACTTCATGAGCTGTCCTGGCAGCCTTCTACACCGCTCAGAGAACTCTGAGAATCTGACTGCACAATCATCCCAGGTCTTTTTCATTTTCTATTACCCTGAGTGTGGTACCACACTTGGTTTGTTAAGCTGAGATTACTGCTCCCCACTTGAAGTACCTTGTATTTGTCAATATTAAACATCAATTGCCACATCACAGCCCATCTATCTAATTTGTCTTGATCAGGGGCTGGCAACCTTTTTTTTTGAGTGAAGAGCCATTTTTGATCTAATTTAAAAAAAGAGAGAATCCGAAGAACCTCAGCTCAAGCTGGGGCGAGGGGGGAATTTTTAAGTAATGAAATAGTGGGAAGGCAAAAAATGTAGAAATGTTATTTATTAATACTGAATAAATCCTTTCAATCAGGTATGAATTAATGTGACTTTTGCTGTTGAACTTCTTGAGTGAGTCTCTCATCATCAGGTGGGTATGCCGTATTTTTCTTCTTTAAAGATGCTGAGCGACTCGCATTATTCAGATGGTTTCTTGATTTTTTTTTAATATGGTTCATGTTTGAAAATATTTGCCTGCAGAAATACGTTGATAAGAAAACAGAGAGAGACGTCCAAACGCAAGTATTTTCAAAAATATATATATTTGTCTGATTAGCTACTCGACACATCGAACACAATTTGGTCTTGCTTTTTCAACTCATCTATCACCATCCATTTGTGTAGAATTGCAAGGGCAACCTTTTGCCTTTCCATTTCCTCAATTTCAGTTTTAAGGCATTTTAGTCTTGCAATACACATGTCCTTGATTTTTAAATCCTCTAACCCCATTTTAAATTGGGCTTCATTTGGGCTAAAAGTTAAAGAGCCGCAGTTACATGTTCAAAGAGCTGCATCCGGCTTGCCAACCACAGGTTGCCGACCCCTGGTCTAGTTCTTCAAATAGGCCTCTGGGGTTGGGAAAGCTCTGACTCATAACTGCAAAGCAACACACCAACTCTATAACTAAACTTTATTAAAATAATAATAATATAAAACCGAATAAAATTTTGTAAAAAAAAAAAAAAAAGATAAAATAAAATATGCTGATCGTACAATAAAAGCGGGGAAAAAAATAGATAAATTAAAAATTTAGGAATTACACTATATGGAATTAAAAGCGATAAAAGTGTTATCGCAGGAGCATGAGTGGCCATGCTCCTACGATAACACATGCTGCAAGTTGGGATCCTGCATTTATTTAAGGATGTACCATGACAAGTTAAGTGTTACTGTTGACAAAGGAGGCAGTTGCCTCTAAAAGCTACGGTTGTTTTTATTGCTTTTAATTCCGTATTTTGTGTAATTTCTAAATTTTTAATTTTATCTATTATTTTATTGCTTTTATTGTACAATCAGTGTATTTATTTTATTTGTCATTTTATTTTTCTAAAATTTTATCTGGTTTTATATTATTATTATTTTAATAAAGTTTAGTTGTACAGTTGGTGTGTTGCATTGCAATTATTATGAATCTTGTTGTAGTAATATACCCTGATCACTGTGATTAACTACCCTGCCAACCTTGGTGTCACCTGCAAATGTAGATGTTAAACCTGATGAATATCATTAATAAATATAGAAAACGACAGTGATCCTAGCACTGAACCCTAGGACATCTGCTAATAACATTAGTGTAAGCAGAGCAGTGCCCGTTGATAACCTGTCTTCTCCCTCTCAGCTCCCACTCAACTATCCATTTATCCATAGCAGTAACTTATGTCACACTGCTACAATTTGTATAGTTGCCTTTTATCTACAACAGATCAAAAACTTTTCTTAAATCTAAGTATGTGATGTCAAAATTTTTACATCCAGTTCCTTTGTTACTGTATCATAGTATCCAATCAGACTGGTCAGACAAAATTGCCCCTTAACAAATCCATGCTGTGACTTCAGTATAACTGCATTTCTGTCCAGATTGTTATGCATTACTTCTTTAATCATTATTTATTGACTCCATTATTTCCCTGGAACATAGTCAAGCTGACATGTCTGTATGTACCGATGTCATCCTCTCATCACCCTCTGTGAATCTGGGATATGTTCACATATCTCCACTTCACAAGGACCACCCCTGGTCCTTGTGAATCAGGATGCTCTCATAATCTCATTGGTTTGCTTATTTCTTTTGTTGTCTCTAACATAATTGGATAGAACCCTTCCACCCCAGTTACTTTAGTAGTTGTAATCTACTGTGAAATTCAGGTCAACAAGTTTTGTCTTGTCAGCCTTCAACTCATACTCAGTACTGTGGTTCTTAAACATTTTGTATAGGGGGATTATCATAAAAAAAAAAAAAAACCTTTATTTTCTGCCTTTTTATGTATGTTGCAGTTATTTTGTTTATCTGCTCTGAATTTCAACCCAGCAACTTGCTTCTTGTGAGTTCTTTTTATTTTGCCGTTTCATTGTGAAGATGCATTTTCCTTACTCATGATCCTAATGCACCAACACACAAAGTTTCTAATTGTTCTCATGATGGTGACTAACATGCTCTTGAATGGTCAGTTAGCTCGTTTCTGGCTATATATTTGATGGTTTCAGCATTTCAGCATGAGTGCTAACATTTGAGGGCTCGGTATGAAGCCTCAGTTCATGCTTCTCGTTCAGCAGCGACAGAATTAGCCTTTCATACCATTAACGAAAAACATACTTTTTTATTTAACAAGGCCAAAATACTTAATGTTCAATGTAATTATACGCCACTATTAATTGCAGAAACCATAGAAATTAAATTACACGAGAATTCTGTTAATGTTCGGTGGCCATATTTGATCTCCGATGCATGGACCTTTACGCGCATGCGTGAAGACAAATAATCATTAAGTTTCAGGTTCAGCCCTGTTCGGTAATTTTCATTCCTGTGATCATGACATACGTTCAAAGAGCGTTGTCAGCTTCAGGAAGGAAAATTGTTTTGAATATTTTCGTTAGATTCTTTTTAATTTTTAATTGCATTAAATTGATTTTTAATTGTGTTAAATTGATTTAAATTGTGTTAAATTGGTTTTTAATTATTTATTTTTTACTGTAATGTAAGTTTTTGATTTTTTTCGTTTTAATTTCTGGAGAGTATCATACGGAAGTGTTCTACGTACTATATTGAGGTAAACTCCTCTTAATAGTTTACAAATATTAATATCAACGTAGAACGTATTGAGTATTACAGCTCTGATTCATACTATCTAATATATATATATATATATATTGGATGTTGTCAGCCCTCTACTTGCCGAGTGTCTCAATCTCTACCGTGCATTTTTGCAATAGGGATCGAGACACTCTGCAAGTAGGGGGCTGACGACAGCCTATATATAGTCTGTTGATGAGTACTGGCAAGGTTCCTGAAACATCACCTTAATGTATAGGAATTTAGTTATTAACTGAATAAGCTATCTTAATATTCACATGGTATAAGAGTGACAAAATGACAAAAAACTATCACTAAAAGTGATAGTTTTTTGTCATTGCAGCAAAAGCATGTGGCTTCCTTACTTGGAAGGAAGCCACATGCTTTTGCTGCACTGGCAAAAAAAAAAAAAAAAAAAACACCAAATAGATAAGAAAACAAATTATATGCTTCCCTCCTCACACAGGAATTATCCAGTTGACCTTTGAATTTTTTCAAACTGTCAGCCTCAACTACCTGTGAGGGTAACTTGTTCCAGCTATCGGTGATCCACTGGCTAAAAGAAAACTTCCTATAGTCTAATCTAAACCTCAATCCCTCTAATTTGAATTTATGAACCCTAGTTCTGGAATTCTTTATAACAGTGAAAATTCCACCTTCATTCATTTTACTAATCCCTTCAGTGCCTTAAACTTTCATCAGGTTACTTCTGTGGTGACTTGTTGAAAGCTCTGTAGCCCACATAATTGGAGTCTTATCAATTTGTTGGTCTTTGAACCATTTCAAGAAGCTCAATGTCTTTTTTCAGATGAGGTCTCCATACTTGAACACAGTTTTCCAAATGTGGTCTTACAGTTGCCTTATACAATGGGACTCTTATCTCTACAGGATACTGTTTGATAAATCATCGATAGGACACCTTAGGCTTTCCTGGCTGTCTGTTTACACTGTACAGAAAATTTCATATCTGCCTGTATTGAACTCCCAGATCCATTTCTTCCTCTACTGTTTTTTAATTCAGCTCTCACTAAGTGTATAATTTATTTTCGGGTTGGTCTTCCCCAAATGTAAGATCATGCATTTTGCTGCATTAAAACTTAGCTGCCACTTTTCTGACTGAAGTATAATACGCTGGCAAATCACCACGTAACTTCCTTCCCCAACTGTATTACATCCATGTGGACTTTTCCTTAATACTCTCCATGCTTCTTGGATATTGTGATTGTACTGTATTGTTCTCCCTTGCAGCTATGATAACCAACATTGTCTATTGATTGCTTTACACCTAATCCTGATATGGTGACTTTGTAGTTTACCCCTGATTTCTTTCAGTCTGCTGTGAACAACTCTTAATTTTCCAATTTCATTATAAGCTCCTCTGGTAGTATTAATATTCTAGGTATGTCCTTTTATAGTAAAACCTTATGCACTTTATGGGGGACAATATTTACTTGAAATTGAAAGATTGTACATAGTTGGAACAGTTGCTAAACTATTAACTATTAAAAAGTTATGTACTACTAAATAAAAAAAAAAAAGGTAAATGTTATAATACTGTTTTACTGCACTTATTGTGTGGGTTGGAAGAGCTTGAAATTTTGCTGTCCTGTAGTGAAAGTGGAAAGCTTAAAGCTTATTTGAAGCCACAGGAGTTCTTGAAAACCCTTGCTGGAGGCTCAGATGACTCCCTCACCTATTTCTGATATGCTCAGCAGGTTGATGGTAGGTAATGGTGAGGAAATGCCTATCTGACTCACTCTACTTTAGTGGGAAAATAATTTATCTGTTGGTAAATCCTATTAGACTGCAGTTTCATAACCAGGTCCCTTTTGGATGAAAAGCCTGGATCACTGGATGCTGTCTGTTATTTCTATTTCTGAAGTACATTAAATTCAGTTCTATTAAAGTGAGAGTTAATTTTGTGTGTGTGTGTGTGTGTGTGTGTGCGTGCGTGTGCGCGCGTGCGTGCATGTGTGTGTTTTACTAGAGAAATAAAAACAGGAAAGATATATAGTAAAGGACATAACATACTGTTTATTAAAATGCATAAAATAGCATGTAGCTACACTGTCTGGGTGCTATTTCATTATAGTTTCCACATTTGTTCACACAGTTTTCATACATAAGTGCATTTCACTAGTAAAATGAAACTTTTATGTATTCTACACACACACACACACACACACACACACACACACACACACACACACACACACACACACACACACACACACACACACACAATCCATGAAAAATATATAAATGATGGAGTAGAATACATTCGAGTTGTTTGAAAACTGTACGTGCACACATACACCTACCTGTGCATATTTTTTTAATTGCGTTACTAGCGGGCTCTACCCCCTGCTCTCTTTGCTAGCCAGTCTCCATGAACGCTTTTCTACTTAAACTGTAGAGGTATGATGGTGTAAGTCGAACCTTTTATATGTAAAAGACACACCTGTTGAAACTCACTGATTGATATCTAATCAGGAAATGACCTATGTAATTATTTACTTGTGCATTTGTAGTGATGTAATTGCATCATCCCTCTTCTTCCATTGGCTACTCCACCATGCGGAATTCTCAAAGTTGAATAAATAACACTATGTAACTATTTACCTGCGTTTACATAGGTCACTTAGGAAAAGGCCTTTTGCTTCGGTTTCCACAATGCATGAGGAATATTGTTGCATCTGAAAGAGCAGAACTAAAATATTTACAAACTATACAAATATTTAAAATATTTACAAACTATACAAATATTTAAAATGTTTACAAAACACCAAACTATTTACAAATATACAAACGTTATGGAGGCAGTTGTCTTGCTATGTGGCATTGACAACGTAGAGCACTTACGTGCTCTTCATTGTCAATGCCTAGTGTCTGATTCTGCCCAGTAACCCATTTGTGTGCCTTCCATTTAACATTCACCAACCTTGTGCACATGCTTCACTGTCTAATACATGACCATTCCTGGCATCATTTGATGTTCCATTGTAACGATTTTTGTATATTAATGTTAGCTGATGAACGGACCATTTATCCTGATATAATAGAGGTATGATTGTAACTAGTTTAGTTTTTTGTGAATATTTGTATTATATAATGATATTATTTGTATAAAAATAACATTATACTAACATTATAACACACAGATTGAAATAAAATCAGGAAATGACCTATGTAATTATTTACCTGTGCATTTGTAGTGACATAATTGCCTTCCTTCTTCTCCCATTGGCTCGAATAAATATCAATAGGAGGAAAACCTTTTTAATGTATAGAGAGAAAATGTTTTTTATGTATATGTATTTATCCATTTTACAGGAACTAGCCGAATTGCATCATGAAAACGTTGTAGCTCTATTAGATTGCAAGGTATGTAACACTACTTTTTTTTTCTTTGTATAAAAATGTCACTATTAGTTTTTTTATTAATTAATTATTTTTATGGTTAACCCAACATGATAGAAATAAGTGCCTATAGGTTGGACCTGGATACATGTTTCATATTTAGATGCCACCTCAAGAACCTTGGGCTCCTTGATTAATGTGAAGCATCATTAGTATTAGTAGTGGAAACTGATGCAAGGAAGTGAGCTTATACAGCATCAACAAAAAAAAACAAAAACCAGTACCCACATCATCTCTCTCTTATGAAAACCCCAAACACATTATTTCAAAATAGAACCTGTAGTGCTGTGTACGGGATGAAGGCTGAGAAGACAAATGATACCTGTTGAATTGGTTCTATTAGTTTAGAATTGGGAAGCGAATGGACTTTCAATGTTTCAGTGAATGGATGCTGACTGATTGCAGTCAGCATCCATTCACTGAAACATTGAAAGTAAGCATGGGAAATAAAGATGCCAATTCAGAAGAGTAATGCCCATGGCAATATCTCTAGAAAAGGATGCAACAGAAACTGAATATCTAAGGGACAAGAGTGGAGAGATCTGCCCATCTCCTCTGGATAAGTTGTTTAGCCTCTCTTTGAATTTATTCATGTTATCCCTCCACAGCACCAGATGGAAGTTTGTTCCAACAAATAGTTACTCTCTGTGGAAAGAGAATTTACATACATCTATCCTGCAACCATCCTTTTCCAATTTAAATTTATGCCCCACTTGTGTGCTGTCTGAGCAAGAGATGCCATCAGCATTTTAATTTACTCCAAGATATTTAGAGGCTTGAACTCTTCATTCAGATCTCTCTGCAGGTGCATAGTTTCCAGATGCTCTAATTTGCAGAACTAGTCTTTCTTGGTAAGTATACCAAGAAAGTTATTGTCCTTGACTAATCTTATTAATCCTTTCTCTGTTATCATCCTCGACTAATCTTGTTAATCTTTTCTCTGTTCTTATCCTTGACTAATGTTATTGATCTTTTCTGTTTTCTTATCCTTGACTAACATTATTGATCTTTTCTTTTTTCTCATCCTTGACTAATGTTATTGATATTTTCTCTTTTCTCATCCTTGACTAATGTTATTGATCTTTTCCCATTCTTACTAATGTTATTAAGCTTTTTTTGCCCTTGACTAATCTTATTAATCTTTTCTCACTCTGGCAGCCTCATTTTTAGAATGATGTAGATCTGTTCAAACACTCCTCTATCCCTTCTGAAACTGCTTGCTCTTCTGGCATTTCTTCTTCAAGTTTTCTTGAGATTCTGTTCAATATGATTTTAAGAAGAATCTTGCTAGCGTGAGAAATTAGGCTAATAGTGCTGTAATTGAACAAATTTTCAGATCTCCTTTTTTTTTGATAAGGGGACGAAAATTGATTTCTTCCAATCTGATGGCCACTGTCCCGTTTCCCAAATTTTTACAATCATTTTATGAAAAAAACTCTGCACTCTTCACACCTGTAGCTTTAATCAATTCTGCTGGGATTTCATTAATTCCAGGTGACTTGCCACACATTAGTTCTCCGATGGCTTTTTCGACTTCTTCCTTCAGTGGAACTGGTTCATGATCACACTCTTGAAAAGGGAGGGGGACAGATCAAGTGCCAGCAGGTACTCAGAAGAGCTGCTCACAGTATTCTTTCCACCTTCCTTTGATTGTGTTCTTCTCCTCTGTTAAAATTTCTCCTTTGGAGTCCTTTACATTAAGTTTTGGTCAGAACTTTTGTCTTAAAGACTTAATTACATCATACATCTTTTTAATGTTGTTTCATTTGTTGTGGTATTCGATTTCTTTACACTTTCGATTGATATAATTCTGTTTGTCCTGGCTTAAACAGCGCTTGATGACTTTGCTTAGTTCCTGATACTCTTCATTTCCTTGTACACCCTGGGCTTTTGCAGTTCTCTGTTCAATAAGTTTAAAAGTGGCTTCTGTAATCCAAGGCTTCCTTGATCTTTGACCTTTCTCTAATGTGTATTTACTGAATCCTCACTCAATAATACTTTTTGTATTTTCCCACATTTCCTCAGGCAGCATATCATCATCTAGTTCTAATAGAGCTTGAAAACTATTGCCTGTTTCAAGCATATAATTGTTTGGAATATTTTCTACATCCAATCGTCCAGAGAAAACCTTATTCATGATCTTTTTCAGCTTAAGCTTGAGAACGATGTGGAGTAGCTGAGATCACTGCCACAATCTGCTCCAGGAAGTGTTTTTGCTGTGCATTTACTAGAACACCACCTTTGCTACATAAGGATGTAATCAATCTGATTTCTTGTTTTATGATGAGATTTCCATGTGTAGAGCCTTCTCAGGTACTGCTGAAAGCAGGTGTTAAATATGACAAGACTCTTCAGATGACAGAATTCAATTAAACTTTCACCCCACTCATTTCTAGTGCCAAGACCAAACCTACCACATTCTGGACTAGAAGAAACTGTCTTGCCTACTTTTGCATTAAAATCACCCGTGAGTATCAAAACATCCTTTTTTGGACCAGATCAAGAGCTGATTGGAGATTTTCATAATACATGTCGATATCTTCGTCTGTGGATGTTGATGTCGGTGCAAATGCAACTAAAACTGTGAGGTTTACTGGCTGGCTCTGAAATCTAACCGTCATCATTTTATTATTAATAGGATTGTATCCAAGAAGAGACCTTGAACATTCCTTATTTAAAATGACAGTGACACCATGTTCTTTTACTTGGTCACTTCCAGAAAAAAATATCAAAAACCCATTTCCAGTTCTGAAATGACCTTGTCTTCAATAACTTCAACCGAAGTCACTGACCTTGTCAATGACTTCGGTTGCTCCTAAAATGTCAATTTTATACTTATCCATTTCATTGTTGTCCCTATCCATCTTGCCCTCTTTTAAACTTTTTACATTCCATGTGGCCACGTTTACCCCTCTTCTTTCTTAAATTTAATTTTGCAGGGCACACAATGGCATCCGGGATCTGGTTAACAGCAGTTTATGGAGTTGTTTTTGTTGTGGTCTCTGTGGCATCAGATAATATGGTGGTATGCCATTGCCTACCACATGGCCGATTTTGAAAGGGGCCGGCTTTAATCATACGAAGAGTCATCATCATGCATCTCATCAGATGCTCAGGAAAAGAAAGTTGGCTACAGCAGAGCTCTGCTTATTGCAGAAAGGCTGATTACAGTCCTTTCCGCAAATTTTTCAGTATATTCGCACAATTAATTTTTATAACTTCAGTCAATGAATTTATTCATAAGGTGACACTGATTTCATACGTTTTTAAATATTCGCTCCTATATTTCAAAATTTAAATTCCTTTCATTAGCGTTAAACTGCTGCATAATCTTCAGTATTCTTCGAACTCACTAACCGTTAAAGTTTTATTTTAGTCTTAGAGCCTAAATATTTACCACTCAGTCATAAAATATATGTCTAATGAATCCTCTTTATCTCTTCTTCCTTACCGTAAGATGTATTTTCAATTTTTTTATGCTTCAAACCACCAAATTTTAATAAACTTGAGAGCACATTTAAACACAGCTACTACACGCAGCACCACTGTAGTCAGTATTATACTGACTTAGATCAGAGATCTGATATTAAGTCTGTGACTGATTATTGAAAAATGCAAAGAATTCAATGTTCCAGTCATTTTGTGTTTTATAGATTATGCAAAAGCATTTGATTGTGTTCAACATGAGAAACTATGGGAAACAATGACTATTATGGATTTCCCAATCCACATAATTCGGCTGATTAAGCTACTGTACCCAGGAAGAAACTGTGAGAACGAACATGGGAAACACAGACTTTTTCACATAGGTAACGGTATCTGGCAGGGCTGTATTTTGTCACCTCACCCTTTTAATCTCTATGCCGAAGATATCATGTGTGAAGCTTTGGAAGATTTAGAGCAGTGGTTCTCAAACTTTTTAATGTGAAGGCACCCTAAATCCATTATGAAAAATGCCCAGCAACCCCAGCACCGGGTGCAATGGACGCTGGCAGAATATTTTGTAAGGTGGTGCTGTTTCAAATACAGTGTACGTAACGGACGGCTCAGCTGTTCCATATATGTAGGTGTATGTACATAAACACTGCGATGCGGTCAACAATTATTTCATGACGACTTCTAATTTACATAGTTGCATGAAATTCAACGACCTTTTGTAGTGACAGCCACGATGTAAGCCAATGCTAAATTTGACGTCACGGCAACCCTATAAAGAGTAAGTAGCACCCACTTTGAGAACTACTGATGTAGAGACTGGCATCAAAATTGGAGGACTGAAGATAAACAGTCTTCGTTATGCAGATGGTACTGTGCTAATTTGTAATTCTAAGGATTATCTTAAAGAAACTCTGAGGAGAGTATATGAAGCAAGTAAGATAAAGGATTGTTTCTGAACGTGTGTAAAACTAAAATTTTGATGATTGGTGATAATCTCGATGTGAAGGTTAATGGGTAAGATATCAAAGAAGTTGATGAATTTGATTACTTAGGGTCAAGAATAAATAAAAATAGTGACTGCTCAAACGATGCAAAGAGATGACAGGCAATTGCTAAAACGTTGGTTGCTGATCTGATAAAATTATGGAGAGATCATGATCTGTCCCTAAAGACGAAGCTGAGAATCACTGATTCGTTAATTTTTCCAGTTGCCACTTATGAATGTGAAGGGTGGAATCTGAAAAGAGTTGACAGGAAGAAAATTGAGGCATTTGAAATGTGGTGTTACAGGAGAATACTGCGTATTTCTTACTTGGATCAAAGAACAAATGAGTGGGTATTGAATAAAATTGGCAGGCCTAAAATTCTTCTTCATGGCATCAGCAAAAGAAAACTCAAGTTTTTTGGTCATATAGTAAGAAGGGAAAACTTCCTGTTGAAGAATATAACGGAAGGAAAAACCGAGGGGAAGAGGTGCAGAGGAAGACCTGCAACTAGATGGATGGATGGGATCAGTGAACTTCTGGGCATGACACTTTGCGATGCTGCTCATATAGCACATGATCGATGCAGTTGGAGGAATTTGTTGGTGGCCACAACAGCTCCTCAGGGAGCTATGTGACTGGAAGAAGAAGAATAATAAAGGTCCCAGCACTGAACACTGAGGGACTCTACTAATAACATTAGTGCAGGAAGAGCAGGGCACCTAATAGCCACCCTCTATCTTCTGCCACTCAGTCCCTTTATCCATAGCAATAACTTGCCCACTCAACAATTTTTCAACAATTCTTCTTCCAATATACAGACTAGAGTGTGGAACATTATCAAAAGCTTTACTGAAAGGATGTTTGCAGGATAGATATGTGAAAATTTGCTTTCAGCCAGAATTATTGTTGGAACAAGTATCTATTTGGTTTTGTGGAAGTGGGTAAGTGACAGATTTTGCAAGGAAGCAAGCTTATATGGTATGACGCTAAAAAAAATAATTTTAATATATAAAACTACCCACCTCATCTGTCCATCCCCTCCAGTAATTTGTCTAATTCTTCTTAAAATTTATTTAAATAAATTTTAAATAAAATAAATTTATTTAAAATAAATCTAATTCTTCCTAAAATTTATTTAAAATAAATTTAAGGAAGAATTAGACAAATTACTGGAGGGGATGGACAGATGAGGTGGGTAGTTTTATATATTAAAATTATTTTTTTTAGCGTGATACCATATAAGCTTGCTTCCTTGCAACATTTGTCACTTTTAATAACTGATACTACTCTAACTATATGATGCCAAAATTGCTTTTTGCATTCCTTTGTTATAATCAGTAGCTAATGAGATTAGTTAGACATGATCTTCCCTTAAGTCCACGCTATGATTGCCATATAACTGCGTTCCTGTCAATATGATCCTGCATCACTTCTTTAGCCACTGACTCCATTGTTTTCCCTGGAACAGAAGTCAGGCTTGTGGGTCTGTAATTACTCACTTCATTGTTATTACTCACTTCACTGTTTAATTTCTCTCCTTTGTGAATAGGGAGAGAGAGATCTTCACATCAGTTTGTAGGGACCTTCTGACTCTAAGGATGCTCTCATGATTATTGCCAAGGGTTTATTTCTTCTTTTATTGCTTTGTTTAATGCTGTTTGATGGATTCCATCATTGCCAGTACCTTATTTATTTTCAACAACTAATTTCTTCTTAATTTTCATAAAATAATATGGTTCCCAGTTATAACTTGGTACACTTCTGTTATCCCCAACCATTAAAACTCCTTCAAGAATTGAACGTAGATACAAAATATTTGTTCGGCATCAGCAAACCCAGAACTGGTTCATCAATATTTATGCCATTCATATCTAGTGGGCCAATATGGTTCATCTTTTTTCTTTTAGTGTTAATATGAGCAAAGAATTATTTTATTTTTATTATTTATTTATTTATATATTTTTGATATTATTAGACTAGTGACCTATAGATTATTTTTGTATGTATGCTCTGTCACCAAAGTATTGTAAGTTTGTTGTTACTATTGGCAACACAGTATAATTCCATTGATCCATCTTTTCACTGTTACCAGGCCATTAATATAAATGCACAAAATCCGTTTATTCACAAAAGATATTAAAAAATACCATTTTCCTCTCTCATTGTGTCAACTCACCCCCACCTCTTTCAAGCAACTGAAGATTATCTGCTCTTTTGTTATGCTTCTCTACTCTTCCCAGAACTACAGAAAATTATGTGACATATTGAATGCCATTTTCTGGCTTAGAAACAGGAGGATGCACTGCTGTGCCCATCGCACAAAAGAAGTAATAAAGTGAAGCATACAGAGAGAAACAAATATGTATATAACAGCAGATCTATTAACTCAAGTAATTAATTTTATTTATTTTTGTCATTGCTATATGTAAAGATGTCAAAAGAAACAAAGATATTAGGCATAACATCATAATTGCATAAGAGATATGTTGTCATCAACAATAAAATGAACAATATATGATCTAATCATATGTAATAAACAGATATAGAATTTAAGTTTTATTCTTAACTTGGCAGCACTCACACTGTACTTGACAGGTGTGTCTCAGAACTAGATTTTGCACATTAACAGTTAATTAAAAATTAAAAATCTGAATTTTTGTATATATCCTCCTAAATATAGTAAAATTTTGAGATGTTTTGGAAATGAAAAATTGTTTACTTGGAATTATACAGGCAAAGGACCTGTTAGGTCTAGCATGAGTGTTTACAATTTTTGCTTTTCTCCTCATGTGCTAGTTTCACCTAGAAGATGCCATTGCCACACATTGGCTGATGTGCAGCAGAGGCATATTTTACAAAAACAATTCCATTTTGCTTTTCTTACTTGTTGTAAAAATGTTTTTTCCCTCATTTATTATTATCAATGTAAAATGGTTTCTTGTTTTACTTAAAAAAAATGCTGATCCATTCTACTCTTCAACAACACTCAGATTTCTAGACCAAATCATATCCTCCTCCACATCCCTACAGAATTCCTCGTGAGAATGTATGTGCAAAATATTCATTCAGTTTGTCAGCTACCTGAGCAGGATCATCAACAGTCAAACCTTCAATATCAAGTGGACCAATCTGATTCATCCTTCCTTCTAGAGTTTACATAAGTAAGGAAGTTTTTGCCATTTTTCTTTGCATCCTTTAGATCTCTCGTAATCTGCCTTCGCTTGCCTAACCTCATTTCTGTTTATATTCCGGCACGACAACCAAGTCAATAGAGTTTACAATAAATCGTCAATACAAATATTTATCATGTTTAGTAGTCACGGGCTTGAACCCCTGTTCACTCAAGGAACGCGTGCTATGCACTCTCACTCCTGACCACTCTTGATTACAGACTCCCTTATATCTACCATAGGCTTCTGCGTCACTGATAATTTATATGCATCCAATGCATTTTTCTTCTCTGAACAAGTCTCATTAGTTCATCTGACATCCATTTAGCATTAGTAGGGCATATGATGCAAGAAAGCAAGCTTGTATGGCATCAGCCAAAAAAAAAAAAAAAAAAACCACACCCTTTCCATTTCACTCATCCATTCACTCCAAATGTTTGTCTAGTTCAGCCTTGAACTTATTTAAGTTGCTGACCTCCACTGCAACAGATGGAAGTTTGTTCCAACTATCAACCACCCAACTGGCTAAAGGTGAATTTCTGCACATCTAATCTGCAATTGTCTTTCCTCAATTTGAATTTATGCCCCCTCAGGTGAGTAATCTGAGCAAGAGGAAGAATCGCATTAGCATTGAGCTTGCTTAATCCATTCAAGCCCTTATACACCTCAATTAGATCACCTTGCAGGTCCCTAGTCTCCAGAAGCTGCAATTTGCAGAAATTAAGCCTTTCTTGGTAACACCAACCCTTTGTTCTACTTGCCAATCTTGTTTCCCTTCTCTGTACTCGTTCCAGCAGTTGTACATCTTTGCTAAAATGAGGCCTCCAGACCTGTATACACCTTGAGTACTGTATACAGTACTCAAGGTGTCGTCTAATCATTGCTTTATACAAGGGGACAATCACCCCCCCCCTTATCCCTGCTAGCAAAATTCCTGTATATCAACCGGTGAGAAGTGGCAAATGAAGTTTAACATTTGACAAATGCAAAATACTGCATATGGGTAGTAGTAGTAATCCCAGAGAAATATACCAACTGCATGGTGTTACACTCAGGGTAATGGAGAATGAAAGACACCTGGGGGTAATTGTGCAGTCACATATGAAGTTTTCTGAGCAAGACACCATGAGCTACTCTTGCAGCCTTTTTTGCACTGCTCGGAAAACTTCATACGTGACTGCACAATTACCCACAGGTGTCTTTCATTCTCCACTACCCTGAGTGTAACACCATGCAGTTGGTACATTTTTCTGGGATTACTGCTACCCATATGCAGTATTTTTCATTTGTCAAATGTTAAACTTCATTTTCCACTTCTCAGCCCATCTGCTCAACTTTTCTAGATCCTATTGCAGCAGCATACTTTCCTAACTGTCAATTCCTGCATTAACAACCCTACCAACCTACTTAGACATTAACTCTGATATACCTGCCTCAATATCATTGATAAATAGTGAAAACAACAATGGGTCCAACATTGAACCCTGGTGTCTACACTAATAACATTAGTCCATGAAGAGCAGTATCCATTGATAACCACTCTCTGTCTTCTCCAACTCAACCATCCTTTTATCCATTGTAATAACTTTCCTTTATTGGCATACTGCTCCAATTTGTACAGTAGCCTTCCATGTGGGACAGTTTAAAAAGCTTTCCTAAAATGCAAGTATATGATATCAAAATTATTTTTTGCATCCAGTTCCTTTGTGACCCATCGTAGTATCCAATCAAATTGGTCAGGCAAGACTTCCCTTTAACAAACCCATGCCGTGTCTGGACTATAACTGTAGTCTTTTTTTATGGAAACACGAAAGATATCAAAACCTATCGTACTTAGTACTGTGCATGGGTTGAAGGAGAAGAATGGGGAGGGGGATGCAGGAAACTTTGCTCTAGAGACTAAACATGGGTTTTACCACTTCAAGCCTCCAATAAACAAAGTGGTGGTATTGCACCGGTTGATGAGATTCATCAGTCTAGATGATCCTGCATCGCTTCCTTAACCAGTGACTCTATTATTTTCCCTGGAACAAAAGTTAGACTTACAGGTCTATAATAACCTGTTACCCTTTGTGAATTGGGGACACACATGCACATGTCCAGTACACATTTAGGCCTAAAACTTGAACAGTATTTCTTAGTTTGTGTGAAAAGGCTAGAGTAGCTGCTAAGATTAATTCCTTGAGTGCTTCCCATTTAGAATTTGCTGTTGGTAACATCATCAGTTGGTCCCACTATGTAGAATTAAAAAAACTGTCTGAGACTTGTAGTCACTTTTACGAAAGCAAAACCCTTCACTTTACCCCTGATGGTAGTTACATCTTTGAGTAAATCCCATGTCAGTATATTGCCCTCAGAGAGGTCTTTTACCTTTAGATTCTTAATGCATGAAGAATCACTGCTGATACTTAATCTGATAATCAGATTAAGAGTTTTGCTCTCTCTTGTTTCCTCTAACATGCTGCTCTAGAAAACAGTCATCCAATAAATCCACAAAAATCTTGCTGGTGTTTGAGTGACCAACCCACAAGTTCCAGGTAATATCTGGAAAGTTAAAATCCCCTATTATAAGTCATTCTGATTTACTGGCAAACTATTTCTGTGAACTTCTTTGACCTATAACGGACTACTACTATTTTTGCTTGCCCAGTGCTTATGACACACCAGACTGAGTCAACATTGCACTGGCCACCCATGTCAACCGGATGCACTGCCTTAAATTTTATGTGCTTCTTAACTAAGAGCCTAACTCCCCCCCCCCCCCTCTTACCTGTCATTTCTGTATATATTGTACTTCCCATATTCAAATTCCTTATATCTGAGTGACATCACATTTCTGATATTCCCATAATGTCTGTATTTGATGACATGGCCAGCACTTCAAATTCATCATATTTACTATGTTCGTAGCATTGGTGTACATGCAATGTACACCAATTCTTGCTCTTAGTTACCATAATGCAACCCATGTATTTCCTTGTTCCATAATCCTCAGCATGGCTTGAAATCCCTGGAACCTTGCTTTCTGGGCTGCTGCATGTTTCTATAAAAACAGTGCAAGAATCACTCTCATTTTTGCCTGTGGATATTTTTAATTTATTAGTCTGTGTATCCCTCCAAGCTAGCAGTTTTTCCAACTGCTGATCACTGCATTGATAGCATCAGCAAATATTCTTGCACCCCCTCTATTTGCTTTACGGAAAAGTGGCCCCTCACATTTTGCCCCAGTAGATAATGAGTAGGTTACAAATATGTAAATACAGTCAACTCTCGATAACTCGAATTTTTATTGAAGTCCCAGCCCCTTTAGTGGAGATTCAATATTAAAGTCTCTCGATTACTCGAACTGAATTTCCAATAACTCTTAACTTTTCCGAACAAATTTTCAAAATTACATTCGTGTACAAATTCCCACGTAGCTTTTAAAATAATATCTCCCCTTTTGTATGTCTTCAGGGTTCTCTTTCCATTGTGAAAGGATTAGCTGGAACTGTTAATCCTTTCACAATGGAAAGAATAGATACTCGACCACGAGGGTGATAGTCACGTGGTTAGTGACAGACATGGTGGGGAAGGAACCGTGACTAATCTTACAGGAGTCTTTTCAGTAACAAATGAATCTTGTTCTGATTTGTTTAAATTCAAACAAAAGTTCCTGCATCTGGCTCTCCTCACATTTTCTGGTGCAGTGGTCAGGGAATGACCACCGCATATCTCCGGAGCAATATGGCCTTAGTTGCTAATGCTCCTAAAAACCAAATAAACAAAACAAACAAACAGCAGTGGATAGTGTGTTTGCTGTTTTCGCCGCCTCATTATCGGCAGTGCATCGTGTGAACAAGCTGAGCATTGCAGGCAGTGCAATTTTTGCATTTTGATTGATTAATCCTGTATGTACAATGGAAAAAAGTGTTCCATCAATAAGAGGCAAAAGAAAATTGGTAGACGATGACAACCACATTTACGTGTTTTCAAAGAGAACTGTAGATGAACAAGATGGAATCTGAGTTTGTGAAAAACGTCCCACCTGCAAAGGGCGTGTTTGGAGAGAGGGTTTGGAAAGCTCAGTTGTGAAAGTCGTAACTAAACATAACCATGCAGCTCAAGCTGCAAGATCAAAAGCATTGCAATTGATTGGTCAAATACGGCAACATGCAACAAACATGAACGAACGGCCACAGCAAATCGTTGCATCAGTAATTGCAGAGGCTCATGCCAATGTCACTGCATTACTTTCTAAAAAGGGTTCACTTAAACGAACCATTCGTCATGTTCAATGCAACAATGGTACTCCTGCTTTACCGAGCAATCTCCAGGACCTAGTAATTCCACAAAATTATCAAGAAATCATTATCGATGGCAATGTACAACAGTTTTTGATGTATAATTCTCAGGACGAACTGCTCCCAGGTCACATGCTTATTTTTTCCACTAGTAACAATCTTCAATTATTGGCGCTTAGCCAGGAGTGGTTTTCTGATGGTACTTTTAGCACAGTACCCATGCATTTCCAGTTGCTTTATACAATCCATGTGGTTCAATTCAATACAGTTATTCCAGTGGTCTACGCGCTTCTGCCAAACAAAACCTCTTCCACATATGTCAAGTTGCTTCAAGAAGTTAAAAATCTACAACCGGTTCTCCACCCCTAGCGACTTATTACAGATTTCAAACAAAATGCGATGCAAGCCTTCCAACAAGAATTTCCTGTAAATACCGGTTGTTTTTTTCATCTTTCCCAAAGCATTTGGTGAAAGGTACAGAATGAAGGTTTAAAAGCCCGATACAAACAAGACCACGAATTTGTTCGTCGGATCCGAATGATTCCGGCATTGGCATTTCTCCTGCTAACGTTATTCAAGCATCTGAAGATTTAGTTGAAGCTGATGACTTCCCCATTGAAGCTATGGTGATTGCAAACTACTTTGAAAATACATATATTGGAAGAAGACAATGGAGAGGCCGGCAATTACCCATTTTTGCCATCGAATTGTGGAATGTTTACACACGAACACCGAATGATCAGCACGTACCAACAACAGCGTGGAGGGGTGGCACAGGGGATTTCAGGAAACTTGTGCTGCTTTATTCCCAAATATTTACTGATTCATTGATTCTTTAAAGAAACAACAAGGGCTGCATAATTTAGAAATTACACAACTAATTGCCTGTACTTCAGGCAATCAAAGAAACAAGAAGTATGCTGCAATTTTTGCTAGAATCAAAAGAATAGTCCAAGATTTTCAAAATCGTAATGTGATTATTTACCTTAGAGGCATTGCACATAACTTCGAGTTTTAAACAATAATAATGTGCATTTATTCTATTAAAACAAAATAAATTAGAATTATTAAAAAATTAGGTGTAATATTTACATTTTTGTAGCCTACTCATTATCTACAGGGGGCGAAATGCGAGGGGCCACTTTTCCTGATCCCCCTCTATTTACGTGTATCTTATCCCTGTAGAAGCAGTCTCACCTGTTAACAAGCAGAAACTACACTGAGAAAATTTCTACCCTATGATCTTTGCAAAAGTGCCAGTGCTGAATTGATTGATAAGACTTATCATGTACTCCCTCCTGTCATCTCTGGAGTAGAATTGCAGACACTTTCAAATTTAACCCTAACTTCCAACTTTTTCTGAACATTGCCCTGTACTTGTTAAGTAAGTCCTCAGATCTCCTCTTAATGCCATTAGTGCCAATGTTTACAACAATATCACTTTTTATGCCCTTAAAAGGTGATATCTGCTATATAGTGTCATCAGCCTTTGTCCCTGCAGACATACCCTGGTCCTATTCCACCTTTCCTTTTTGTACAATACAGGAATACCTCGCATAGTGCGGTTAATTCGTGCCAAAAAATACCGCGCTATGCGAAACCGTGCTGATCGAGGTATTATTAGTAAGTATTTTAATGTAATATGTTCCGACAATTTGATTATATGGGTCGAGTTACACAAATATACAACCAGGCCTTGCATAAAGCAATTTTTAGTTAACACTATTTGAAAAAATTATACCACTTTTCACGTTACACGATGCAAATTTCCAGTTAACGTGATTTTTTTTTTTTTTTTTTTTATGTGATAGTTGAAAAAGATTTGAATCGCGCGTTAAGCTTACCGCGAGTTGTACGGAAAATAAACAAACGTTTGCCTGCTGCCCGCCTTGGTGTGTTCCATCAACCATCGGAAGAAGACATGTTACTTGTTTGTCTCCTGCTAATAAAGTCAATGCACACTTGTATAAAAATTCAAATTTTTAAATGAGCCAGATGAAAATGTTACCGTGAAGGAGATAACGGTAAAAGAATTAGATGATATCTTTCATATCGCATAGAACCTCTGCGATTGTTGTTGGCTATCGGAAATTGATTGATGAAAAGAAAGTCAACACTGTTCAAATATTTCCGCAACAGTCATTTCTTCATTGTGTATTTTATGTCAGAGGTTCCCAAACTTTCTCGGTTCACGGCACCCTTAGTGTCTCAGTAATTTTTTCAAGGCACACCCAGACCAAAAGAAATACCTAACAGTTACATTTAGTAGTTAGGTCCAAACAACTTAATAAGAAATGCTGAAAGTGTGAACTACCTCGAGCTAGTAGTTCGCGCAGTGTCCGACAGATGTCGAGTATTGCTGTGTTTCCCTCGAAAAGTTAAAATATTCCACAGCGCAGTTTGGGAACTGCTGTTTTATGCAATAAACATTTAATTCCATAATTATTTTCATTATCTTTTACATTGTATAAAGTTAAAAAGTTATTTAAAAGGTATTTTTAAAATTCTTTATGGACATTCCAGGAGGTCAAGGACCAATTATAATTTTTCCTATTGATTATTATATTCGATTAACGCGTTTCCATTTTGCGCAATGCACTTGTGTAATGAATTAATCGCGTTAATTGAGGCCAGCCTGCATAGGTGTTTGTTTACCATAAATTGACGCATATGAAGTTTTTGCAAAAAAAGAAATTAAAATGATAAAAATGAAACATACCAGTAAGTACAGCACAAATGATTTTTATTACAGTATGTACATACCAAAAGAATATAAGTAAATTATGTACTGTATTTTTATTTTGAAAAATAACTCATCACCTTAGTGTGCACAGTTTTTTCTTCTTTTTATCTGCATACATCTCTGTATATCGAATGTCATTTTGCAACGAATATCTTCTATATCGAATGTCATTTTGCAACGCTTGCCTTACTTTCATACCTTGTTCGATGTTTGGATCTAAAAGAACTCTCAGCGCCATTACATTTCTTCTTTCCACTGATATTTGCAAAATGCACTCATGTAACGTTTAAAAAATAATCTTTAATAAAAATACACAGTGAAAAATATTTATACAGCTTACGCACAGTGAACGACCTCACTGCTCGAAATCTAGAGTGTTTACTAATGCATGAATGCTAGCAGAGTTCGTATATAATGGCAGTTGCAACAACAGTCAGCGTGGCCTTGAATCCATAACGCATTGGCCTATGTGCTGGCATTTTAATACATACATACATATCAAATGTATTGGTGCATAACTCAGTTAATTTTTTTTTTCGATTTGTAAACCACACTATAGTGAAACCGCGCTATGCAAGGTATTCCTGTACATTTCCTGTTTCCCTTACAATACAGTCAACTACAATAGCTAACTCTTGTAGGATACCAGCACATTCTGCCTTAGAGTTTGCCAGCATGTTCTCTGAGGTGCAAGCTCTCGCATTGTGGTGGGCGGTTGAAAGCTTAATGAGCCCCTAACTTAATTTGTTTGAGGGTATCCACCCCGTTTTTCCAGCTCTCATAAATGCACATCAGAATGCTGAGTGAGTTGATGCCTAATATCTTGACACTCTTTTCGCACTTACGCACACAAGTCATCCCCCCCCCACCCTGGCTGTATCATGTCCTGTTCCAGATAGATCTGTAAACATCAAAAAAAAAAAAGTAATATATTTTTTGAGGCCATTATCTGGAAGACAACTGTTCCCTTCAGTTCTTTCCCAGGCCACAACAGTGCCTCTACTTTGTGTGATAATGCTGTCTGCGGGATACTGAATTTGTGTTCTTATTCTTTTTATGTGAAGTTAAAAAAAAAAAGTGTTAAAATGAAAAAAAGCATACAAAATCAGACTTTTGACCATATTGTTTTGCTCTGTCGAGAATGAGTTGGGGGTGGAAAGGAAGGAATTAATTAGAATTTGTGTAATCAACTTAGTATAATCAGGACCCACAATTTGTACTGAAGTAATATGTGACAAAAAGACTTAAAAAACATTAAAAATAAAAATTTACATATTATTATTGGAGAAATATTTCTGAATGTGTGGTTTTCAAAATTTTTCCGTATTTATTATTAGTAGCAGCCAGTCATTCCAGGAAACAAGCTCATGTGGCACCAGTTAAAAGAAAACAGAAAAAAAAAAAAAAAAAAAAATCCCTGCAGCTTATTTATCTATCCCGTATTATAATTTGTCTAATTCTCCCTTAAGTTTTATTCAAACTACTCATTTTCACAACACCAGATGGATTACACTCAGCTGTCAGTTATTCTCTGGTTGAATGCATTTTCACATATCTGTCTCTTGCAACCATCTTTTTTTAATTTAAATTTATATCACCTATTTATGCTGTGTGAGAAAGTAAGGATACCATCAGCATGTAATTTATTCAGTCCATTTAAACATTGAATTTAAAGCATTGCAATCAGGTTTTTTCACAGGTGCGTACATCCAAGCGCTGACTAATCCTGTTTTTTCTCCCTTCAGCTGCTCCAATAGCATCACATCCTTCTTAAAATTAGGCTTACAGACCTGTGCGTAGCCTTACCATACATAATAATCACCTCCTTGTCTCTGCTGGAAAAACTCCTGTATATCATTGACCTCATGAGCTGTCCTAGCAGCATCTCTGCACTACTCAGATCTTCATGTTGGCATGAACAATTACCCTAGGTTTCTTCATTCTCCACTATTTTGAGTGTGATATTATCAATTAGTGTGTTATTCTGGGATTAACTTTTTTTTGCGGATTTCAGACAACCTTTCTTACACTGGCAGCCACAAGCATTGCGGCAGTCATGGAGAGGTAGGACTGCACGTTATTGCTACTTTTTATGGACCATTTAAGAATATCTGAATATATTACATAAAGGTTGAAGAGAATTTGTCAGGAAAATTATTATTATTATTAGCCATATGGTGCAAGGAAGCCTGAAGCTTTTGCTGCACCAGCCAAAAAAAAAAAAAAAAATGTTTAAATGTAAACAAAAGTGCAGTGTGGGATTGTTTATAAATATGAAATACAATTACAAATTATTGTAAATAAATATCTAAAATCTCATAACTTTACTTTTTAAGGGTTAGCCAGCAAATAATTATGAAAACATGTAAATTAAAATAATATTAATAATAGAAAGAAACTTTATCATTTTCAGGAGACTACGCAACATGTATTTCTAGTGATGGAGGTAAGTGTACAGCTCTCTCTCTCTCTGAAATGCAAAAACACATTTCACATAAAAAGTATGCATTAAAATGTTATTATTTAACTGTAGGTCCTGCTTATGGTTTTCTCTGTTTTCTGGTTTTTAGATTAAAAAAAAAAAAAGGTTTAATTTTTTTATACACCATTTTTGTATATACTATGCAAAATATCTGAAATTTTTATAAATATTAATGCAAAACTTTTGGTAGCGGATTCATCAGAATCATAGGAAAAAGCAAAAGAGAACAGATGGAACAGTAGAGTTGTTAAGTACTTTGGCATACTGGGAATGTAATCTCCCAACTTCAAAATCAACTGCCTTGATGATAGGGAGGTTAATATAAAAAGGAATATTAGTATAAACAGGGTGGGAATATACTGTGATTTGGAATATTAGTACTATACCTAAATATTTAATAGCTCCACTCATCCATCCTGCTTTTTTTTTTTTTTTTTTTTTTGCAAGAAGGAATCATTCTTCCTTATGTTTTTCCCTTTTATACTGAAGATACAGTAAACTCTCAGTTTTATGAACTAATAGAAGAATGGGGTGCCTGCCTCATTCCTTCAAGGTGAATGGTGTGCTGAATGTCTATTAAATTGATAGTTTTTTTTTTTTTTTTTTTTTGAGACCATTTATATATACCCCACATAATTGAAAATTTAAATGGTTACTCTGTATATAGTGATGGCCATGTAAATTGCATCACCATTTTAAAGTTTAATGTTTTCTTAACTCCATCTATATGTAACATTGTCATCTATAGACACTGTTACATCATCCTATAAAACTAGCGTGATATTGCATCAACATTCAATTATTTCATTGTCTTGTTTATAAAAGCATCCTCATGCTGCTATCTCTCCTCACTCTCTGTTTTGCTGTGATATTGCATACACTCAGTTAGCTCTAAGGAAGAAATGCGTAATTATTGTTCTTGATTGGGAGGGATTTTATAGTATACATATAGCTGCAAAAGTTGGCCGTAATCAATCTACTGTGTTAAGGTTATTCAAAAAAATATGACATCAGAGATGTCAAAATAAAATCTGGAATTACACTGAAATAGAAACGTACTGCAGCATAGGACAGTTTTGAAGCATTTATGCCCTGGTGATCATGATCATCATGCAAGTTCCACAGACAAAATCCATGTGGAAGGAATATACTGGAGTAAATGCAAGTGACAGAACCTCTCTGACAGAGACTTGTGATGAGTGGTCTGAAAGCATATAGACCACATAAGAAGCCATTATTCATAGACTCCATAAGGAAACATGACTAACCTGGGCTAAAGAACCTGCTAATTGCATAGTTCAGCAATGGGAATCTATAATACTCTGATGAATCCATTAACTTTCACAGATCAGTTGGTAAATGCTGCATTTCGCATAGATCTAACAAAGGCCCCCCCACCCCCAGCCCAACTGGATTCAATCATCAGTAAAGTTCCCATTGGGATGCTGGGTAGAATGCATTTTGTAAATGGTAGTGTTAATGGTGGCTACACATAAAAATTTTAAAGGAGACTCAGTAGAAATAGTAGAAATCTTTATTGCAATAATAATACTAATAGACATAAGACAATGTAATATTGCCCTTCATGCCATTCAGGCCAGGAGTTAACAGTGATAATATAACATGTGAGCGAAGTTAAAATGAATAAATAAAAAAAGTGTGTGTGTGTGCGCGCGCCTTCCACGCACGAAAGAAAGATGTTTTTTTGTGTAAACATCTTTGATGACACCTACTAAATTTCGAACAGCTAGAACCAAAATCATGAACAGTGTAATTTATGTTCATGCCCACTACTTACTCTACCAAATCAACGTTAGTGATAAATAGGATACACAAGCCCGCTGCTCTTACTCTATCATAGAGGTTATTAACAGGGGTGATATCTCCCCCAAGGTGGCGAAAATTGTTTTTTTTTTGGGGGGGTGGGAAAAATCATGGGTATTATAATGGTTTGTGACCCTCCAAAGTTCAACCCTGTCCAATGACATCTTATTCCTTAATATTTAATTTCTCTCATTGGGCTTTTCCCTCGGATAACTAATTTTTAACATATAGGTATACACTGATGAGCTAAAACATAATGACCAGCGAGTCGTTATGCAAATTGAAGCAGCTGCAGGTGAACTACGGCGCATGCACGGGTTGGGACATAGTATTAAAAACACCTAATACTGAGCTCCATTAATCAGTGTTACTCTTGTTCTTCAGATGGGAAAGGCTGTGGACTTAAACGAGTTTGACAAAGACGAAATTGTAATGGCCAGACGACTGGGTTGAGGGTATATTTGAAACGGCACGGCTGGTGGGGTGCTCATGGTCAGCCATGGTTAGTATCTACTAAAAGTGGTCCGAGGAGGGAGAACCCACGTACCGCCGGTGGATAGACGACCATGGCTCGAGGTGAGTGAATGGCTCTCCCGGATGGTATGTCGCAGCAGAAGGGTGACTGTGGTGAAACTTGCCGGTAATTGGAATGCTAGTGAAGGGAATAATGTGTCACAACACACAGTACATCGAACCCTGCTGAAAATGGGGCTGTGTATCCGCAGGCTGCTCTGAGTACCCATGCTAACTGCGGTTCACTGGCGACAGTGCCTACAATGGGCACACGAGCATCGAAACTGGACCTTGAGTGATTGGAAGAAGTTTGTCTGGTCTGATGAATCACGTTTCCTGTTGCACCATGTGGATGGCCAGGTATGTGTGCGTCGTTTACCTGGGGAAGTGATGGCACCTGGATGCTGTTATTGTTGTTATTTGGTTTTTAGGAGCATTAGCAACTAAGGCCATATTGCTCCGGGATATGCGGTGGTCATTCCCTGACCTTTCTGCATCCTCCGTATTTGGTGGTGCACCTGGATCCACCGTGGGACGAAAACAAGCCGGTGGTGGTGGTGGTGTCATGCTTTGGGCATTGTTCTGCTGGGATACCCTGGGTCCAACCATCCCATGTGCCTGGCATTCTGATGTCTACCACGTACCTAAACTCATACTAATCACAGAAGTGGTAGATATAGCCGTCAAGAAGAAGAAGATGCCTTCATCAAATCTGTTCTGCAAGTGTCAGAGCTCACAGATCTCCAGAAAAGGGTAAATAGTGCCCCCAAGGCATTTCAGAAGGCACGTAGATCCTGGCCACAGGCAGATGTCGATGTACTACATCAACAGTGCTGTGAGATCAGAAATGACTACACAGCTAAAATAAAGAAAAGAAAGAAAGCCTCATGGGAAAACCTAGTAAATACAGAAGGAAATGCTGATCCCTGGGGAGTGGTGTATTGGGTCACCACAAACAAACTCCGCAGAGAGGAAGTCATAATGGCAACCGAGACAGCTCAGGGAACCTATACCAGAACATGGAAATCCTCTATAGACAATATCTCGCACCGTAGCTTCCTTCCTGCAACTGAGCCTCAAGTTAACTTATACACAACCACAGCTGTTGAACCTGCCTTCTCACCAATGGAGCTCAGCATAGCGGCAGCGAGGATGAAAAATAGAAAGACCCCTGGTATAGATAAAATTGACCCCAAGATGCTCAAGATGGTAGTAGAAAATGTACCAAACACAATATTAGGACTCCTCAACCGATGTCTGTCAGTGGGCTACTTCTAAAGGACATCCAAGGTGGCCATATGACTCATTATACACTGTTTCTCTCGTGAATGGTGTTTTCTTTCCCCTCCTGTAGGGAGAGGGAGCTTTTCCCCACACTCCTCCCCTTCCCTAAATCTCTTCCCTCTGGTGGGGCACGGGCCTGTTCCACTGCAACTGAGCCTCAAGTTAACTTATACACAACCACAGCTGTTGAACCTGCCTTCTCACCAATGGAGCTCAGCATAGCGGCAGCGAGGATGAAAAATAGAAAGACCCCTGGTATAGATAAAATTGACCCCAAGATGCTCAAGATGGTAGTAGAAAATGTACCAAACACAATATTAGGACTCCTCAACCGTTGTCTCTCAGTGGGCTACTTCCTGGCCTTGTAGAAAATGGCACGAATAAAACTCATCTTAAAACAGACGGATTTTCACTATGGCAAAATCTCTGGAACCTCACTAACAAAGGCTCCATTACTAAGAGGTTTATACTGGATGTCGGACAAGTTTATCCACTCTCCCCAGTCTGGTTTTTGCCCGGACTCCAAACCACCTACCTATTGACTGGACATGGCTCATTTAGAAAGAGGCTATATGACTTTGGAATCTCATCTACTCTGCGGTGCTCCTGTGGACAGGGAGGAGTCCTGGGAACTCCTGGTCTATGACTGTGATCACTACGACGACTTCAGATGTCAATATACACCAAGATTCACTCGCTTCTTCAAAACCAGGAGGCTGTTGTTCTGCAAGAGGAAGAGACTTACAAAGCCTTCACACCTTTTGCGCAAAATCTATTCACAAGACAACGGACCTTCCCCTTCCCTTGAGTGGAGGTATCCCAAAAGTTCATAAATCCACGAATAGGACAATATCAATCATGAGACAACAGCCATCCCTCAATGGCCCAGAGTAATGGAAACACAACTAAGACTATGACTCAACTTGGTCAGAGACACCACAGAAGACCAGAAGAACTTCATCTTGCCTTGTTGGGCATCAGGACTAAAGGACATCCAAGGTGGCCATATGACTCATTATACACTGTTTCTCTCGTGAATGATGTTTTCTTTCCCCTCCTGTAGGGAGAGGGGGGGAAAGCCCTTCCCTCTGGTGGGGCACGGGCCTGTTCCACTACAATCGTGGGGCCATCCTCTCTATCGGCCCCTTACTTCCTTTTCTTCCCTCCAGTCTTTAGTCTTCCCACATGCTTTACTGTTGAGTTTCACAGCATTTTCAGCCATATGTAAACAAATTTAACTACATCAAAATTTCTTTCCCAGCCCATTTAGGCATATAGAAAATATTATTTCGGCGTATAGCATTAGCATTACTAGAGGCATATGATGCAAGAAAGCAAGATTATGCAGCATCAGCCAAAAAAAAAAAAAAAAACTTCCACTTCACCCCTCCGTTCGTTCGAAATACCTGTCCAGCTGAACCTTAAATTTATTTAGGCTATCAACTTCCACAACAAGGAATGAAAGTCTGTTCCATCAACCAACTACCCGCTGGCTAAAGGCAAATTTCCGAACATCTATCCTACTTCTGTCTTTCCTCAATTTGAATTTATTCCCTCTAAGGTGATTATTCTGAGCAAGAGGAAGAATCCCATCAGCATTGAGCATGCTCAAACCATTCAAGGCTTTATACACCTCCATCAGATCACCTCGCCAGTGCATAGTCTCCAGACACTGTAATTTGCAAAACTTAAGCCTTTCTTCATAAGAGCAACCCTTTGTTCCATTCACTAATCTTGTTGCCCTTCTCTGTACGCGTTCCAGCAGCTCTACATCCTTCTTGAAATGAGGCCTCCAGACCTGTATACAGTGTGGCCTGACCTCAAGGTGTGGCCTGACCATTGCCTTATACAAGGGAATAATCACCTCCTTATCCCTGCTAGAAAAATTCCTGTATATTATTGACAAGCCACCATGAGCTACTCTTGCAGCCCATCTGCAATGCGCAGAGAACTTCATATCTGCCTGCACAATTACCCCCAGGTCCTTTTCATTCTCTACCACTCTTAGTGTAGTACCACAGAGTTGCTACGTTGCTCTGGGGTTGCTGTTTCCCATATGTAGTACTTTACATTTGTCAATGTTAAATTTCATTTGCCACCTCTCAGCCCATCTGCTCAACTTTTCCAGATCCTGTTGCAGCAGCATAGCGTCAGTAGTGTCCTTAACAACCCTGCCAGCCTTTGTATCGTCTGAAAACTTGGACATTAAGCTTGATATACCATCATCAATATTATTTATAAATAAAGAAAACAATAATGGACCCAACACTGAACCCTGAGGGACTCCACTAATAACATTAGTCCATGATGAGCAGTGTCCATTGATTACCACTATCTGTCTTCTCCCCCTCAATCACCCCCTTTATCCATAGCAGAAATTTGCCTCCAATGCCACACTGCTCCAATTTGTGTAGCAGTCTTCATGTGCAACAGTATCAAAAGCCTTTCTAAGATCCAAGTATATAATATCAAAGTTATTCCCTGCATCCAGTTCTTTTGTGACTGCATCATAGTATCCAATCAAATTGGTCAGGCAAGACTTCCCCTTAACAAAACCGTGCTGTGTCTGAACTATAACTGAAGTCTTGTCTAGATGATCCTGCAGTGCTTTTTTAACCAGTGCCTCCATTAATTTTCCTGGAATAGAAGTTAAACTCACAGGTCTATAATTACTTGTCAGCCTTTGATCCTCCTTTTTGAATTGGGGTCACATTTGCACATCTCCAGTCTATGGTTACCTCCCCTGAGTCCAAGGAAGCTTTCATAATTATGGCTAAGGGTTTGCTTACTTCCTTTGCTGCCTCCTTTAATATAACTGGATAGATCCCATCTACCCCAGGTGCCTTTCTTGTGTTTATCTTCAACAATTTCTCCTCCACTTTACTCTCAGTTATTACAAGGTTATCTAGCTTACTTCCAGAGTTGAATACACCTCTGGCATTCCCCTCGCTGAATAACTCCTCATGTGTGAATGTCGATGCAAAATATTCATTTAGTTTGTAGCTACCTGAGCAGGATCATCAACTGTTGAACCATCGATATCAAGTGGACCAATCTGATTCATCCCCTTCCTTCTAGAGTTTACATAAGTAAAGAACTCTTTGCTGTTTTTCTTTGCATCCCTTCCCAAAGATTTCTTGTAATCTGCCTTCGCCTGCCTAACCTCCTTTGTAACTTGGTTACAGATCAACTTGTATCTATCATAGGCTTCTGTGTCATGTGTTAATTTGTATGTATCCCATGCATTTTTCTTCTCTGCCATATGTCCCATTAGTTCATCTGACATCCAATTAAGCCTAAAACTTGAACAATATTTTTTAATTGGTATGTAAAGCCTAGTAGCTTCCAAGATAAGTTCTTTGAATGCTTCTAATTTTGAATGTGCTGTTGGTAACATCATCATTTGGTCCCACTGTATAGAATTTAAATACTGTCTCAGACCATTGTAGTCGCCTTTACGAAAGCAATAACCCTTCCCTTTACCCCTGATGGTAGTTACCTCTTTGAGTAAATCCCACTTCAGCACACTGTGATCACTGCCACCTAGTGGTTCCTTTATCTGCAGATTCTTAATGCATGAAGAATCACTTCTGATAATCAAATCAAGAGTATTACTCCCTCTAGTTGCCTCCCGAACATGCTGATGTAGAAAACAATCATCCAATAAATCCACAAAAGCCTTGCTAGTGTGTGTGAGTGACCAACCCACAAATTCCAGTCAATATCTGGGAAATTAAAATCCTCCATTATAAGACTCTCTATAGCCCCTCACAAGCTTCTTCTAAATTATTGTAACAAACGCTAATACTAAAAGCGAGCGCTTTTTTTTTTTTTTTTTTTTTAGGTTCTAGCCACTGAAATCTTATGAAAGTAGGCAGGACCTGCCCGAATACTATATAGGTAACACCTGGCCGGCCTCCCCATTGCGAGGTATGGTAACATCCGGTCCGATTAGGGGCCCGGCAGCTAACAGGTCGGATGGACAACAGGCACAACATGCTACACACCACATGACCCATATACTTTTAAATCTCTGGTTTGTCAGATACAGTGTACATACACGGAGATGGGAGAAATCCCAGGAGCGTTAGACCCAAATATACGTATACATCATTGCTGACCAGGTACACCCTTTCATGGTGGTCTTACCCTCTGGTGGTGCCATCTTTTGGCAGGATGATGTGCCATGCCACAATGCCCGGATTGTTCGAGACTGGTTTGCGGAACATGAGGAAGACTTCCAGGTATTGCCCTGGCCTCCAAATTCCTCAGACTTCAATCACATCGAGCATCTGTGGTTTGTGTTGGAATAGCAACTCCAATCTGCGGCATCTCAACCACGGACCTTACGGGAGTTAGAGGATCTTCTGGTTACGTGTTGGTACCAGATACCACAAGACATTTAGAAATCTTGTAGTGTTCATGCCTCACCGGATACGAGCTGTTTTGGCTGCATGTGGAGGGTCAAAATCATATTAGGTAGGTGGTCATAATGTTTTGGCTCATCGGTGTATTATATTAGGAGTGAGTTAGAAATTTTGATAAAGGAAGAAGATAGTGGGCATGGTTTAATTCAACTACCTTTGCTTTTCATAGACATTAAATGCCTAAGTGCTTTCAGAGGTAATGTCTCCGCAATCTTTGGTGTTTGTTCCTTTCTGATAGCGTGATGGGCGTGGTTTATTTATTGTTCTTTCGTTGCATTGGTCAATATATGAGGCAAGGATGGGATGGGGAAATGTTTCTGTCTATTGTTTCTACTTTCTAAGTGACAGTTATTGATTTGCTTCCTTGTAGAAGTTGGTTATTATTGATCCTCAGTGCTTTTGTGAGCTATGAGATTGAAATAAAAATAGTTTATATTTTATTATTTAATTCTTTGTAGTTATTCAACCCATCATCAGTCATGTCAAGTGCTGAAAAGAAAGTGTCCACAGTATCTGGATGAATACCTAGCTTATGGTAATATTACACTTCTTATGTGTAATAGTTTTTTTCAAATGGGGCTATGAGACTATCAAGAAATTTAGATTAACAATAGTGAAACAATAGTGAAATAACCTTATAATACCGTGATAAATCTGACTAAAAAGGTATCAGGATATCAAATATTTTAAAAATTTAAAACAGAATATCGAGCAACGCGGCACTGTTATTTCCTTATTTAAGAAGAACACACAATCAAATGACGACGGAATGATTGCGTCTTATAAAATTGTAGAAATCATTGCACAAACTGGTAGTGCTCATACAGCTGCTGAGTGTTGTATGACCTGCAATAAAGACTATAATTTCAAGTGATGCATCAAAATCCTTCCAGTGTTTTAAAAGCATTGCCATTGAGCAGTGATTCAATTCTAAAACAAATCGATGAGATGTCGGTTAACATTTAAGAGCAGCCAATTGATGCTCTAAAAACGAGAAAATTTTCTATTCAAATTTATGAATCCACAGTTACTGACAATAAGGCCCTTCTAATGGCGTACGTTTGATGATGCTTGTAAATTACAAGAAGAGATGTTGTTTGTAAAATCTATAGAAACTGACTGTACTGGAGCATCCCTTTTTGCTGCTGTAAAAACATGGTTTGATGAAAAACAAGTACCATTGGAAAATTTGGTATCTTGTGCCACTGATGGTGTTACCACCATGGTTGGAAGGCATAAAGGTTTTATAGCCTATCTAAAGGAGGTATGCCCCGACGTTCTTGCAATACACTGCATTGTGCACTGACATCATCTGGTTGCAAAAAAATATTAGTCCAGTTCTTTGTCAATCTCTCAGTATAGTTATTAAAACCATCAATAAAAGTGGCACCTCCGTAGCCAGGTGGGAAGGGGCAGCAGTGCGTAGCACACGCTTCTTGATTAGACCTGGTTTCGAGCCCGTCACCACCAAATATGGAGGATGCGGAAAGGTCAGGGAATGACCACCGCATATCCTCAAGCAATGTGGCCTTAGTTGCTAATGCTCCTAAAAACCAAATAACAAACAAACAAACAAACATCAATAAAATAAAGTCACATAGCAAATATGGTCGTCTTTTCAGAAAATTTTGTGTCGATAATGAAGAACAGTATATGAGGGTTCTTTTCCATACAGAAGTCAGATGGCTTTCTAAAGGAAACTGTCTAACAAGATTTGTAAACTTTTTGATATGCTAATTAGTTTTTTAGAAAGCGAAGGAGATTCAGATTTGATTTTTGGGTTTTTCGAAAACTTAACGAAGTATCACTTCAATCAGTTTCAAGGGAAACAATAGTGAAATAACCTTATAATACCGTGATAAATCTGACTAAAAAATGAATAGCAAATGCTTAGAAAACGGTACTCACCTTGTATAAATCTGCAATAAAATATTTTTTGGTAGATGGTGGTTAAATTTAGGTTGGAAGAAGCATTAAAAAGAACTAAGGCGGGAAATGGGGTGAAAATATTTTAAACAGATTTTAAAATGAGCGCAAGGAAGTAGAAATGCAGATCTCCAATCCTTGATTGTCATAAAGAGGTTAAAAAACGTAAATGAAAAAAGAGAGAAGACCGGTGGTGCCAATAGTCGTTACGAAGGACTTTTGTGAGTAAACCGTCATCAGTTGGCAAATGGAAGAAAAGTGAGCGCGTGTTGTATTTAAAATTATCTAAACTCCCATGGTCTGAACTCGGTCCCATGGTCATCCGCCGATGGTCTGAACTGGAAACAGTATACACGCTGAACCACGTGAATAAGTACCGTGAGCCTGTTATATAAGGAAGTGTTGCAGGAAGTTTTGTTACTGCTGAGGAAGGAAGCCGATGTTTCCGAAAGCTCCAGGTTTCTTATCGTTTTTATCGCTTTTAATCCGTTTTATTTTAGTGTATTTTATTGCAAGGATTTTATTACAGTTTTAATGTTTCCACAATGTACATAATTTAATTTATTATAATATCAGTTTTTGTAAATACATAGTGTACTAATTTTATTTTTTTTAATTTGTAAATTTTCAGTTGCAGTAAAATACTTATTCTTATGGTTGGTGTATGAGTTTATTTATTGCTAAGATACAACTGATAGTTCTTGGTTCCAAACAAGAATTATGGCTTCCTGAAGTTCACGGAGAGTCTTTAGTTTCTTTATGGCAACTGCAGATTCCACATGATACCAACAGTTCTCTAGGATTCAGGTCCGGACTGTTTCCTGGCCAGCTACGAGTTGTAATGGACCGTTCTTCCAACTATTTTTTCACCTGTAGCAAATGTAAACACATTACTGTTGAACCTGTAATGCAGAAATGAAGCTAAAATAACTACAGAAGTGCCTACTTACACTTTTTGCCCAATGACAAGGAGCAGAGTCGTTTTGAAAGATACAGTTACTTGGCAGGTTGAAATGGGCTCTAATGGTTGGCAGCAATTTGCCTTCCAATATAGCCAGGTATCCATTGGCATTTACGGAACCTTTTATAAACTGCGGATGATATAAAATGCATCCCCATATCATTTGGCTGGTAGGGAATTTCACTGTACACACCATACAGTCTGCATAGTATTCTTCACCACGTCTACAACGAATTGTTTGTCTCCCATCAGAGCCATACAGGTTGAATTTCTTCTCATCCAAGAAATTAACTGATTTTCACTGCTTGGTGGTCCATTTGACATGCTCCTTACACCAAATTAATTGGGCTGTTTTCATTTTTTGTGTGAGGAGGGCCTTCTTAGGACGATAGGCTACAAGTCCATTTTTGAAGAGGCGTCTTCTGACTGTTACTGTGCATTTGCTGCCACTCCTGTATGTTCTTCCCATTCTCTTTTCAGCTCAGATGAAGAAGCTTTACGGTTTTTAAGGCATAAGTGCTTCAGAACGCAGTCCTGTTTTGGCGTAGAAACTTGTTACATATCATTTCATATCAGCAGAACCAGTATTCTTGAGTTTGGAAATAAATCTACTCACTGTCGATTGATTACAAGACACTCCATAAGCAATATGAAGGGAAGAACATCCTTCCTCACGTAAAGCCACAATAGCACTCTTTCTTCTTGGCGTCAACTGCACGTAACTCGCCATCCTGACACAAGCAAGGAATGACTGCAACTCTTCCAGAGCATGCTTATATAGCTGAAAGTAACAGCTGATGCATTATTACGTCATCACCTGCACGTGTAAATCTTATCTGATGCAATCTATAAGAAATATTGCCATATATGTACATAATTCGGACGACAATTACAATTTTAAGTGGTGATGCACTTTCTTTGAACACCAGTGTGTGTGTGTGTGTGTGTGTGTGTATTTTTTTTTATTTATTTATTTTTTTGCTTACTTTGTAACTTATTTCGATTGTTTGAACTATTTTCCTTTAACACTGGTGCATTAAAGTCTGTTGAACACTTGGTTTGCAGAAATTGTACTATGATGTTCCAGTCATATTAAAATTAATCAATATTTCATTTATCTTAGCAATCAGAAATAATGGACATTCATACATTTTCTGAATTTTTATGATAAATTTGTGAAGACTGACGAGTTTGTTATCGAGATTGGCTTCTGTCTGCCTGATCTTCTGTTTCAAAAAACTAGAAATTTTTTGTTTATAAAGAAAATACACCAGCTAGCTTTTGCCTTGAAATCCTTACTCTTTTCAAGTTTTCATTTGACCCACTTTTGTGGAAATAAGCAGACCTCATTTTTTGTGATAATGTTGCCATTCTGCTGGGTTTCAATCTCATTGCAGTACATGGTTCTTCAACTCAGGCCAGTAATTTATTCCTACTCTTATTTAATTTTTAATTAATAATTTTAATTAATAATTTATTTGCAACATCTTCATAACGCAATTTTTTTATTCCCTTTTCTTTTCTTTTCTTGTAGCAGCACATATATTCGATTTTTTGGCAAATTCCATGTCTCTGTGCGTGAAACCTTATTTTGTTTCATCTTCTTTATAGTAGAAGCTATGATGATGATGGCAGTTAGAAATAACATCCACTATCAATATTACAACAAAATGCACTTTTGAAGTGCATTTTGTTGTTGTTTAACACTATTCTGAAAATGGCATTATATGCTCAAAGCCACCTGTATACACATATTGCATGAATAAAAGTGATGTCACCTTTGTCTAGATTTTGGTTTCATGATTTTAGTGACTTATGTGACCTATGTAAAAGAGTGCTGTCTAAGCATACCACATTTCTTTACAGTTTAGTGTTCAAATAATAACATCACAATGCAAACTTCTAAAAGGAAGGGCAGAAATAATTAAATTAAAAAGTAAATTTTATTATAATACATCACTGTGTGAGATATAAAATATGATTGCAAAAATAAAGGGGTTGACTTATATGGCAAATATATGATGAATTTTCAAGGCAGAAAATAAAGCGTACTTATAAGTTGCATATACAGTACATTGACACTGAGTCAACTTATATGTCAGAGTATATGGTATATATTTTTTTCTCTTCATGCATAAAGTAATTTGGTGAATAAACTGCTTATAGCTCTCACTTAGAATCTCAATTTTATATTTATTGAATGTTTTACTAATGCTGATGCACTTATTGTGCACTATGCATTGCATTTTATTTCCAATTTGATGTTTTTGAATAATTTTATTATCATTATTAGTATTGCAATGGAGGGGATTTGGCAGACTATCTTCATGGTGAGTAAACAGTCATAGTATTACATATTTATAGTTTTAGATAATAACATGTTGAATTATGGCCATTTATATTAAGGAACAAAAATTCTTTTCAGGGTAATTTTCTTGCTTAATATAAATGGAAAGTTATAATTTTTTGAAATTTTAAAATATTGAGTTCTGTTACAATTAATTGAGTTAATTTGTTCTAAAGATTCCTTGTTTCACTGCTTTCATCATTTAATACTTGCTTTTTAAAGTAATCGTTTTTTTTTTTTTTTTTTTTTTTTAAGGCCTGCCATAGCTGAGTGGTCAACTAAAAGAGTGCATAAGTTTTTTGACTGAATTATAGTCAAAAATCTTATGCACATACTTTAACTGACTGTATAGTCATCCTTCAGTATAAACAGAAAATTTATTTTCACATGTCAATTTTTCCTTTACAAATGTTATCTGTTCTTTTTTCATTTCTTGAATAATTAAAAATTTCCTCTTTGAAATAATGGTAACTTGGCTTTTTGCTGTGGGTTTAAATCCTTTTGTGGATTGAGGAAATTTCTTAAAGACCATTTCATTTATGGCTCTAGTTAGCTGATCTCAGGTGGAAGCCAAGTGCAGCTCTCCCAAACAGTAAATAAATACACTTCTCAACAAAACTGTATCTGTCCTCAACATGGTACACAAACATGTTTACTGGAGCATATACACAGGGTGAGTCAAAATATGCTGTATAAATGGTTATAAATGACCACTGTTCTTATAGAACTAATATTATTAATGGAGTCTCCCAGGTGTTTCAGCATTTACTAACTATATTGATGAAGGAATATCAAGTTAAAAGTTAAAGTTTGCCGATGATAAGAAAAAAGTCTGCAGGGGTGGTTAACGGAAGTTATCAGAGTGTATTATCGTAAGAACAAATTAGACATATGGACTGAAAAGTGCCAATTGACATTCAACACTGATAAATGTAGTGCTTAATTTGGGTTTTTTTTTTTTTTTTTTTTTTATGAAAACCCCAAACACGAGAGGTATTAGAACCTTTAGTACTTAATACCGTGCATGGGTTGGAGGTTGAGAAGATGAAAGAAGATATTTGTTGACATTAGACTTGAACATCTGTAGACTGTAATTTTTAGGAAATATGTATGAAGGAAGATTTTTCCAGAAAACGGCAGTTGAATTAATAAACAAGGAAGATGAAATGTTGGTTCTGTGAGTATGAAGTTGGGCAGTAAATGGATGTTGGCTGGTGGCAGCACATGTTTGGACTGTTTTGAAAGAGAGAAGGGGAGTTAGCATAGGAGCAGAAGAATCCTTTTTGCGAGATATAAGACAGGACTGAGTTTTAGAAGGATTGAAATCAACTAAGTTGTCTTTGCCCCACTGGAGAATTACCTGGAAATCGGCATTTAAGGAATTGGTATGGATATTCGAGAAGTTGAAGCTGATTGACCAGGGCAAGGTTACTCAAACTGGAAAGTGGAATGCAATGTGCTATCATCGGCAAAACTATGGATAGGATTTCCGGTCAATGGAAGAAGGTCATAAATATACAAGAGGAAAATAGTGGGGGGGGGGGGAAAGAACTGAACCTTGGGGACACCAGCATTAGAGGAGAAGTTAGAAGACAGAGAGCCATCTACCATCACCCTCAGTGAGCGATCAGAGAGAAAACTGGATAACCAATTACTAAAAAAAAAAAAAAAACAGTTGGCAAACCATAAGTGGAAACTTGTTTAGAAGACCTTTATGCCAAACACGATTGAAGGCCTTTGAGATGTCAAGAGCAATTGCTTGTGTTTCACCGAACTTTTCCATTGAATTTGTCCATAAATGGGTAACGTAAGCCAGAATATCACCAGTGGACTGACACTGACGGAATCCGTACTGGCGATCAGATGGAAGTTTCTAGGTAGTTTAAGAGTTGGCGGTTAATTGATTTCACCATTACTTTAAAAAGGTTAGAAGGAATTGCAATGGGACGATAATTGGATGGGAGGGATTTGTCACCCTTTTTAGGAACTGGCTGGATATGAGCAAATTTCCAATCAGAAGGAAAAACACCTTTGGAATAAAAAAGGCGGCAAAGAACGGTAGTAAGTTCAGGAGCACAGATTTTGAGAACAAGTGGAGAAATACCATCAGGTCCTGGAGCTTTCTGAGCATCAAGATTTGTCCAAATCCTTCTGACATCCTTTTGATGGAAGACCATAGGAGGCATTGAATGGAGCGTGTTGGGAATGTTGGGAGTTGTTTTACCAAGATCATTAATATATGAGTTGGAAGGAAAATGGCATGCTAGCAGGTAGGCTCTACCCTTGGATGAAGTGACAGTCGACCCATCTGGTTTTGACAGAGGTGGGAGCAGAAATGGGCAAAAGTTGCGACCAATAGCTTTGACAAGAGACCAGAATGCTCGGCTACCATTAGGGCAAGAAGCAAGTTTTCTATCGTTAGCTAGCCTGTTCAAAATCGAGTTTGGATTGATTAATAACTGCTTTACAGTTGTTGTGAGCTTGGGTGTAGGCAGAAAATGAAACTGAAGAATTGGAAACAAGCCAATTATGATATGCAACATTCTTCTCTTGAACAGCCTTAGCACACATTTATAGGAAAACCAAAGTTTAGATAAAGGACGAAATTTTAAGGTGGAGTGTGGAAAAAGGATCCCATTTCTACAAGAATAATTTCACTGACACGATCTGAGCAAACGTTGACATCAGAAGTTTTGAAACAGTAATCTGACCAAGGAAAAGAGGCGCCTCCGTAGCCAGGTGGGAAGGAGCAGCAGTGCGTAGCACACGCTTCTTGATTAGACCGGGGTTCGAGCCCGTCACCACCAAATACGGAGGGTGCGGAAAGGTTATGGAATGACCACCGCATATTCCCGGAGCAATATGGCCTTAGTTGCTAATGCTCCTAAAAACCAAATAACAAACAAACAAACAACCAAGGAAAAGAAGAAAAGAACTTAATACTATATCTTTGTAAAATTAACTTTAGTACCTCCCATGCTGTAAATATCTACCAATTTCCTCATCACAAAGTCAATGTCATTTCTGATCCTGAGAATTATCACTTGGTTGTCGGCCAGTAATAGTGATGAATGACACCGCCCCCAATCTCCATTCCCATAGCTCCACATGAAGTGGTCCAATGCACTGCTACTGCATCCAGGTAGATCTTAAATAGAGTCGGTGACATCTTGCATCCTTGTCTCAGGCCTTTGGATATCACAAAGTCATGTGATACCAGTCCGCCACACTTAATAACTACTCTGCAACTTTTATACGCTCTCTTAATCGAATCGATGAACAATTTGCTCACATTCATCCTCCACATTGATCCCCAGAGTCTGCTAACGGAAACTGAATATTAGGTATTTTGAAGGTCCACAAAGACAAAATGTGTTCCTTGCCTTTTGGCAATTCTTTTTTTGTAAGATCTGCCTTAAAGTGAAAATATCAATTCACGATTTTCTAGCAGTAAATCCATCAACTTCTTCTAACATACAGAAATCAGTACTCTTCTCTAACCCTGTAGTTATAATTTTACTCAGTAACCTCCTAATTGCCCGTCACATACTTTGAAGGCCATACTTCCTTTGCTCCTTTCTTAATATAATTGGATAGATGTAATCAAGACCATGTGTCTTTTTTTTTATGTTTTTCTTCAATAATTGCTCTTCCACTTTCCTCTCAGTTATTACAAAATTTATTTAGATCTGTGATTGAATTTGATAAATTACTGCTCTCCCAACCCAAATGCAAAACACCTATTCAGTTTGTTTGCAGTCCGAGCAGAATCTTCAACTTTAGACCACGATTAAACAAGGAAGATGAAAAGTTGGTTCTGTGAGTTTGAAGTTGGACAGTAAATGGATGTTGGCTGGCAGCGGCACATGTTTGGACTGTTTTGAAAGAGAGAGCGGGAATTATAGAAGCCAATTCAGATTCAGAAGAACAGTGCCCATGGAAGTAGATGTAGAAAAGGCATGCAGCAGAAACAGTATGTCTATGAGACAGCGAGTGGAGAGACACTGTTAGAGAGGAGTCATTAATTAACCTAATTGCCCTTTTCTGAATGGAATCAAGAAGCCCAAGAGAGGTTTTGGGGACGCCGCCCCAGATGTGGGAACAATATTCCATGGTAGGGTGGATTTGCGATTTGTACAGCTGTTTGGAAGAAAAGTAATGCCGAGAGCAAAAGAGAAAACCAAGTTTTTTAGATATAGAGGAAGCAATATTTTTGTAATGTGCTTGTGCCAAGAGAGAATAGAAGTCAGGGTAATCCCCAAAAGAGATGTATCATCTTGTCTAGAAATCGGAGTGTCACCAAAGATAATTATAGGAGCAGAAGAATCCTTTTTGCGAAATATAAGACAAGACTGAGTTTTAGAAGGATTGAAATCAACTAAGTTGTCCTTGCCACACTGGAGAATTACCTGGAGATCAGCATTTAAGGACCTGGTAACGGATATTTCAACAAGTTGATGCTGATTGAGCAGGGCAAGGTTTCTCAAACTGGAAAGTGGAATGCAATGTGCTATCATCAGCAAAACTATGGATAGGATTTCCGGTCAACGGAAGAAGGTCATAAATACAAGAGGAAAAGAGTGGGGGGGAAAGAACTGAACCTGGGGGACACCAGCATTAGTGAAGAAGTTAGAATACAGAGAGCCATCCACCATCACCCTCAGTGAGTGATCAGAGAAAAAACTGGATAATCAATTATAAAAAACAGTTGGCAAACCATAAGATGGAAGCTTGTTTAAAAGACCTTTATGTCAAACATGATCGAAAGCCTTTGAGATGTCCAGAGCAACTGCTTGTGTTTCACTGAACTTTTCCATTGAATTTGAAACAGGTAACATAAGCCAGAATATGACCAGTGGATTGGCACTGACGGAATCCATACTGGTGATCGTTGATCAGACGGAAGGTTTCTAGGTAGTTTAAGAGTTGGCAGTTAATTGATTTCTCCATTACTTTAGAAAGAATAGAAGTAATTGCAATGGGAAGGATTTGTCACCCTTTTTAGGAACTGGCTGAATATGAGCAAATTTCCAAGCAGAAGGAAAAACACCTTTGGAATAAAAAAGGCGGCAAAGAACGGTAGTAAGTTCAGGAGCACAGATTTTGAGAACAAGTGGAGAAATACCATCAGGAGCTGGAGCTTTCTGAGCATCAAGATTCGTCAAAATCCTTCTGACATCCTTTTGATGGAAGACCATAGGAGGCATTGAATGAAGCATGTTGGGAATGTTGGGAGGTGTTTTACCAAGATCATTAATACATGAGTTGGAAGAAAAATGGGATGCTAGGGGGTAGGCTCCATCCTTGGATGAAGTGACAATCAGAGGGAGCAGAGATGGGCAAAAGTTGCGGCCAATAGCTTTGGCAAGAGACCAGAATGCTCGGCTACCATTAGGGCAAGAAGCAAGTTTTCTGCCCTTAGCCTGTTCAAAATCTAGTTTGGATTGATTAATAACTGCTTTATAATTGTTGTGAGCTTTGGTGTAGGCAGAAAATGAAAATGAAGAATTGGAAACAAGCCAATTACGATATGCAACATTCTTTTCTTGAACAGCCTTAGCACACATTTATTGGAAAACCAAAGTTTAGATAAAGGACGACATTTTAAGGTGGAGTGTGAAATAAAGGATCCCATTTCTACAAAAAATTTTACTGACACGATCTGAGCAAACGTTGATATCAGAAGTTTTGAAACAGTAATCCGACCAAGGAAAAGAAGAAAAGAACTTAATACTATATCTTTGTAAAACTAACTTTAGTATCTTCCATGCTGTAAATATCTACCAATTTCCTTACCACAAAGTCAATGTCATTTCTGATCCTGAGAATTATCACTTGGTTGTCGGCCAATAATAGCAATGAATGACACCGCCCCAATCTCAATTCCCATAACTCTACATGAAGTGTTCCAATACACTTCTATTGCATCCAGCTAGATCTTAAATAGGGTCGGTGACATCTTGCATCCTTGTTTCAGGCCTTTGTATGTCACAAACTGAGGTGATACCAGTCTGCCACATTTTACTCTGCAACTTTTATACGCTCTCTTAATCGAATTGATGATCAACTTGCTCACATTCATCCTCCACATTGATTCCCCAGAGTCTGCTAATGGAAACTGAATATTAGGTATTTTCAAGGTCCACAAAGCAAAATGTGTTCCTTGCCTTTTGGCGATTCTTTTTTTGTATGATCTGCCTTAAAGTGAAAATATCAATTCATAATTTTCTAGCGGTAAACCCATCCTCTTCTTTTAACACACAGAAATCAGTACTCTACTCTAACCTTGTAGTTATAATTTTACTCAATAACCTCATAATTCGCCATCTTTGAAGGCCATACTTCCTTTGAAATTTTTAAATCGTTCTTCAAAAAGTTAAAATTATTTTTATTATTTAAAATTAAAATTATTAATATCAAATTACTTATTACCAACAACATATCAAAATAAACTTTTACACACGTACAACCAAAACATCACCAGTGGTAAAAATTCTGGAATGTAGGTTACAAAATAAAGTTTCTTTTATTTGATGTTCAGAGTTTTTAACAGATTCAGCCAAGAACCTTTGATCCTACCTTGTATAAATATATATGCTGTTTTCAAACATGTTGTGCAAACCTAAATTTTCCACAAAAAATTGGGTTTAGAAAATGGTTCTGTGACTGAGTAAGATAGAGGGGATTGTTCTAAATCATTTCATTTTGGCTTATAAGGTTATGGCGACACAGAACACCTACTAAAATAAGTCTCACAACACCATATGTGTATATTTGAAACTTCTGTATTCTTCAGAAGTTGTTTATTTGCTGGATATTTATGGTTATTTTTTGCTGCATCTTTTGTATATTATAAAATTTGTTTTAATTTGGAATTGTCCTATATACATTTTAATCTAGTTTATCTCATTTAAGCTAAGGGTACTCTAAGTGAAGACACCATCAGGCTGTTTTTAAGGCAGATAGGTAAGTTATTTTTTATATTATTTATATAATTTCTAATAATAAAATAGTGTCAATATATGACTTGGACAGTGAAGTCCGAAACTGCACGCATTGTGAAGGCTCTCTTGAGGTGTGCAGCATGTGCACCTCATTATTTATTTATTGTTTAATGCATTAATTCTATGAATTCACACTAGTTATTTAAAAGTGTATATTGTTATTAACCTGCCAGGTTAATGACGATATACACTGTTAAATACACAGCTCCTTACTGTGGCCAAAACCTTATAATAGCAAAAATGGTGCCACCTTGCAATTCCTAGTGCTCCAGTTTTCCCTAGTGCAGTGTGTTGCTTAATGGCTTCAACTTTTTCACAGATATCAATCGGCATGTTTGGCATCCTGGACACATACCTTTTAAGGGTATTTAAAGCCTTAAAAACAACCTCCTCAGTTGGCAAAGTAGTATTGACATTATTTCTCGCAGCAGTTTTTGATTCGTCAGTCATGGGGGTCACACACAACTGAAGTAGCTAAGTCGTTATCGAAGGCAACAGTCTCCAGAACCATTGGGACATATATATTGCTGTTAATCACTATGAAGATAGCCCACTTTTCTTAAACAGTTGGCTATTGTCGGAGGAGTTACAAATTGCCACACTGATGACAAGGCCCAACGTGTCTAAAATCATCCATTTTTTGTAAATTATCCTATGAACATCCATATGTAAATTGCACCAAATATGATTACAAAAGTATTTTTCTGTAATGGCTCTTTATATTTTGAGTGATGCCTTGGTTGGTTGGCTGCAGAACACAGGTTTTGTTTGGTGCTAAATACAGCAATTCAACATTGGGTGTGATCTATCTATGTGGTGAGCAGAACAGTTGTCTAGTGTCAACGGGATTTTGCACTGTCATATGTCTTTGCATTCTTATTTTAAAAAAAATTTGAATTTCTCCCTTGCTGTCCATGCCTCCTTGTTATGTGTGTAAGTTATTGACAAATATCACAATTAATACCTTTCGAACAGAGTTGCTTGGCACATTTTCCAATATGAGTGAATGCTGCATCATGACAGTGTGAGGCCTCACATTGCTCATACTGTCATCGAGTACTTAACCAGCATTATTGTGAAATGTGTTCTTTATCTGCCTAGTGCACCCTGGGTTTTTTATTTTCATTTTCAAAGTGAAAATCAAAATAAGAGGAGGAGCTGTGAAAAAAGTTTCCAGTCATAATCAGAAGTCCTAAAAACATTGGAAGTGATTCTCAAATTCATGTCAAAGAATAGAAGAAACGTTGGAGTAAGTGAATTTCATCAAATGGGGAATTTTTTGAAAAGACCATAAAAATTTGGATGGATGATTAATAAAGGCATCTTTCTATATACTAAAATAATTTTTCTCCTAATGATATTTATTCAGCCAGTGGGAGAAGAGGGATGCAGGTTACGTGTAATATGTAACAAATACAAAAGTACATAACAGAAGCTTGTTTTACTGTGGTAAAACAAATTTCTCTTTAAATGAGGTCTTTAAGCACGCTATGTTTATCTAACATGACCACGCAGTACTATTCTTCACTTCCATATGTAATGTATTTATTTAAATAAACTAATTGCAACAAGGCATAATATTTTAAGATTCTATATATCTGTCTATATAATATGGTGCCTCCGTAGCCAGGTGGGCAAGAGCATAGCACACGCTTCTTGATTAGACCGGGGGTCAAGCCTGTGACCACCAAATACAGAGGATGCGGAAGGTCAGGGAATGACCACTGCATATCCCCAGCCCAGATAAAGGGTGAAGGTTGGCGTCAGGAAGGGCGCCGTAAAAATTGCATGCCAAAATAATAAAAATGCTGACCCCATATATAATGGGAAAAAGCGAGGACAAAAAAAAAAAAAAATATATATATATATATATATATATATATATATATAATATCGGTGTAGATATACCATAGACAACTCTTAAAGAAAATCTACGGTTGTAGTGTGAAAGGCACCCATCGATGAAAAGCCAACTAGCTTTGAAATGGTCCGTCTGGGTGGTGCTATCCAACAAGAATAAATAACAATAGTTTTTTCTGTTAGTGAAGTGGTACTTATTCGGGTTAGTGCAATACTTGGTAACTCGTTGTGAAGGATGAGCACAATATGAGATACAGATGAAATGATGCCTTTCATACTACAATGGTAGTTTTTCTTTAAGAGTTGTCTGTAATATTTCTACACTGATATTATATAGATATTGTAATGCATTTATGTATTCATATCTGAGGAAGAGACACACGTAGTGTTGAAAGCTTCTGTATTTTATTTTATCAAAAGAAGCGAGTGTGGCGACCAGGGGGAAAAGCCCCCTTGTATTATGGGGAAAAAAAAAAAATAAAAAATAATTACGATCACTCTTTATTGAACAGCTCTCATAACATGCTCAATGGGTTAGAGAATGAAATATACCTACGTGTGATTGTTCATTCCAAATTGAAGTAGTGCAAGTAGTGCAGACTGACTGCAATGGCGGCCCTTGTGGTTCTGTTTGTGATCTTGTTAATAATACAAAGTTCAAAGGAACTAAAAGTGTCAACATTTTATGTTTTTTTTTTTTTTTTTTGGTACACACTAAATATCTAAGAATGATAATATCAAAAATAAATAAAAAAATAAAAAAAGTAATAAAAACAAAAGCTTTGTCTAACAGTACAGTTATAGGAATACATTTTTTAAAGATTTAATTTTATTTGTTAGATAAACTAAGAGAAAAGAAATTAACGGAAATGAAAATATTGTACAGTCTATATTTTGATATATACAATATTTTATTTGTAAAATAATAAGAGGAGTTTACCTCAATATAGTACATAGAACACTTCCATATGATACTCTCCAGAAATTAAAGCGAAAAAAATCAAAAACTTACATTAGAGTAAAAAATAAATAATTAAAAACCAATTTAACGCAATTAAAAATTAAAAAGAATCTAACTAAAATATTCAAAACGATTTTCCTTCTGGAGAGTATCATACGGAAGTGTTCTACGTACCATATTGAGGTAAACTCCTCTTATTATTTTACAAATATTAATATCAACGTAGAATGTATTGAGTATTACAGCTCTGATTCATATTATCTAATACAATATTTTAGTATCACAGTAAAAATAATTACAATCTTAATATAAAATGAAACAACCAAACCATTAACTTTTTAATAAATTAATCTAATTTAAAGAAAGAATCCAATGTTGTTTGCACAGTTTTTGTCCTATTTGCATTTTTAACTACAGGGCAGACATTATGAAATGCAACGGTTATTTCTTTATCAATGTTCCTGCAGGCCTACACATTCTTTATTATGCTCTGTGCATTCTGGGCATTTTTTTTAGATGGCTTTGTATGTGTGTATTTTGTCTGTGTGTGGAGGGGGGGGGGGTGCTTTTCCTCACTTTCGTTGGTCTTGGTAAAACATTGTTTTGCTTGGTGCTCAGCCATTCTTCTGGTGTTGGTGTTGCTTTGGTAGAAACTTCATTATTCACCATCACAAACTCTTCAAATTTGCCAACAAAATTCATATGTTCCTTCAAATTCACCGATTCCTCAGTGTTGCTATTACATTATGCTGCTGGAATGGAGCATTGAGAAAAAAAAAAGTCTGTAGCCTTTTCTTTGTCAACTAATGGGGTATTTTAATGGAACTTGTGGATTGGTCACTTGCACACTAGCAAGGCTTTTGTGGATTTATTGCAGGGCTGTGCAAATGGGGGGGGTGCACTGGATGCACCACCAGGGTCCCCAATCTAGGGACCCCAATATGTCTATTATTTTTTGCCTCAACATAAATAAATGCTGTCTCTTAACCCCTTTTGCATCTGGGGCTCCCAAGTACCTTTGCACATCCCTGGTTTATTGGATGATTGTTTTCTACAGCAGCATGTTCGAGAGACAACCAGAGGGAGTAATACCCGTTATCTGATTATCAGCAGTGATTCTTCATGAGGTAAAGTGACAGTGATCACAGTGTGCTGATGTGGGATTTACTCAAAGATGTAACTGCCATCAGGGGTAAATGGAAAGGTTTTTGCTTTCTTAAAGGTGACTACAGTGGTCTCAAACAGTTTTTAAATTCTATACAGTGGAACCAACTGATGATGTTACCAACAGCAAATTCTAAATGGGAAGCATTCAAAGAATTAATCTTGGAAGCTACTAGGCTTTTCATAACAACTAAGAAATATTGTTCAAGGTTTAGGCTAAATGGATGTCAGATGAACTAATGAGACACGTGGCAGGGAAGAAAAATGTGTGGGATTTATATAAACTGTCAGATGACACAGAAACCTGTGGTAGATATAAGCTGGTCTGTAATCAAGTCACAAAGGAGGTTGGATAGGTGAAGGTAGATTATGAGAAATCCTTGGCAAAAGATGCAAAGGATTCTTTACTTATGTAAACTTTAGAAGGAAGGGGATGAATCAGAATGTTCCACTTATCGAATGGTCCCCTTAAAAGTCGAACCATATTGATGGTTCGACTGTTTATGCTCCTGCTTAGGTAGCTGACAAACTGAATGAGTATTTTGTATCTACATTCACACATGAGATATTCAGGGAGGGGAATGCCAGAAGTTTATCAAACTCTGGCAGGGAACTAAATGATTTTGTAAGAATTGAGAGCAAAGTGGAGGAGAAATTGTTGAAGTTAAACATAAGAAAAGCACCTGGGGTGGATAGGATCTATCCAGTTATATTAAGGAGGCAGCAAAGGAAGTAAGCAGGCCCTTAGCTATGATTACGAAGGCATCTTTGGACTCAGGGGAGGATCCCATGGAATGGAGATGTGCAAATGTATCCCCAATCAGAAAGGGGGATCGAAAGATGACACAGGTAATTACAGGCCTCTAAAAGATATTTCTTGGCTAAATGTCTAAGAGTATGAAGGAGTTTACTTATGCATGGGTAATGCACATACATCATTTCTACTACCAAGGTAGTTTTAATGCATAGTTTTAATTATATCTCTTATTGTGAATACCTTCACAACAAGTTACTTTGGTATTGCACTACCTTGAATAAGTAATTCTTCATCTATGGAGAAGACTATTGTTACTTATTCTCAGTGGATACCATCACCCAGATAGCACTGTTTCGAAGCTTATTGTCTTTTCATTTGTGTGGACAGGTACCCTGTTGTTGCAATAATGACAACATTAGAGACTAGTCTCTAATGTTGTCACAACAATAGAGACTTGGCATCTGCGAGGTGATCTGATTGAGGTGTATAAGGCCTTGAATGGTTTGAGCAAGATCAGTGCTAATGGGATTCTATCCCTTGCCCAGATTAATTGCCTGAGGGGACATAAATTCAAACTGAGTAAAGACAGTTGTAAAATAGATGTGTGGAAATTTGTCATTGGCCAGTAGATGGTTTATTGCTGGAACAAATTCCATTTGTCGTGGAACTTGACAGCTTAAATAAATTCAAGGCAGAACTAGATAAACATTTGGAGTGAATGGATGAGTGAAATGGCAGATGTCAGATGAACTACTGTTGAAATGGAAAGGTGTCAGATGAACTACTGTTGAAATGGGAAGGTGTTTTTTTGGCTGATGCTGTATAAGCTTGCTTTCTTGCATCGCATGCCTCTTCTAATGCTAATTCAGACTCACGCAGGCATTTTGCGAAACTAATTCCTGTCTTTAAATCTTTGGAGCCATCCACTGGTGCATTTGAAGTCGCTAATTCCATGTTTCTGAGCTAGATAATTTGCCTTTTCTTGCAAAATCAAACCTGATATTGACAAATTAAATGCACACATTTGTTGGTACTGCTCGAAAGGTTTTGTTTCAAGATTCTCGTGTTTTGCACCACGATTTCGTTTCCTGTTTTTTATCGTTGCTCCAGTGTCATGCTTAAATTTTTTTTTTGGTTTTTCAGTATTGTAGATATAGTAGTAAAGGGATGTTGTATTCTTTTGCAATGTCTGTTCTGCTTTGTTGCATCCTATCATCTTGTATTATTTTCAATTTAATTTCCAGGCTTAATTCTGCCCGTTTACGTTTTGTTGCCATTACACTACTAGACGAGATGTAATATAAACAAACTTTAATTTAAAGACACAAGTTCCAAAGAAGATATCAGCTCAGATAAAATGACACAAAAAAATAGATTATGCTGTAGCAAAAGACTTTGAATTGGCATACAAATTGCAACTGACTTTAATTCCGTGGAGAGCGAGGGAGTGTATGTAAACAACATAGAAACTCTGTTTTTATTCTTATGTTAATTTAACAGCTCATCCTTCACAATGATGTTTTTGAGAGTGCACTTACGTTGTAGCTACCATAAACTGGTTTTGTTCACACAAAAGTAAATTCTAAAAGTCGATGCCATTCTTCGAGAAGCCGGAAACCAGGTGGCCAGAGGCAATAATAGGGAAATAATGAGACAACTGTGCCAAGAAATGTATTAAACATACAAAATAGCAATATTTATTTCTCACAGGGTTAAATGAACTTTGTAATATATATTAACTGAATTTTGTAATAAACAAATATATTTACATAGAAAAGTCCATCCTTTTGCAGGTGAATGGTATGTGCTTCATATAAACGAGTACTTTTATAAACCAAGTTTGTATTAACAAGATTTTACTGTAATGGTACTTTGCCAGCAAGGATAAGGAGGTTATTATCTCATAGCATAGGGAATGATTAGACAGTATCTTCACATAGGTCTGGAAACATTTTAAAAGAGATGTGGGACAGGTGCAGAGAAGAATTACAAGATTAGTTAATCATACAAAAGGATATCTTTACCATGAAAGAATTGAGTTTTACAAACTGCAGCACTTGGAATCTAGGTACATTTTAGGGGACTCTGTGTTTAGGTTACTAAATACCAATAGCATTCTTCCTCTTTCTTAGATCACAGACATAAAAGGACACAAACGTAAATTGAGAAACAATGGTTGCAGGTTACTGTGTGAAAATTTGTTTTCAGCTGCCAGAGAGTATTTGATTACTGGAATAACTGCCATCTAGTGTTTTGGAAATGGGTGATTTTAATATATTTAAGAAAGGATCAATTATTTAGAGGGGGGATGGACAGATGAGGTGGGTACTTTTTTTATTTTTATTTTGGCTACTGTTTTATAAGATTGCTTCCTTGTATTATTTGCTACTACTAATACTTTTTCTACTGATAGCATTGATAATGTGACTACATATTGCAAGGTGTCAGAGGCTGATTTGGTTTGAAAGATTTCGTGTCATTCTGGTATTTCAGATTCTAGAAGAAAAGTAATTATAGACAACACTTCATTCTTATAACTGAAAATTTGATTCCATGACTGACTTTAATGATGACTTTAATCTGTTTTCTGGCTTTTATTTTGTAAAGCAGTTGAATCTGATAATTAGTGATCACTGCAAACGACATCGACTATTTGCCTTAACCAGTTATTGGAAATTAATAGCATTGTAGCCACAGGACTATCGTAAAGAACTGCCTGTTTTTTGTTTTTTTTTGTATTGATATTACAAATAAAATGTAATAATGGGATATCTTACCATATATTAACATAATTATTCTGAAGTGGAGTTTCCCCTAATGAAATATATAACAGGAAAAAAACAGACTAAACCCTTAAATTTGAAGTTGAATTTAATAAATATTTTAACTAATTCTAGTATAGCATTATTTATATGTCAGGAAATTATAATTCCTTCAATTTTTTGATATGTCTGGGTGATTTTATCCATTACTACATTATGCATTGTCAGTGGGCTAAAATAGTATTTAACACTACTTTCTATTTTTAAATTATTTTTAGCTGGAGCAATGAAAGCCTTAAATGGAAAAGGAATAGTTCATAGGGATTTAAAGCCTCAGAACATCCTTCTCTGCCATTCTGGGAAACCCTGTCCGTCTCCTGGTGAGATCACTCTAAAGATTGCAGATTTTGGATTTGCAAGATTTTTACAGGATGGTGTTATGGCTGCTACTCTTTGTGGTTCCCCGATGTACATGGTGAGTAAAAAAAAAAAAACAGGCTGTTATTTCATATATATATATATAATATACATGTTGAGTTGGCTTTGCATTAGCAACACCTACTAATACCCACAAGGTATTAGGACACCTACCTTTACAGGATGGTGTTATGGCTGCTACTCTTTGTGGTTCCCCGATGTACATGGTGAGTAAAAAAAAAAAAAACAGGCTGTTATTTCATATATATATATAATATACATGTTGAGTTGGCTTTGCATTAGCAACACCTACCTGATACCCACAAGGTATTAGGACACCTACCTAATACCTTGTGGGTATTAGGTAGGTGTCCATAATGTAGCCATGGAAAATTCATTCTGAAACCAGTTAGCAACCTGCTGGGTTTTTTAGCAGGGCACATTGTCTCATTAATAGACAGCGCGGTTGTCTGAATACACTATCATCATGAAGGGTACTTGGTTGGGGGATGATAGGAGACAGTTGTCATAAGTGGGCATACCTCTGGAGTAACCAGTGTAGAAAGTTGATTCCCTCAGGATCAGTGCTGGGGGCCACTTCTCTTTTTTATTTTCCTTAATGACACTGATGAGGGAGTGCAGGGGAAGTGTGAAAGTTTGATGATGATTTAAAGGTAGTATTGTGCTAACAGCAAGAACCACATGCTTCTAAATATGAGGTTTCCACCTAGGGCACAGAAATCCAGGAGTTACTTCAAGCGGAGGTGGGGGGGGAATTAAAAGTGTTCTAGGCCAAAGACTTGGGATTGCGATTCACTCAAACATGAAATTTTTCATACATTTAAGCAGATAACTAAGAAGGCATGTGTGTTTTGCCTATGATACAAAGACCTTGACAAGGGGGGAAAAGGGTGCCATTGTTCCTTCATATAAGGCAATAGTGAGACTACATTTACAAAATTGTGTTTAAGTTTGGAGACCATGAAGAAGACAACTTCCAGAAAGGGTTCAGAGAGGGGCACTCTTTCCATGCCCATATGAAAATTGGCTTAAAAACTGTATCATACAAAACTTGGCAACTAGACATCTTGTTGGGGAGCAGGACCTGATGGAGTTGTATAAGACCCTGAAAGGAATCAGTAAAATGAGCTATATTTTCACTGGCAAAAGAGAGAGAAGAACCAGGAAGCAAAATACAAAATTCTGGAGGAATAACAGAATACCGGATTTCATATTGGAATGTGCTGGATATCACTGGAATGAATTGCCTGCAACTGTGGCTGAGGTGGATGGTCTGATTAAGTTCAAAGTTGAGTAGAACATAGCACTGTCTGGAGCGTGTGAAAGTAATGCAACAAAATTTGGTAGGTACGTTCTTCAGAGGATGCAGATGACAATTATATAAAAAATAAAATTAATTTTAAAAAATTCTCCATTGGGAACCATTTTTCTCCATCTCACTGTAGTAATATAGTTGGCAACAGATTTTCTTGCTCTTTTGGCAAAAACATAGTTTTTATCCACCTTTCTCTTTTATCAAAAAAAAAAATAAATAAAAATTAAAAATGTTAAAATTTGAATTTTTTTAAAAATCTCTTGCAAGTTGGGTTGTGGATTCAGTTGTCAGTATGCACAGTGTTGTGCTTACTGAGATGAAAACAAGAACTAAAATTGGCATGGCAACATTGTCACTTTATTGTTTGATCACTCTCTCTCAGGAATTACGAAAGAAACCATATTTTTTTCTTGATTTGCTCATACAGCATCTTACTGTCATTATATCCCGTCTTGTCTTTTTTCTTTCAAAAAAATAAAAATAAATAATAAATGCTGCTTCCGCACTCATCTTCAGCGACACACATTTCTAGACAAAATAGTGTATCCTTAGGGATAACCCCAACAATTGCTCTTCTTTACATAAACATATCACAAATATTGCTCCTTCTGCATTTAAAAAAATGAAGTTCTCATGTTTGCTGTTAGTGTTACTTTTTTATAAACTGCTCTACCCTAAATTAAACTGCGAACGCTCTGGTTTATGATGGAGAACCCATATTTTTTTATTCTCGATTTGACCTCATCTGTTCGTTGTTTGGTTTTTAGGAGCATTAGCAACTAAGGCCATATTGCTTCGGGGATATGCGGTGGTCATTCCCTGACCTTTCTGCATTCTTCGTATTTGGTGGTCACAGGCTTGAACCCCGGTCTAATCAAGCAGCAGTGCATAGCACATGCTGCCCACCTGGCTACGGAGGCGCCGTTGACCTCATCTCCATCTTACTGTAATAATATGGGTAGTAAGCAGAGCAGTTTCTTCTGAACTGTTCTGCATACTAATCTGAACTGCCAACTCTGGTTTATGACAGAGAAGTCATACTTTTTACTCGAATTGACCTAATTTCTATCTCACAGTAATATAGTCGGTTACAAAGAATTTATTTTATTTATTTATTTTTTTTTGGGCAAAAATTTTTCTTTCTCTTTTAGCAAGAAAATAGTAAAACTATGTTAAAATTTTAATTTTTATAAGAATTATTTGAATTTCTGCTCATTTTTATTAATTGATTGGCCACTGGGTGTGCTCATCTATTTTGCAAAATAGATATGTGGGATAATAGCCTGAAATAATTTCATGTAATATGTGATCATTTCATCATATTTGTGTGAAGAAAAGGTATTTAATAGTACCTTTCAGTAAGATTCCAAAGAAATACGACATAAAATTTCAGAGGACATATGCGCAAGATTTTTCACTATCAGTATTGGTAAATGCTTCAGGTTATTCATAAGGAGATGCCTAATGTTATACTATGAAATCCCTTACCAATACTGATATAGAAAGATAGGGATTTTTTCAAGAAACTGGTACTTAGTGCTAATAATGTGCCTGTTGTGGATACAGTCTAAACATTAGAGTAGCAGGGATGCTTAAAAGAAGGGATGAGCACTTTTGCTTATACTTTTTAAATTACAAAGTATAAGCGATCACTTGCTTTGCTTAGGATTAATTTCACCAGAAAGCAATCCTAAGTAGGCCAAGAGGCAGATAATGCTAGACATGTTCTACTCACTCAAGCAGAAAGTCTGTTTGTATTCTTTTATTCTGGTTTGAATAAAGTGCTTGAACATAAATAAATAAATAAATTTTCTGTTTATACTCTGGGATGATCAAATGGTCAGAGGAGTTCACAAGATAGACAGAATACAAGAAACAGCACTGGCTTGAACCCCCAGTCACTCGAGGCACGTGTACTTATGCACCCGCGTGCCTGACCACTCGGCTACGGTAGCCATAGCTGAGTGGTCTTCCGATAACTCTTCAGTCATGTGTACTGAGATATTGCTCTTCACATCCATGTACTGAGGTAATTACTGCTAGGTATGTTGAAGAATGTCATATGTGAATTTGTTATACCAAAAGTTTTCAAATGTCGGGTCAAAGTTTCTTCTGCTTCCATTTTGAAAGATTTCCATTCTGACTTAGTTGTAGGCATTCATTCTGTTACGTTTTCAGAGAGTCTAAAACAAGAGAAGATTTTGTCCTTTTGTTCAGTGATGAGGAAGTGTTTTATTACTGAATGTGACTACATCACTCACAAGAGGCGCCTCCGTAGCCAGGTGGGAAGCAGCAGTGCGTAGCACATGCTTATTGATTAGACCGGGGTTCGAGCCTGTCACCACCAAATATGGAGGATGCGGAAAGGTCAGGAAATAACCACCGCATATCCCGGAGCAATATGGCCTTAGTTGCTAATGCTCCTAAAAACCAAATAACTAACTAATTACTCAAAAGGTCCATTAGAAAAATGATGTTATTGTAAATCCTGAGGTAATAAAAATTACATCAGTTTGCGGTGCATCATTTTAAAATTTGAAATCTTTTATTGACAAGTTTTGAGTAATTCTTGGTGTTGTTAATAGATGAAGCAATAGGTTTTGCATCATCAGTTTTGTGACTTTCGGTGTGGGAATCTCTGGACAATATGCAGTGGGCCATGGTTGGGGAACTGAAAACAATAGAAAACTGTTCTGCCTACTAAACTAAACTGCCTACTCTCTGGTTTATGATGGACAAGCCATATTTTTTACTTGACTTGATTTTTTTTTTCTCCCTCTCACTGTAGTAATTTAGTTATAATGTACAAGACCTAGAAATAGCACTATCTAAAACAAAAACAATAAATGTCCAGGTTTTGACCTCTTAGAGGTTGAGATCATCAACAAAACCAAACAAATACTTCTAATAGGCAATTTGGACACAAGATGTCCACAAATCAAAATTAATACCACCACTATAAAAATGGTAACAAACTAAAATATCTTGGAGTAGTCTTCGATTCAAAATTAACTTTTTATCCACATTTGACCTACTTGGGGAAGAAAGTGATAAATTATGCAGGTATAATTGCCAGGATCAGTTGGGCAGACTGGGGGCTCAAAAGAAAGACCCTGGCAATCATATACCATGCATTGTTCCTACCTTTTATCACCTTTGGAGCCAGTACATGGTTCACCTGCTTGACCATAGTAAGAAAAAGGAACAAATTAGAATCGATACAAAGGACAATGCTTCTCACTATTACCAGGACATGTCGCACAGTGAGCACACCTGTGTTACAATTGCTGGCTGTAGCTCTCCCACTTTACCTGGAAGTAGCCAAAAGAGGTTGTATTATACACTTAAAAAGGGTATACCCACAGAATTTCTGGGGATAGTCCTTGATACAGCCAACATCTTCAATGCTGAAAGAAAAATAATTGCCACAAAGCTCCATGAGCTATGGCAAACAAAATGGGAGCAACAAACCAGAGGTCTAGTTACCAAACGTTTTCTGCCACGGGTGGCAATGGTCAATCTCAATATTGAGCACTCAATCTAACTCCAGTCTACAACCACCATACCTCTGCCAGCAAGGAACAATAAACTTAACTAAATATGCAGGGGCACCGACTTGAAAATTATAGCAAAACTCATGAATAAATTATACATGTTTTTTAGAAATTGACTGTCAAGCACTACCTTCCAATCACAACATGACCTCTTATACAGCATCGCATGTAAAAATTGGGAAGCCGTTTATGTAGGATCTACCATGGGGGGGGGGGCACTGTTTTGAGCAAAACAACATGAAGCTTCAGTTTGGGCGGGTCATTCAAATGCATTGGAACTTTTGTTTCGTTCAATAAATGAACAACATTCATTCGCCTTTAATGAAACACAAATAATAAATATTCAACATAACTACCATAAATTACTTTGTGGAAACCCTAGAGATGAAGCTATGTAAAAATTCAATCAATATCCATAGACCATTCTTATCATCCGACAATTAGTCATTTATATGAATGCGTGAAGAATAAACATTACAACATAAGACAAAGGTTTCGGGTTAATTGTGTATTGCTCTTATTTCTATGAACATGTTGTTTCAAAAAGTTTTAGTCCAACTTAAGGAATGAAGATAATAATGGCTCCATATACAGCTAAGTTTTTTAGACCATTTAATTTCAATTTTAATGTTGAGTGACGTAATGTTTTCCTTGCTGGCAGAGGTATGGTGGTTGTAGACTGAAGTTGGATTGAGCGCTCAATATTGAGACTATGAACACTATTGTTCTGACAGTGGGGAAGATGTTTAACATTTTTTATAAATTTTATATCACCTTTACAACGCATTAACAAAGAATTGTGTTAATGCGTTGGACTAGGAGAGTTGGTTGAAAAAGAAGTATCCTACATCAAAAATAAAGGTAATCACCGTTGATTTCATAATATAATAGAATATAGGAATTATCGAGAACTTAATAACTCTCTATTATCAATTGAGAGTTAATAACTCTCAATTGATAACTCTCTATTAATAACTCTCTATTATCTATATGAATGTATAATTTATGACATCCCCCAGAACACAGCTAGTAGCACAGATTGGCTCCTTCCAAGGGGAGAAGAACATCTATTCATTATAGAAGAGGAAAATTATAAAGCCTTTACAACCTTCACACAGAAAGTATTCGAAATGCACAGAACTATCCAAAGAATGGCAATTCAGCCCCCCAGCAATTAAATAATAATTAATATTTAAAATTGCCCACGTCTCCCACCCACGACCTAATAACTGTCAGGACAGCAGTATTCTGTGCCACGACACAACAAAACTTGATTGGCCTGCCATGTGTAGGAACCTCGGGCTCCACACCAAATAAGTAACCATGTGGGGGAAGGAGATGTACAGGCAGCCAGGGAAGCAGATTAGCTGAAAAATATCAGTAAGCTGGTAGCAAGGGGATGCAATGTAGAATGAAAGACAGAATGAATAGGCTGTCACTGAGTGAAAGAGTAAATTAGGAATTATGGTAAAAGGGAATAAATATCAGTTTTGGTGAAAGAAAGAGTGACCATCACAAGGTAAAGAGAGTGAATGAGTGTTATGGTGAATGGGAATGAGTGGAAATCAAATCTAATTGGCTGAAAGAATACAAAGTTAATAATAACTTACACTACTTTATATATACTAACAAACATTTACTAACAACACAAACACTATCACTGCATTCTCCTCTGGCTTGCAAAAAACTTGCGGGTAGGCCTGCACCTCAACTGAAGAATAACAGTTAAGTTGAGGTGCCCAGAGAGTGTAGTGCAGAAAGCAAGAGTCGAACAAGTGAAATGAAAACGAAAAGAATGAATGAGAGTGTGTGTGAGAAAAAGAACACAAACGATAAATGTTACAGTTAAATACACACTAATATTTTATATTCTTTCTTATTTAGCTTAATTATTAAGCATTAGTATTTAAATTGCATTACACACCGTTGCATTCCCCCCCCCCTGGTGTGTGAGAAGAGATGAATGACTGACTGAGGAAAAAAAAAATATATATATATATATAAAACCTAACAGGAAAAAAAAAATTATTATAAACTATAAGAAAAAAGTATAAAAATAGAATGCAAGTAGAGTGAGAATGCAGATTATGAATGAAGTAAATGTGTGTCTCTCCCACTCCCCCAGAGCGGGATGCACAGTGTGACCTTCCTACTGGATTCGACAAGACATGGACCTGACAATCATCACCTAGGAAGACATACTTCAGCTTTGCTGCCAACACGGCATTTGGCAATCTGAACTGGGTACTCTAACCTGGTTCCCTTTAAAACCCCATTCCCAGTCAGAGGTGGGAGGAGACGAGTCTGTCTCCTCCCCTTCCTGCCTCCCCCATACTTTACCTGGTGGGGCTCGTCTTTGGGGATGCATATGTTATCGTACCCATCCTTCTGCCTGTTTCCCCCCAGTTTCCAGTCCCCCAAAACTCTAAATAAACTGCCAAATTCTAATCAACCTCTAAAAATTCAACCTCTTTCGGCCTTTCCAAATTCTAGTGTTCACTTCCCCCCTCATTTTTTTAATATAGGTCTTGCCATGAAATCCTTGGGAAATAGATGGCAGGGCCTGCCAGAGTACTTAAATAATTGGCTTGGTGCCTGACCTGCTTCCTTGTGGCAAAGTGTGGGCAATGATGGGTCCCAATAGGAGCCCAACGGCTAAATGGTCAGAGAAACAACAATAACACTACACAACAAACCACTCCCCACACACTTTATAAATCTTTGGCTTCCACAGAGTTTTGTGTCACTTACAAAGAGTATAACGTGGAGATGGGGGAACCCCCGGTGTCATCAGACAAATAACACACTTTACACTTTGTATTAATATAGTTGGTTACAAAGGGTTAGTTTCTCTGTCTTTTGGCAAAAACAATAGTTTTTTCCCTTTTTTATTTAATAAAAATAACACTATATTAAAATTTGAAGCTTGGAATAGATTCCTTTTCAAGGAAGCTTGAACTATATCCCAATTCATGTCGAACAGTTCCTCTTTGCAGTGCTCAGCAGGAGAGATATTTCAGCCAAGACAATTCAAGCAGAAATCCAGAGATAAAAAATTCCTGGGTTAGCTAATATTTGAAAGCATACCATACTTGTAAACTGTCCTGTGAATGAATTTTAATAAAAAATATGTAATAAGCAAAATTTAATTTATAGTGCAGTGTAGATTTCAACAAAACCTGCTTTTCTGCAAAATTTCCTGTTTTGCTTATGATAAGGAGATGATTGTCCCCTTGTATAAGGTAATGGTCAGGCCACACCTTGAGTATACAGGTCTGGAGGCCTCATTTTAGGAGGGATGTAGAGCTGCTGGAATGAGTACAGAGAAGGGCAACGAGATTGGTGAGTGGAACAAAAGGTTGGTGTTGCCAAGAAAGGCTTAAGTTCTGCAAATTGCAGCTTCTGGAGACTAGGCACCTGCAAGGTGATCTGATTGAGGTGTATATGGCCATGAATGGATTGAGCAAGCTGAATGCTAATGGAATTCTTCCTCTTGCTCAGATTACTCACCTGAGGGGGCATGAAATTGAGGAAAGGCAATTGTAGAATAGAGTGCAGAAATTTGCCTTTAGCCAGTGGGTGGTTGATAGCTGGAACAAACTTCCATCTGTCGTAGTGGAGGTCAGCAACTTAAATAAGTTCAAGGCAGAACTAGACAAACATTTAGAGCGAATGGATTAGTGAAATGGGAAAGGTTTTTTTTTTTTTTTTGGCTGATTCTATATAAACTTGCTTTCTTGCATCATATGCCCTACAAATGCTAATCTCAAACACCCAATGTCCAGCTTTCTAAAAGTCAAAGTTGGCAGTTGTTTGATGTTTTTATGTATCAACGTTTTCTGCCAAACATAAAATGTGGTATCACTTGTCAACGATTTTGCCACAATATTAAGAGTATGGTACCGTACCTTACATTATCTCCTCTTCCAAATAGGTATTAGTGTAATTGTTAAGTACTTTCTGTGTGCCTCGGTGTGATATTGTTGTGGTTTAGTAGAATCCGAAACCAAGTAATGGAAAGGGTTTTTTTTTTTTTTTTTTGTTAGTTGTTGGTGCATCGGCTTCTAAGGCCATAATGCACCTCCCAAAGTTTTTGCATTCGAACCTGCGACCTTTGGGTTGCCAGGCAGGCACTTTACCCACCTGGCTAGCCCGGTCGGCAATGGAAAGGGTAACTGCTGAACTAAACATTATTGGTGATGTTTCTCATGTGCTGTATGATGCTATTCATTAGTATTACTGCTCAGTCAGAAATGTTAACCTTCTTAACAGCTTACTGATTTCTTCTTTTAACAGTTTAGGGTTAGGCTTTAGAAAGCCTGTTCCTAGATCTCAAGGTGAGGTTAGTATCTCCATCTTGGTTGTCTGTGGTCTTCTTCCTTTAGGTTTATAATCTAGAGCTTGTCGGGGAAGTTTATTTTTATTCATTCTTTGCAATTGGTTAAGCCAATTTTTCTGATGATCTCTTTCATTTAATATATTGGTTACGATTGTTAATTTTCTTATCTGTTTTTCTTTTAATCTAACCTTGTCATACCTAGAAGGGGTTGTAAGAATTTCATCTGCTGCTTCCAATCTCTGACTGTCTCTTTGCTTAAAAACCCAGTTTTCACTTGCATATTTTACAGCTGCTTTTGATATGATATCACATCTTAACTGAGTTTCTGTAGTCGTTTGTTTTCCAAACGACTGCAGACATACAGACTGTTCCATAAGATCTGGGATGAGAGACAGGTGCAAAAGGACTGGAAAGAAGGTTTGATTATCCCATTATTCAAGAAGGGGAACAGGAAAAAGTGTTCCAATTATAGAGGCATCGCACTGACATTACATGTAAGTAAGCTTTATGAGAGAGGAAGATAAGAGGAACGATTAAAAATAGGATGACCGAGGAACAGTACGGCTTTAGACCTGGCAGATCGACAGTGGATCTAATTTTCTGCATCAGGCAACTGATGGAAAAGTGTTATGAACACAATAAAGAATTATGAATGGCATTTTTTGATATAACGTAAGTGTTTGATGCTGTAAAGAGAGAGCGAGAGAGAAAGTGTGGGAGGTTTTGAGAAACTTGGGGATAGACGAACATCTGGTGGAGAGAATTGAGAATATGTGCACCACAATACAGTGAGCAAAGTAAGAACAGTGATAGGATTGATGGAGAGCTTCAAAATAACATCAGGTTTGAGGCAAGGAGGCATCCTGTCACCACTACTGTTCATAGCTCTCGTGAATGATGTGCAATGTTGAGTGATGGAACAACTTGGACACGACCAGATGAAAGTCGTGCTCTTTGCAGATGACCTCTGCATATGGGAAGAGAGCAGGGAACAAGTGCAGCGGCAAGCTGATATATGGGCTATTTCGGCCAATGAATTTGGACTGGTTTTCAGTCAGGAGAAGAGTGAAATAATGGTTCTATAGAGGAGTGGCGAGCTTGACGGATACATTACAATGGAAGGGAAACAGGTTAACAACTTCAAGTATATAGGAAGCATCATTACAAAGATTGGAGTAATAGATGAAGAAATAAGTAGAAGGATACAAGTGGGTGGGAATTTTTATAGGCAGACAAAGATCTGATCTGGAACAGGAACATATCACTGAAGTGTAAGACGGCTATATATCAGGCCTGTTACATACCAGTTTTGACATATGCATCTGAAACTTGGACTATGAGGAAAAAAGATGACAGCAGAATTCAGGGGGCAGAAATGAGATTTGTGAGGACCATAGCCGGAAAGACAAGACAAGACAAGACATGACAAAATCAAGAATGATGTAATTAGGGAGAGAATTCAGGTTGAAAAACTCCAGAATAGGATGTAAAGCTCTTGTTTGAAATAGTTTGGACATGTCAAGAGGATGAATGAGAGGCTTTTTGCCAAGAAGAATGTTTGATTTACAATTAAGGGACAAAAGACTAAGGGGGACAAAGAATGAGATGGCAGGACATGATAAAGACAGATGTCATTAAGAGAGGAGGAAATTGGAGTGAAATCAACGACGGAGAGAAGTACACGGACCGGGCATGATGGCGAGGCTTCATACATTGACCCATGGAATAGCAGAACGATGATGATGAGTAGAGGAAAAACTCTGGCCCGCATCTTCTGTCCATGTAATTTAATAATTTGTCTGAGCCTTCCTTAAATTTATTCAGACTACCCACTTCCACATTATTACATGGAAGTTTGTTCCACCAGTCAGTTACTCTCTAGTTGAAAGCAAATTTTCAGACATCTAACCTGCAACAGTATTTTTTTCAATTTAAGTTTGTCTGCTTATGTGTGTTGTCTGAGAAAGAATAACCATGCCATTCATTCAATCCATTTAAAGCCTTAAATACTTTAGTCAAGTCTTATTGCAGGTGCCTAGTTTCCAGATGTTGCAGCTTACAGAACTAGTCTTTCTTAGTAAGAGCACCTTTGTGCCCCAGACATATCTGGTTGCTCTTTGTTCCCATTTCAGCACATCCACATCTTTTCTAAAATGAGGCTTTCAGACCTGTATACATTACTCAATTTCATCTTAATCATTGCCTTATACAATGAGATAATTACCTCCAGTGTCCCTTCAGTTTCAGCTCATTGATTGAGCTGTCCTAGCAGCTTGTCTGTGCTGCTCAGAGAACCTCATGTTGGAACATAAGGCTTCCCCTGGGTTTCTTTCCCTCTTTAATTATTGAGTGTGTTAGCATCCAGTTGATATATTATTCTGAGATTACTGTTGATCTCAGCCCAGCTGCCTAATTTTTCTACGTCATATTTGTTTATCCTATCTTGAGTACCCTTCTGATTAAGAGACATTGGAAATGGAGCTGTTTCTTGATTCCTGTAATTAACCATCTTGCCAACTTTTGTGTCATCAGAAAACTTAGGCATAGTTTTGATATGTCTTTGTGCAAGTTAGCATTAGCAAAGGCACATGATGCAAGAAAGCAAGTTTATATAGCATCAGCCAATAAACACACACACACACACACACACACACACACACACACACACACACACACACACACACACACACACACACACACACACACACACACACACACACACACACACTCTTCTCATTCCCATCCACTCGCTCCAAATGTTTTCTAGTTCTGCCTTGAATCTATATAAGCTATCAACTTCTACAACGAATGATGGAAGTTTGTTCCAGCAATCAACCACTCGCTGGCTAAAGGCAAACTTCCACACATCTATTCTACAACTGTCTTTCCTCAATTTGAATTTATGCACTCTCAGGCGATTATTCTGAGCAATGGGAAGAATGCCATTAGCATTGAGCATACTCAAACCATTCAAAGCTTTATACACCTCAATCAGATCGCCTCGAAGGTGCCTAGTCTCCAGACACTGTAATTTGCAAAATTTAAGCCTTTCTTCGTAAGAGCAACCCTTTGTTCCATTCACTAATCTTGTTGCCCTTCTCTGTACTCGTTCCAACAGCTCTACCTCTTCTTAAAATGAGGCCTCAAGACCTGTGTACAGTACTCAAATTGTGGCCTGACCATTGCTTATACAACAGGATAATCACCTCCTTATCCTTGCTAGAAAAATTCCTGTTTATCCTGACAACACACCATGAGCTACTCTTGCAGACCATCTGCACTGTTCAAAAAACTTCATATCTGACTGCACAATTACCCCTAGGTCCTTTTCACTCTCTACCACTGTCAGTGTAGTACCACACAGTTGATACTTTACTGTGGGATTACTGCTTCTCATGTGAAGTACTTCACATTTGTCAATGTTAAACTTCAGTTTCCACCTTTCAGCCCACCTGCTCAACTTTTCTAGATCCTGTTGCAGCAGCGTACTGTCATTAACAGCTCTGCCAATCCTCATATCATCTGCAAACTTGGACATTAAGCCTGATATATCATCATCAATATCATTAATAAATACAGAATACAACAATGGACCTAACACTGAACTCTGGGGGACTCCATTAGCATTAGCATTTAGCATTAGTAGAGGCATTTGATGCAAGAAAGCAAGCTTATGCAGCATCAGCCTAAAAAAAAAAAAAAAAAAAAAACCCACTTTCACTTCACCCCTCTGTTCGTTCAAAATACCTGTCCAGCTGAGCCTTAAACTTATTTAGGCTATCAACCTCCACCACAAGGGATGGAAGTCTGTTCCACCAACCAACCACCCGCTGGCTAAAGGCAAATTTCCGCACATCTATCCTACATCTGTCTTTCCTCAATCTGAATTTATGCCCTCTCAGGTGATTTTTCTGAGCTAGAGGAAGAATCCCATCAGCATTGAGCATGCTTAAACCATTCAAGGCTTTATACACCTCTATCAGATCACCTCGCTGGTGCCTAGTCTCCAGACACTGTAATTTGCAAAACTTAAGCCTTTCTTCGTAAGAGCACCCCTTTGTTCCATTCACTAATCTTGTTGCCCTTCTCTGTACTCGTTCCAGCAGCTCTACATCCTTCTTGAAATGAGGCCTCCAGACCTGTATACAGTACTCTAGGTGTGGCCTGACCATCGCCTTATACAATGGAATAATCACCTCCTTATCCCTGCTGGAAAAATTCCTGTATATCATTGACAATACTCCATGAGCTACTCTTGCAGCCCGTCTGCACTGCTCAGAGAACTTCATATCTGCCTGCACAACCACCCCCAAGTCCCTTTCATTCTCTACCACTGTCAGTGTAGTACCACAGAGTTGATACGTTGCTCTGTGGTTGCTGTTTCCCATGTGTAGTACTTTACATTTATCAATGTTAAACTTCATTTGCCACCTCTCAGCCCATCTGCTCACCTTTCCAGATCCTGTTGCAGCAGCATAGTGTCAGTAGTGTCCTTGACAACCCTGCCAACCTTTGTATCGTCTGCAAACTTGGACATTAAGCCCGATATACCATCATCAATATCATTTATAAATACAGAAAACAATAATGGACCCAACACTGAGCCCTGAGGGACTCCACTAATAACATCAGTCCATGATGAGCAGTGTCCATTGATTACCACTCTCTGTCTTCTCCCCCTCAACCACCCCTTTATCCATAGCAGCAATTTGCCTCCAATGTCACACTGCTCCAATTTGTGTAGCAGTCTTCCATGTGCAACAGTATCAAAAGCCTTTCTAAGATCCAAGTATATAATGTCAAAATTATTCCCTGCATCCAGTTCTTTTGTGACTGCATCATAGTATCCAATCAAGTTGGTCAGGCAAGACTTCCCCTTAACAAAACCATGCTGTGTCTGAGCTATAACTGAAGTTTCTTGTCTAAATGATCCTGCAGTGCTTCTTTAACCAGTGCCTCCATTAATTTTCCTGGAACAGAAGTTAAGCTCACAGGTCTATAATTACTTGTCAGCCTTTGATCCTCCTTTGTGAATTGGGGTCACATTTGCACATTTCCAGTCTATGGGTACCTCCCCTGAGTCCAAGGAAGCTCTCATAATTATGGCTAAGGGTTTGCTTACTTCCTTTGCTGCCTCCTTTAATATAACTGGATAGATCCCATCCACCCCGGGTGCCTTTCTTGTGTTTATCTTCAACAGTAACTCCTCCACTTTACTCCCAGTTATTTCAAGATTCTGTAGCTTACTGCTAGAGTTGAATACACCTCTGGCATTCCCCTCGCTGAATAACTCCTCATGTGTGAATGTCAATGCAAAATATTCATTTAGTTTGTTAGCTACCTGAGCAGGATCATCAACACTTGACCCATCAATATCAAGTGGACCAATCTGATTCATCCCCTTCCTTCTAGAGTTTACATAAGTAAAGAACTCTTTGCTGTTTTTCTTTGCATCCCTTGCCAAGGATTTCTCGTAATCTGCCTTCGCCTGCCTAACCTCCTTTGTAACGTGGTTGCATATCAACTTGTATCTATCATAGGCTTCTGTGTTATGTGTTAATTTGTATGTATCCCATGCATTTTTCTTCTCTGCCATATGCCTCATTAGTTCATCTGACATCCATTTTGGCCTAAACCTTGAACAATATTTCTTAGTTGGTATGTAAAGCCTAGTAGCTTCCAAGATAAGTTCTTTGAATGCTTCCCATTTTGAATTTGCTGTTGGTAACATCATCAGTTGGTCCCACTGTATAGAATTTAAATACTGTCTCAGTCCATCGTAGTCGCCTTTACGGAAGCAATAACCCTTCCCTTTACCCCTAATGGTAGTTACCTCTTTGAGTAAATCCCACTTCAGCACACTGTGATCACTGCCACCTAGTGGTTCATTTATCTGCAGATTCTTAATGCATGAAGAATCACTGCTGATAATCAAATCAAGAGTATTACTCCCTCTAGTTGCCTCCCGAACATGCTGATGTAGAAAACAATCATCCAATAAATCCACAAAAGTCCTGCTAGTGTGTGAGTAACCAGCCCCCAAATTCCAGTCAATATCTGGGAAATTAAAATCTCCCATTATAAGACACTCTGATTTACTGGCCCACTCTATTTCCCTGTACAGTTCCTTATTATACTCATCAGAGTCATTAGGCCTATAGCACACTCCTACTCTCAATTTTGATCTCCCAATGTTTATGTCACACCAAACTGACTCCACACTGCACTGTCCAGCGATGTCGACTGGCTTCACTTCCTTGGTTTTTATGTGTTTCTTAACTAATAACATAACCCCTCCTCCCTTCCTATCCTGTCTATCCTTTCTGTAGAGGTTGTACTCCCCAAATTGCAGTTCTGCATCCCTTATATCTGTGTGACACCACGTCTCTGATATCCCAACTATATCTGCCTTCGATGTTTTGAGCAATACCTCAAATTCATCAAATTTATTTACTAAACTCCTAACATTGGTGTACACGCAATTATACCTGCACCTGTTTCTATTCTTAGCTACCCTAACACAACCCATGTGTTTACTTGTACCGCAATGGCTCCCAGCAGTCTCTGAAATACCATGCATCTTGTTTTTCAGGCTTCTGCTCATTCTAATAGAAGCAGTGCAAGAAGCTCTTTCACCTCTGCCAGTGGCTACTGTCAATCTATTGGTCTTTGTCTCCCCCCAAGCTAGCAGTTTTCCGACCCACCTAACACTGCCTCGATAGCATCAGCAAATATTCATGCACCCTTTCTATTTAAGTGTATCCCATCCCTGTAGAAGCAATCTCTCCTGTTAACAAGTACAGTCCAGGCTGAAAAAAATTCTACCCCTTGAGCCTTGCACAATCTTTCCAGGGCCGAATTGATCGACAAGGCTCTCATCATATACTCCCTCCTATCGTGTCTGGGCAGAATTGCAGACACTTTCAAATTCAACCCTAATTCCCGGCTTTTGTTCAACAGTGACCTGTACTTGTTAAGTAATTCTGCCGGTCTCCTACTCTTAATATTATTAGTGCCAACGTGTACAACTATATCACCTTTTGTGCCCTTAAAAGATGATATTCGCTCTACAACGTCATCAACCTTTGCCCCTGGCAGACATACCCTGGTCCTGTTCCACCTATCTTTTTTACAAAGCATGTTCCCCGTTTCCCTGACAATAGAGTCACCAACAACTACTAGTTCCTTCGGGACCAGCGCATTCTGCCTTAGGGGTTGTCTCTGTGTCACGCGATGCCCAAGTGCAAGCTCTGGCGTTGATGTGGGCAGCTGAGAGCCTGATGGGCCCCTCAATTTAGTTTCTTCGAGGGCATCCACCCTGTCCTTCAAGCTCTCATATAGGCCCACAAGAACGCCGAGTTGTTGCCTGATATCGATACACTCCTTGCATCGCGCACACACAAAGACATCCCCCTTGGCAGTATCATGTCCCGTACCCGATTGCTCTGCAAACATCAAGCAAACATTTTATAAGGCTGTGAGTCAGAGACAACTGCCCCCCTCAGTTCTGCTCTGAGCCACAGCACTTCCATTAGCTTGAGCCTTTTGCTTTGCTGCTCTGGTCTGAGTCATGATTCTATTAATTTATTAATTAATTATGTTATGTTATTAATTATATTACGTTTGTAATCTAAGTCGTTATATGTATTTATTTAAACGTACAATTTAACTGCTAACGAAGTTCAACTAACGCTATCTAGTACGGTATATAACCTACGGTATATCTAGTACGGTATCACAATGGCGGGAAAGTTACTAACGGTGACGGTAGTTACGAACACGTGGAAACCCTTACCGATACTTTTACAAGGCCGAGTAAAGAATAAATACACCAAATTAATCAAAAAATCACAAAATAATGTTATACTACTAAATTTAAATCAAAAGTTTTAGAAAAACAATAATTTCAAATCAATAAATAAGAAAAATCCACTTAGCGGCTTTGAACACGACCGTCACTAGTAGCCTCGTCAGCAGACCTCCACTAATATTAGTCCACGAAGAGCAGTGTCCATTGATTCCCACTCTCTGTCTTCTCCTACTGAACCATCCCTTTATCCATAGCAGCAATTTGCCTCCAATGCCACACTGCTCCAATTTGTGCAGCAGTTTTCCATGTGCAGCAGTATCAAAAGCCTTTCTAAGATCCAAATAAATGATATCAAAATTATTCTTTGTATCCAATCAAATTGGTCAGACAAGACTTCCCCTTAACAATATGATCCTGATGATCAAGATGATCCTGCAATGCTTCTTTAACGAGTGCTGCCATTAATTTCCCTGGAACAGAAGTTAAACTAACAGGTCAGTAATTGCCTGTCTCCCCCTTTGATCCTCCTTGGTGGATTGGGGTCACATTTGCACACCTCCAGTCCATGGATACCTCCTCTGAGACCAAGGAAGCTCTCATAATTATGGCTAAGGGTTTGCTTACTTCCTTTGCTGTCTCAGGAGAGGTACCTATGGACTGGCATTCCCCTCCCTGAATAACTCCTCATGTGTGCATGTAGATGCAAAATATTCATTTAGTTTGTTAGCTACCTGAGCAGAATCATCAACAGTTGAACCATTGATATCAAGTGGACCAATCTGATTTATCCCCTTCCTTCTAGAGTTTACATAAGTAAAGTACTCTTTGCTGTTTTTCTTTGCCAAAGATTTCTTGTAATCTGCCTTTGCCTGCCTAACCTCCTTTGTTACTTGGTTACAGACCAGCTTATATCTATCATAGGCTTCCTTGTCACCTGTTAATTTATATATATCCCATGCATTTTTCTTCTCTGCTACATGTCCACAGAGAGTGGTAATCAATGGACACTGCTCATCGTGGACTGATGTTATTAGTGGAGTCCCTCAGGGCTCAGTGTTGGGTCCATTGTTGTTTTCTGTATTTATAAATGATATTGATGATGGTATATCAAGCTTAATGTCCAAGTTTGCAGATGATACAAAGGTGGCAGGGTTGTCAAGGACACTACTGACACTATGCTGCTGCTGCAACAGGATCTGGAAAGGTTGAGCAGATGGGCTGAGAGGTGGCAAATGAAGTTTAACATTGACAAATGTAAAGTACTACACATGGGAAACAGCAACCCCAGAGCAACGTATCAACTCTGTGGTACTACACTTACAGTGGTAGAGAATGAAAGGGACTTGGGGGTGATTGTGCAGGCAGATATGAAGTTCTCTGAGCAGTGCAGACGGGCTGCAAGAGTAGCTCATGGAGTATTGTCAATGATATACAGGAATTTTTCCAGCAGGGATAAGGAGGTGATTATTCCATTGTATAAGGCAATGGTCAGGCCACACCTAGAGTACTGTATACAGGTCTGGAGGCCTCATTTCAAGAAGGATGTAGAGCTGCTGGAACGAGTACAGAGAAGGGCAACAAGATTAGTGAATGGAACAAAGGGGTGCTCTTACGAAGAAAGGCTTAAGTTTTGCAAATTACAGTGTCTGGAGACTAGGCACCAGTGAGGTGATCTGATAGAGGTGTATAAAGCCTTGAATGGTTTAAGCATGCTCAATGCTGATGGGATTCTTCCTCTAGCTCAGAAAAATCACCTGAGAGGGCATAAATTCAAATTGAGGAAAGACAGATGTAGGATAGACGTGCGGAAATTTGCCTTTAGCCAGCGGGTGGTTGGTTGGTAGAACAGACTGCCATCCCTTGTGGTGGAGGTTGATAGCCTAAATAAGTTTAAGGCTCAGCTGGACAGGTATTTTGAACGAACAGAGGGGTGAAGTGGAAGTGGGTTTTTTTTTTTTTTTTTGGCTGATGCTGCATAAGCTTGCTTTCTTGCATCAAATGCCTCTACTAATGCTAATGTCTAATTAGGTCATCTGACATCCATTTAGGCCTAAAACTTGAACAATATTTCTTAGTTGGTAGGAAAAGTCTAGTAACTTCCAAGGTTAATTCTTTGAATGCTTCTAATTTTGAATTTGCTGTTTGTAAAATCATCGGTTGGTCCTACCGTATAGAATTTAAATAGTGTCAGACCACCGTAGTGTGTCTCTCCCACCTCTTTGCCTGGTGGGTTCCTCACTGCCAACTAACATATCCCATCCCCAGAGCGGGATGGGCAGATTGATCTTCCTACTGGATTAGACACTACTTGGACATGACAGCCATCACTGATGGCTGTCATGTCTGCTGCTTTGCTGCCAAGATACCCATTGGCGATGTGAACTGGATATTTTAACCCGGTTCTCTTTAAATCCCCATCCCTGGGCAGGGGAGGGAGGAGACAGGTCTCCTCTCTTTCCTGCCTATCCCCCATACTTTGCGTGGTGCGGCTCATCTCCACTACTTCTTTGGGGATGCCTACTCTATTGTCCCTATTTTTATGTCTGCTTTCCCCCTATTCTTTAGTCTCTCCCCCCCCTCACTAAACCAACCAAGTACACCTGTTAACAATGCCGTTAAATTCTAATCAACGTCTAAATTCTTCCATTTTCTTGTACATTAGAAAATTGACCAAAATCTCTTTTGGTCAAATTCTTATGAACCCCCCCCCCCCCCCCACACTTTTTTTTTTTTTTTTTTTTTTTTGGGCCTTGCCACTGAAATCCTTGGAAATTACATGGTGGAACCTGCCAGAGTATTTAAATAATCTACTGGGTGCTTGATCTGCCTCCTCATGGCAAAGTATGGGCAAAGGTGGGTCCAATAGTGGCCCAGCGGCTAAATGGTCAGAAAAACAACAGAACAGACCACTCCCCACACAATTTTTAAATCTCTAGCCTCCACAGTATTCTGTGTCATTCACAAAGAATACAATGCGGAGATGGGGGAAACCCCCGGTGCCATCAGACAACTAACACACTTTACCACCTGTAGTCATCTTTACAAAAGCAAAAAACTTTCCATTGCCCCTGATGGTAGTTACCTCTTTGAGTAAATCCCACTTCAGCACACTGTGATCACTGCCACCTAGTGGTTCCTTTATCTGCAGATTCTTAATGCATAAAGAATCACTACTGATAATCAGATCAAGAGTATTATTCCCTCTAGTTGGCTCCTGAACATGCTGCTGCTGTAGAAAACAGTCATCCAATAAATCCACAAAAGCCTTGCTAGTGTGTGAGCGGACCAACCCACAAGTTCCAGTCAATATCCGAGAAATTAAAATCCCCCATTATAAGACACTCTGATTTACTGGTTCACTCTATTTCTTTGTACAGTTGATTATTACGGTCATCAGAGTCATCAGTCATGAGTGTCTGCAATTCTGCCCAGACACGATAGGAGGGAGTATATGATGAGAACCCCTTTCGATCAATCCGGCATTGTAAAGATTGTGCAAGGTTCAAGGGGTAGAATTTTTTTCAGCCTGGTCTGTACTTGTTAACAGGAGAGACTGCTTCTACAGGGATGGGATACACTTAAATAGAAAGGGTGCAAAAATGTTCGCTGATGCTATCGAGGCAGTGTTAGGTGGGTCGGAAAACTGCTAGATTGGGGGAGGATACAAGGCCTAATAGATTAACAGTAGCCACTGGCAGAGGTGAAAGTGATTCTTGCATGTTTCTGTTGGAATGAGCAGCAGCCGGGAAAATAAGATGCAGGATATTTCAGAGACTGCTGGGAGTCATTGGGGTACAAGTAAACACATGGGTTGTGTTAGGGTAGCTAAGAATAGGAACAGGTGCATGTATACTTGCGTGTACACCAATGCAGTTTGTTAAATACATTTGATGAATTTGAGGTATTGTTCAAAGCATCAAAGGCGGATATTGTTGGGATATTAGAGACGTGGTGTCACACAGATGTAAGTAATGCAGAACTGGAATTTAGGGAGTACAACGTCTACAGAAAGGATAGACAGGATAGGAAGGGAGGAGGGGTTATGCTATTAGTTAGTGCAGTGTCGAGTCAGTTTGGTGTGACGTAAGCACTGGGAGATCAAAATTGAGAGTAGGAGTGTGCTATAGGCCTAATGACTCTGATGAGTATAATAAGAAACTGTACAGTGGACCAGTACATCAGAGAGTCTTATAATGGGGGATTTTAATTTCCCAGATATTGAGTGGAATTTGTGTGTTGGTCACTCACACACTAGCAAGGCTTTTGTGGATTTATTGCATGATTGTTCTCTAAATCAGCATGTTCGGGAGGCAACTAGAGCGAGCAATACTCTTGATTTGATTATCAGTTGTGATTCTTCATGCATTAAGAATCTGCAGATAAAGGAACCACTAGGTGGCAGTGATCACAGTGTGCTGAAGTGGGATTTACTCAAGGAGGTAACTACCATCAGGGGTAAAGGGAAGGATTACTGCTTTCGTAAAGGCGACTACGATGATCTGAGACAGTATTTAAATTCTATACAGTGGGACCAACTGATGATGTTACCAACAGCACACTGAAAATGGGAAGCATTCAAAGAACTTATCTTGGAGGCTACTAGGCTTTACATACCAACTAAGAAATATTGTTCAAGGTTCAGGCCTAAATGGATGTCAGATAAACTAATGAGACATATGGCAGAGAAGAAAAATGCATGGGATACATATAAATTAACATGTGACACAGAAGTCTATGATAGATATAAGTTGATCTGTAACCAAGTTACAAAGGAGGTTAGGCAGGCGAAGGCAGATTATGAGAAATCTTTGGCAAGGGATGCAAAGAAAAACAGCAAGGAGTTCTTTACTTATGTAAACTCTAGAAGGAAGGGGATGAATCAGATTGGTCAACTTGATATCGATGGTTCAACTGTTCATGATCCTGCTCAGGTAGCTAACAAACTAAATGAATATTTTGCATCTACATTCACACATGAGGAGTTATTCAGGAAGGGGAATGCCATAGATGAATAAACATTGGCAGTGAGCTAGATTATCTTGTATTAATTGAGAGTAAAGTGGAGGAGAAATTGTTGAAGATAAATACAAGAAAGGCACCTGGAGTGGATGGAATCTATCCAGTTATATTAAAGGAGGCAGCAAAGGAAGTAAGCAATCCGTTAGCCATAATTATGAGAGCTTCCTTGGACTCAGGGGAGGTACCCACAGATTGGAGATGTGCAAATGTAACCCCAATTCACAAAGGAGGATCAAAGGCTGACACAAGTAATTATAGACCTGTGAGTTTAACTTCTGTTCCAGGAAAATGAATGGAAGCACTGGTTAAAGGAGCACTGCAGGATCATCTTGACAAGAATTCAGTTAAAGGTCAGACACAGCATGGTTTTGTTAAGGGAAGGTCTGGCCTGACCTGAACAATTTGATTGGATACTATGATGTAGTCACAAAAGAATTGGATGCAGGGAATAACTTTGATATTATATATTTGGATCTTAGAAAGGCTTTTGATACTGTTGCACATGGAAGACTGCTGCACAAATTCTATCAGTGTGGCATTGGTGGCAAATTGTTGCTATGGATAAAGGAATGGTTGAGTGGCAGAAGACAGAGAGTGGTAATTAATGGACACTGCTCATCGTGGACTAATGTTATTAGTAGAGTCCCTTAGTGGAGTGTTGGGTCCATTGCTGTTTTCTGTATTTATAAATAATATTGATGATGGTATATCAAGCTTAATGTCCAGGTTTGCAGATGATACAAAGGTTGGCAGGGTTGTTAAGGACGCTACTGACGCTATGCTGCTGCAACAGGATCTGGAAAGGTTGAGCAGATGGGCTGAGAGGTGGCAACTGAAGTGGTTTTTTTTTTTTTTTTTGGGCTGATGCTGCATAAGCTTGCTTTCTTGCATCATATGCCTCTACTAATGCTAATGCTAATTAGGCCTATAACACACTCTGACTCTCAATTTTGCTTTCCCAGTGCTTATGTCACACCAAATTGACTTGACACTGCACTGTCCAGCCATGTCGACTTGCTGTACTTCCTTGGATTTTATGTGTTTCTTAACCAATGGCATAACCCCTCCTCCCTTCCTATCCTGCTTATCCTTCCTGTAGGATACAGGAAGGATAAGCAGTATCTGTGTGACACCACTTCTCTGTTATCCCAATAATATCTGCCTTTGAAATTTCTCCAACAACTCAAATTCATCAAATTTATTTACCAATTTCAAGAAGGATGTAGAGCTCCTAGCATTGGTGTACACACACACGTATACATGCACCTGTTCCTGTTCTTAGCTACCCTAACACAGTCTATGTATTTACTTGTTCCACTATGACACCCAGCAGTCTCTGGAATCCCCTGTACTTTGTTTTCCAGCTGCTGCTCATTTCAATAGAAGCAGTGCGAATCACTTTCACCTCTACCAGTGGCTACTGTTAATCTATTAGTCCGTGTATTACCCCCAAGCTAGCAGTTTTCCAAACCACCTAACTCTGCCTTCATAGCATCAGCAAATATTCTTGCACCCTTTCTATTTATGTGTATCCGATCCCTGTAGAAGCAGTCTCTCCTGTTAACAAGCAGAGACCAGGCTGAGAAAAATTCTACCCCTTTAGCCTTGCACAGTCTCTCCAGGGCAGAATTGATCGACAAGGCTCTCATCATATACTCCCTCCTATTGTGTCTGGGCAGAATTGCATACACTTTCAAATCCAACCCTAACTCTCGGCTTTTTTTCGGCATTGTCTTGTACTTGTTGAGTAATTCTGCCAGTCCCCTACTCTTAATATCATTAGTGCCAACGTGTACAACAATATTCTATTCCACCTGTCCTTTTTGCACATTATTTCCCTGTTTCTCTGACAGTAGATTGTCTGACAACAACTAGTTCCTTTGGGACTAGCTCATTCTGCCTTGGTGGTTGCCGCTGTGTTGCATTATATTCAAGTGGGCAGCTGAGAGCTTGATGGGTCCCTCAATTTAAATCCTTTGAGTGCATCCACCCTGTCCTTTAAGCTGTCAAATAAACCCATAACAATGCTGAGTTGGTGCCCGATTTGATTACACTACTTACATTGCCCACACACAAAGAACGGGACATGATATTGCCCCTTGGCAATATTATGTCCCATTCCTGTTTGCTGCACAAACATCAAACAAGCAGTGCATTTCAGAAGAATGTGATTCAGAGGACAACTGCCTCCCCCTTCTCCCCTGAGCCACAGCACTCCCATTAGTTTGAGCCTTTTGCTTTGCTGCTCTGTCTGAGACATGATTTCTATTCAATTTCAAATAAAATTCCAATACAAAATATAACCCTAAACTTATATCCCAATGCAGTTATAACACTATATATATGTATTTCAGTGCCCACACACAAAGAACATTATAAATTAATACATTATATGTATTAATTTATAATGTTATGTTTGTAAAAACTAGGTCGTATATGTATTTATAACGACGGAAAGTTCAAAGACCAGGGAAAGTTCAAGTGCCTGAAAGTGCTAGGATACAAAACAAAATTGATTTAGAAATGTAGATGATTAATTAAGAAGTATGAAGCAAACAAAGTTTGTCATCTATTGCACGGAAATAGGTCTCGCTGCTTCAACAGTGAATACTATTTTAAGGGACAGTCCACGTATAAAAGCACATGTTAAAGGATTAATATATTTTGCACTGGGGCCAGTCCACCCCAACAGTGATTACAAAACACGATTCAGGTGCTATGTCGAAGATGGAAAAGCTATTAATAATATGGATGGAAAATCAGATTCAGAAGCAAGTGCCCCTGATTCTAATGGCCATTCAAGCAAGAAGTATTTATGAAGATAACGATAAGTACGGCAAACCCCAAGCCAAGTTCGGGGCAAGCAACGGGTGGTTTTTTAATAGTTTCAAGCATCATGCTGGTTTCCAAAACATTAAAGTATGCGGTGAAGTCGCCACTGCTGATTCTGCAGCTGCAGAGAAATTTTGTGATGTGTTGGAAAAAACCCCTTTTAAATTTCCACAGCCCTCAACTTCCGCAGCTGTGTGCTTATCAGCTGCTGAGTTAATTCTGGCAACAATGCTCGAAAGGTAAAACTTGCTGACGTTATGCCTGTCTCCCCTCTCTTTTTATAATTTTGAAAAATTTTGTAATTTTGTACACTTTTGTAATTGTTCCCGCTCACGAGATAAAAAAATTGAACAATTCTATTTACATGCTCGTCGAACATTTCATTTTTGCTTCTATCAAATTCAGTACCTGTCGTTGTGAGTGCGGAATTTCCCTAAATGCTTATTTAGGGAAATTCCGACTTACGTAACATTCCGCAGAATGCAACCCTTATGTTAATCAGTGAGTGCCTGTATACACTGAAATTTCCAGAAATTTCTGTTAATACATAAACCGGGAAATTTCAGAATCAGGTTAAGCCTATTCTCAATAAAATAGGTCAGCATTTTTTTCCCCCTTCCCCATTAGGAAAATAAAAACATGCTGACTGGATAGATTTGTGGATGCTGATTTTGAATCCATTTTCAATTTTCCTCTAGTGTGTTTAATTTTTGTGATGAGACTGATTACAGTGCTCACAAACCTATTCACCATCTTCATGAATATACTGTATATTGTAACTGAATCACTGAATGTAATTTTTACTATCATGTGCTGATTTCAGGAATGAATAGCCAATATGGGGGATGCACAAAAAGGAAATATTCTCAATTTGTATATTTGAAGGCACTGCTTGTTTTTTTTTTTTTTTTTTTTGTAGAGCTGTATTTTTGCTATTAGTTTATAAAATATATAAATCATGAATTTGCTTATTGATATTAGTAAAGTCAAATGGTGCAAGGAATCAAGATTATACATCATCAACAAAAGAAAAAAAAAAAAAAAAACATCCTACATCAACTGTCCATTCCCTCTAATAATTTGTCTAATTCTACCCTAAATTTATTGAAACTGCTTATTCCACAATAACAGACGAACATTTGTTCTGCCATCATCTGATAGTGAATTTCTCCAAATCTTTCCTGCAACCATCCTTCAGCTCAAATATATGTCTCCTTTACCTGTGTTGTCTGAGCAAGAATAAGAGTGCTCTTAACATTTAGTTTGCGTTGCCCATTCAAAGCCTTAAACATCTCAATCAGATCTCTTTACAGGTGCCTGGTTTCCAGATGCTGTTGTTTTCTTCACAACTTAAGTACTTTTGTACTCTTCTCTGCACCTGTTCAACAGATTTATATCCATCCTAAAATGAGGCTTCCAGATCTGTGTGCAATAACCAGGAAGTGTTCTTACCATTGTCATATTTATTTGAATAATTACCTCCATAGCCTTACTATTCCTTTATATCATTGACAAAAACCTATCATCTCTGCTAGTAGCCTGTCTGCACTGCTTAGAGAATTCACCTGATTGCACAGTTACCTCCAGGTCTTTTTCATTCTTCACTACATTGAGTGCAATACCTCAGTTTTAATCTAGGATTACTGTGACCCTTGTACAATATCTTCCATATGTCAGTGTTAAACTTCAGTTGCCACTTCTCAGCCTCTTTGCCTGCATTTTCCGATCTTGTTGCAGTAGCAGAGCCTGATCACTATCATTAGCCTCCATACCTTTGTATCATTTTTAAAGACATTAAGCATGGTATGCCTTCATCAATATCATTAATAAATATAGAAAACGACAAAAGGCCCAGCACGTCAACTCCAGGGGACTCCATTAATAACATTTTTCCAAGAAGGGTAGTGCCCATTGATAAGAACTCTGTCTTCTCCCACTGAACCATCCCTTTATCCATATCAGTAATGCACCCTTAATGCAACACTGCTCCAATTTGTATAACAGTCTTTTATGTACAGTGTCAAAAACCTTTCTGAAACCTAAGTATTTGATGTCAAAATAATTTTTTCCACCCGTTTCCTTTGTTACTGCATCATAGATTTTTGATTTTCTCATCCAGTTCCTTTGTTTCCATCATAGTATCCAATCAGATTGGTCAGACAAGGTAGCCCCTACACAGGTTCATGCAGTGCATGCCATATAACTGCATTCCTTTTTAGATGAACTGCATTATTTTCCCTGTAATAGAATCAAGCTTACAGTAGTAGTAGTGGCATGTGATACAAGAAAGCATGTGTATGAGCTTATGCAGCATCAGCCAAATAAAAAAAAAAAAAAAAAAAAAACACACCATTCCCTCCAAATGCCTGTCCAGTTCCTCCTTAAATTTATTCAATCTATCAACTTCCACAACGACCGATGGAAGTTTGTTCCAGCAATTAACCACCCGCTGGCTAAAGGCAGATTTCCGCACATCTATTCTACCTCTGTCTTTTCTTAATTTGAATTTATGCCCCCTTAGGTTTGTAATCTGAACAAGTGGAAGGATCCCATCAGAATTCAGCGTGCTCAACCCATTCAAGGCCTTATACACCTCAATCAGTAATTACAGGTCTGTAATTACTTGCTTATATCACTTATACATAATTACATCACTAATTGCATCATTTTATATTTTTATTATAACTTCAATCTTATGTTATAATGACCAACTTTTTGAGTGCAGTACGGTTTCAATTTGCTAACTGTTTTGTGTTGTCTTCAAAGAATTTGAGTTCTGAGATAGTGTTTAATTGATAAATTTGGGTGAAATTTAGTTTTATATGTGTGACTTGAATTCTTAATTTATAGGCTCCAGAAGTTATAATGTCCCTCCAGTATGATGCCAAAGCAGACCTTTGGAGTATAGGAACCATAGTTTTTCAGTGTTTAACAGGGAAGGCTCCATTTCAAGTGAGTTAATTAGGAATTTTGTATTTATTGTTTCTTAATACTAGCACTGTTTTTTGAGTTGGAAAAGTAGATTTATTAAGTTGATATTTATGTAATCAATCATCATTGGCTCTCCAAGAATACAAGTTTCAAAATTATAATGATGTTTTATTTCAATTAGATAAATTGTAGAATTCTTAAAGTACCGATTTAAATTGACTCAAATTAATAGCATAGCTTAATTTGTGGTACTCACCTTTTTATATAATCTGCAATCGACGTGTTGAAATAAGATAAAATGGTAGTTGAGTTTAAAAATTGGAATTAATATGGATACGTTTAAATTTTGGAAACGGAGTTTAAAATATGCTCAAGGAAATAGAAGTGCACGTCTTCATCCTTGGTTGTCATGAATTAAAAGTTGAAATGATAAAGCTAGGAAAGTTAAACTGAGGAGGCCAAGAGCTGTAACGAATTGGCTTTCGTTGTTAACGTCTTCAGTTGGCGATAGTGGGAGGGAGTGAACGCGTGTATTTAAGACTTATGTTCCCGTGATGCTCTTTGATACATGTGGTAATCTCAGGTGCATGAGATTCCAAGCCAGTGAGAGGTTATAGGGTAGTTTGGCCTTAAGAATACATTAAATTTAGAATGATGACGAAACCACTCTATGATAAGGGTTTCGTACTGAAAAGTTTTAAAACTAGATTTTAATTTAATGATAGGGGTGGCTGAATCAACTACGGGGGTGTGGTTGTGGGCTTGTACATGTAATGTGAGTTCTGTATTTGATTGTCCTGTTCTAAAGCTATTGTAGTGGTAATATGCGCATGTGTTTGTTGTTTTTGTGGAGCCATATTTAGAGGTTGTACTACCAATGTAGAATGCATTACAGTTTGGTTGACATTTAATTAGATAAACAATATTGTTCATGTCGCTGATTTGATATTTATGTGTCTTTATATGAATTAAACATTGATCCTAGTTTATTATATGTTGAAAATATGAGAGTGATATCTGTACCGGTAAATAATCGACGGAACTGTCTAGCAAGATCACTGTGGTAAGGAATAACAACATGTGTGTTATTGCGTGTAATGTGTTTGGATGGTTTGTTGATATTATTTTGGATGGTGGTGATAATTTGTTGGATTAACTGAAGGGGATATTTTCTGGATATGAATTTTTCTATAAGGTATTGGAGTTCGTTGGATAGGTCTTGTGTAGAACTGTATTTGTTGGCATTATAAATTTGATTATAGAGGACAGCTTTTTTTCTACTAAGTGGATGGTGCGACTCGAAATGTAAATATTTTCCAGTATGAGTATTTTTTCTGTAAATTATAGTTCCGAGTTTAGTATCTGTTTTATATATGGTGAGATTAAGGAAATTAATCTGTCCATTTTCTTCTAATTCGAGGGTAAATTATAATCTGTCGTGCATTGAATTAAATTCAATAAAAAGGTTATCAATTATGGTTTTATCTCCTATGATAAGGATGTCATCTGCGTATCGGGTATATAATTTAATCTATGGAGGGAGAGGTTGTAAAACTTGATTTTCTATGGAGGCTAGGTATATTTCGGATGGGGGGGGGTGGCTGAGATTCCCAATCCCATAGGTAAACCATATATTTGTTGGTATATCTGATTGTGGAACCGGAAATATTTAGCATCTAATAAAAATGATGTAAGTTCTAATACACTATTGATTGCGAGAGAGGTGCGGTTAAGGTGCTATCATCCATTACACTACAAGCTTTACGTAATTTCCTAATAGATGATAGCACCTTAACCAACTGCACCCTCTCTCAATCAATAGTGTATTAGAACTTAATCATTTTTATAATTAATTCTAGAAGTAATTATACTTCTAGAATTTATTTTTTAATTCTTTTAAAAACTACACATGGGCATTACCACCCAAATTAAGTTACGGAATTGAAAGTTATGTTAGTTGTTATCTTTTTAGTTAACTTTTAACTTATTTTTGTCCCAAGTAACTAAGTAATATAATAAGTTGGAAAAATTTGCTTAAAGTAATGCATTTCGTATTAAGTTAGTAGTCACCTGTGTGGTTTTTTTTTTTTTTTTTTAAATAATTTTAGAAAAATAAATGTAAATGAAAAATTAATATAACAAAGTTTCATTGTCAGAGGATTAGCTCATATTTCCAGGATGTAAATGTTACTTAGGCAAAAGTTGCAATACCTGTAATTTTCATTAGCAGTAATCAAGATCAGAGTATTAGGTGAATCTCTGATTTTTGAAATAGATATTCATTTAATTCTGAGTGTTTGGTTCAGCAGTAGTGTTGGGATAGAATTTGGATATTTCTTATTCAGCCCATTAGATTCAGTGTTTTCTATCAAATAATCTTCATCTATTTTTATTTTTTCCTGAAAATAAGACATCATTGACCACATATGAAGGATTTTTAAGTACCTACCTGGCACTAGAAAATTAAAATTTTAGTGCCTTCTTTGTGTTCTGTAAATGAAGACATTCTCAGATTCTGTTAGACTTTAGAACTAATGTTATTCAGCAGGAATTAAAAAAAAAAAAAAATACAGCAACAACAAAACTTATTTTATAATAACCTTAGTGGAAACCAAATAAGAAAGTGATATTTTTGTCTAATTATGAAACTAATCTTGAAATTAAAAATATGTTACTTACTAGTCAAATATTAATTTATTGGAGTAGTACACTGGAACAATTTTTAGTTGTTGTTGTTATTTGGTTTTTAGGAGCATTAGCAACTAAGGCCTGGGATATGCGGTGGTCATTTCCTGACCTTTCCGCATCCTCCGTATTTGGTGGTCACGGGCTCGAACCCAGGTCTAATCAAGAAGCGTGTGTTTCTTGATTAGACCGTGATTAGATTTGATTTGATTAGATTGTGTTTCTTGATTAATTAAAGTTTTTTTTTTTATTTTAACCAGTTCAGAACCTGTTATGAAATCTTCATTTTTAGGCTGTGATATAGCACTGCCATTATTGACCAATGTAAAACTTAGGTACAGTTAGCTCCTGACTTTACGAGTTAATTTATTCCCAGCATGCCCTCATAAAGCAGGAATTTGTTTCCCATAGACGTAATGTTGTAAACAGGGGTTACATTCTCAACAATGAAATTTGACCATATTAAGTAAAGCTCAACAAAACAATAGTTTAAGCATAAACAATGATTTATTCAACCAAAGAAATGAAAATATAGCCTTTAAAATAAAGCAAATTATAATAATAAGTAAATTATTTATGTAATACAAATGTTAAAGAATGTTTATTCTTCATCATCATTGACTAAATGTGCACTTGTTGATGGTTCATCATTCATTGTTGGTTCAACACTCGTTTTTTGTTGGACAAGGAGTTGTCCTTCGGAAATGCTTCAGGAGTCGTTTATTTCCAAGACAGTCTTTTCTTTATAAATTTCATGATAGCATGCTAAGCATTTTTCTGTAGCAACTTTTCTGGTGTGCTCGAAATTTGAATCTTGTGATTCGAATATCTCAATTGCTTTTTCTGTTTTGAAAACTTCGTCAAGCCTCCTGAGAGTGAAAGAACGAACACGAGTTTTAGCTGTTAAACCATCTTCTTCCTCAGCTTCTTCACATTTTTCCATTGGTGAGGTTTTCACAAACGAAGTGAGGTCTTTGTTTGTGAGCTCTCCATTGTATACTTGAAGCAGATTAGTGACATCAGTTGTAGAAACCTGAAGCTGCAGTTGGTTAGCAACATTACGATTGCTTCTGTTTCATTTTGTACGATCTCTGCTGGTTTTTGAAATCCTTCAAAGTGCCTTCTTTGTGTTCTGTAAAGGAAGACGTTCTCAGCATCTGTTAGACTTTAGAACTAGATTTAAATAACAATATTTCAGCAGGAATTAAAAAAAAAAAAAAAAAAAATACAGCAACCACAAAACTTATTTTATAATAACCTTTGTGGAAACTAAATAAGAAAGTGATATTTTTGTCTAATTATGAAATAGTTTAATTATTTTTGTCTAATTATTTAATAAAGTGATGACAGAGTTTATTCCAAACGCACTTCATGTTCTGTGTTAATTTGTCCCGCTTGTTTTGTTATTTTGATTGCATCTAAAATATGGAATTCTTTTCAAAATTCTTTAAGAGTTGGACCACCCTCCTTATCTCTGCCTGAAAAAAAAATGCATGCACAGTAGTACTGTATTATATAGCTATACGTTATGTATTACATTCATAAATATGGCATTTCAAACGTTTAGCATTTATTTATTGAAATTAATGTTCATATTTTCGATTTCGTTGATGTTTGAAAAAAATAACTCGTAACTCCTAAACTTGTAAAGTGGGAACTGCCTGTATAGTGTTTCAGTCTTTAAATTTTTCAGTATTCTCATTCTTTCAAGACAGACAACGAAAATAACAATATTTTCAAATTTCAAAATTTGAAATATTGTTATTTAAATTGAATAAATATTTGATATAATAGTGATATCTAATTTAGATATATTATAAAAACATTAGAATAAACGTAATTTACACTTCACATATTTCTCTGGCCACCTCCATAGCCAGGTGGGCAGGAGCAGCAGTGCATATCACATGCTTCTTGATTTGACCGGGGTTTGAGCCCATGACCACCAAATACGGAGGATGTGGGAAGGTCAGGGAATGACCACTGCATATCCACGGAGCAAAATGTCCCTTAGTTGCTAATGCTCCTAAAAACCAAATAACAACAACATATTTCTCTACTAGTTAATACTTTCTTTCTTTTTAAACTGTATTCAATGTAAGGTGGCATTACATAATTGTGCAGATTATAGAAATGCTTTTAGTTATTGTTGCTACAAACATATAAATTTGATATTTGTTGCAAGTTTTCCTGTCATATGCACTAAGCACTTTAAATAAAAAATCATTGCTCCAAATAGCAAAGTACAGTAGAAATCCAGTAATCTAGTATTTGATTTTCTGGATTGTCAGTTTTTTTTTTTTATTATTCTTTATATTTATTTATTTATTTTTAAATACTTTTGGTGCTGTGGAGATTTTTTCACTTGGTGTTCTCAAAATAATTTATGATGCTCCAACCACCTTTAAAATGACTTACACAAAGGCTTTCTTTATTTGTAAGTCAGTACTTTTTATGCATTGATGGATGCTAAAATAGTTTATTGTACTGAATTTTCCTTTGAACTATTTTGTTGGACAAAACTTACAAGCATAATAAGACGAAGTGTTCTGGTACCTGAAGGTATTTTCATTATAGTGAGATTTTCTTTAAAACAGTACATTCTTTGTATTGGCTGACTTCTTAATGGGCTCACTATTAAATGTGTGCTACTAGTGTGGCACATTTAAATTTCTTCACCACTCTGCCCATAAACATTCAATATATAAAACAAAACCCCTACCCCTTTATTCTGTTTGATCATCCAATTATTAAAGAAGTGGCATACTATGTACATTCTTTGTATTGGCTGACTTCTTAATGGGCTCACTATTAAATGTGTGCTACTAGTGTGGCACATTTAAATTTCTTCACCACTCTGCCCATAAACATTCAATATATAAAACAAAACCCCTACCCCTTTATTCTGTTTGATCATCCAATTATTAAAGAAGTGGCATACTATTTCAGCACAGTTTAGTTTAAGAAAAGTATTCTACTCTTTGTTATTATTATTATTTTTTTACTGTCTGGGAACATTATTGTTGCTCCAGTAAATGTGAGAGAGCTTAGGCTATTCTAATTAGGAAATGACATTGTTCCGCAACCTTTTTCTCTTCACTGCACGCCTTAATTTATTCATGACACAATAGGCACATCAAAATGTTAATCTCCCAAAAAGCATAGTTTACGGAAATGTTAATATAAATATGCTGTAAGACACAATAGAATGAATTATTATTGTTCCAACCAACAATCCAACAGAAATTGGCTCATGCATATATTAACATTTTATGAACCCTAAATCACTGTAAAAAAGCAAAGCAAAGCCAAAATAAAAATTCTATTAGTATTAAACCAAACAATTATGCTTACCTTCAATGTGATACTTGTGCCTGCTTTGCCGAACACAGATGACTGATGCCTGATGGAATCGTTGACAATTCAAGTCTCAATTCTTCATTAGTGGATCGGAGTTTCTCCCTCTTTGACTTTTTAATTTCAGTCAAGGTGTCGAAAAGCCTAGTTCACACAAATATGTAGTCGAAAATGGCAATAATACATTAATTGCCATCTCGGAGCTAGCTGGGTATTCTTCCCTTATTGTCAACCAACATGTATCCAACTGCACTTCAATATGTTTTAATTACAATGTTCTGCCGGCCTTCAGATTTAGTTACTCTTGTACATTCATCGGAAGAGATTTTGCATCCGCAACAAATGGATCACAAACCCAGTAGAAATCTTCAGTGTTCTTTCCAAAATAATCCTTGAACTTCTGCTGCAACTTATCTAAATGTTCTTTAACGAAGTCCATCATCATTACTTTATTACTAGCAGCAAGTGGCCATACAGTTGGGAACATCTCAAATAACCCATTTGCAATGCATTGTATCCATAAATCCAGCTTATTCTGAAAGCTTTGGCCTTATCCATACTCATAAAAAGATTTTTGTTCTTGCCTTGCATTTTTTGGTTCAGCTCATTCAAGTGAATGAAAATATAGAAAGATATGCCAACTTAGTCACCCATTCATCATCTGCAAATAACTCTGCATACTTATGCCCCTCAACTGTTAAAAATGTCTGTATCTCCTCCTTAAGGAGATACATACGACTTATGATGAAATTATGATGAAATAGTAACAAAGTTATTGAAATGTTTTGAGAAAAAGAAGAATGTTATTACTCTTATGTGTATTTTTGTCTTATCTATCCTCGGGGACTTGCTCTTCCAATGACAGAGTTTGAGCTATGTCATTCAATTAAAAATGATTCATTTAAAAAAACAATATCATTTGGCTATGCTCACTTTATAAAGTGAGCATAGTCAAATTCATGTTACTCTAACTAGAAGGACAATAGTGCTCCCAAATAGTAAAAATAGATAAATTTGTTGATTTCTGAAACTAAATCATTAGTTTGCTTAAAAGTGCCAGGCGAGGGTAGAATGGTTTTTTCTCCCAGAAATTCAGGTTTTTGTCCAGCAAACATCAAATCGACCACAGAACACGGAGTTTACTTGCCAAGTTTGATTGGCTTTCACTCTTTTTACATGTTTTTCTGTGTATGCCAAATTTGATCAAATCTCCATCTTGTTGCTTGTTTTTTAATGATTTTGCATTTTTTATGAAAATTTGTATGCATGTGGTATTTTAATTTACTGACTAAACACTGTAGCTCACCTGCATCAAGGGGCTTACCAAACCCCGATGCAGGTGATATACTGTTTGGAGTGAGCCAGACAAAGTGAGCCATTTTTAAGAAATGAGGAAATAGTTTCATCATTAAATATTAATCTGAATCCATGTCAATTATTTTAAAGCTGCTTAAGTATTTACAAGTACGTAATGGGTAAATAATAAATGCTTATTACTGTAATTTTCTTATTTTTTTCCTTTCTTACTTTTTTATACTGTAGCTAGGTTGTTTTTAAAATCTGTTATCCAAAAACATTTGACTATCTGAAAGATCAAAATATATAAGATTCTCTAACAATTCTGGATGTGCTAAGATTTTCTATTTCTTTGCAAGGCGACATACAGGGTGATTCACTACCAGTGCGACAAACTTGCAGGAGGTGTAGGGGGCACAAAGACGAATCAGAATCACATAGCATTGCAGGGTTCAAAGTGCCTTTGTCATGCGGTAGAGGACGTTGAACGAGAGTTCGCGTGAACAGCGATCCCGCTGGAAGTCAGCATTTGCGAACCGGTTCCCGAGGCAGTAGGATGGACGAGTATTCAAACGTTGAACTGGCCGACGTGCACCTCGTGTATGGAGCTGCGAACTGTAACAGGCACGCCGCTCTGCGCTGGTACCAGGAACGTTTCCCGCACAGGCGTGCTCCTCATCATACGATTTTAATCATATGATGAGAAGGTTACGTGAGACTGGTTGTTTCACGAGAGGTACCATGAATCGAGAGCGAAAGACGAGGACGCCAGACAATGAGGAGAATGTCCTACGTCTTGCAGAAGGCAATCCGAGTACGAGTACTCGAGCGATAGGCCAATGATTGGGTATTTCCCAATCCACTGTATGGAGGATACTGTCAACAAACCAAATGAGTTCATACCATCTGCAATGCCTCCAATCATTGGAGCCTGTGGATTATCCACTCTGGAGGACTTTTGCTACTTGGTTTCTTCAACAGAAACAGTTTGCAAATGCTGACTTCCAGCGGGATTGCTGTTCACGTGACCTCCCGTTCAACGTCCTCTACTGCATGACGAAGGCATTTCGGACCCTGCAATGCTATGTGATTCCAATTCGTCTTTGTGCCCCCTACACTTCCTGCAAGTTTGTCGCACTTGTAGTGAATCACCCTGTATATTACATGTAATATGTAATATATTACATATATTACCTGAAGCTTAGGACAATGTACTTAGTTGGTTCTGGCCAGTTTGTAACTGGAATATTGGTATATCAGCTGTCAATTTTGGTGAAGGTAGTTGTCTGCAACTCACTGAATTGAGTCATCTTCACTCACTAATAATCACTACTACAAAACATTTGGGCAAATCTCTTTCTCTCTTTAATGACTGCTCCAGGTTTTGTTCCTCTGCTGATGTTATCTGCCTTTGTTTCTTATCACCAATTTTTTAACTGTGTTTTTTAATTATTTTTTTTTTATATTACTTTATTTTGATCTTGTTGGCTACTCCCACTAGGATTTTCTATTTCTATGCAATGTGACATATATTTTGAAGCTTAGAACAATGTACTTGGTTTTGTCCTTTTGATTATGACCTTGCACCTCACCCATTGTATTGACTTCATAGCTCCACTTTTTTTCTGCCTTTGCATGAATTCTGATACAAAACTCGTCTAGTAATATTAATGTTCTGGGGTATTGTTTACACGAATACATATATTTTTTATGGTTTCAAAACCAAGTATGCTAATGATGATTTTGCTCATATCTCAGTCTTCTGTGGTTCTCTCCATTGTGTATATGTATTGTGTATGTGTGTAAGGTCATTTGTTTGCAGTTTCTCCTATTTCATCTGGATACCAAGTTAGTTTTCCACTCACTTCTCTAAACCTTTGTACTTCATTCATTCATTCTTAAGTTCATCTTGGGTGGGGGGGGGAGTCTCTGAATTCTGGCTTGGCACCTGAAAGAAGTGGAACCTGAAATGAAAAGTACAAAGTACTTTCATTTTGTGTTCCACTTCTTTTTTTATATTTGCTTCAGTTATTTGGTGTTTTCTACTTCCAAAGCTTCATTCCAGCTGCTTCATGTGAGTTCATTTTATTCAGCAACCTCACTGTGAAAATGCATTTTCCTTATATTTATGTATAGGGAAGTGAAGATGCGATTTCCTTATATATGTATGTATAAGGAAGTGAAGGAAAATGCACCTCCACAGTGAGGTAGTTTATGCATTGATATATCTGATGCTGAAAATATCTCATTTCCCTACACACGAACATTCTTCCTCTTCTTATTATGATGAACATCCTGATATTGAATGATTAGTTCAGCTCTTCTTTTCTGGCTATAAAGAAAGCCTCAACATATGTGTGTTGCTGGAAGATTTGATGGTGTTTTTTGAGATATCATCCTTTGTTTCCTGCATCAGAAATTTGGATTCATGTTTCATTAGCAATATGTTTGGTATACTGCAGTTGACATGCTTTGGACACATACCTTGTTCTGGACACCTTCTTTCAAGCAAGGGAAGGTTACACTCATCTGTACAAACTTTTGATTGCAATTTTGCATCTTACCTGATCTTTGTGACAGTAAGTGTTATAACAAAGTACCATCATTATCCTTTTGATTATGACTTTGCACCTCATCCCATTGATTTCATAGCTTCACTTATGTCTACTTTTGCATGAATTCTGATGCAAACTCCTCTCTAGTAATATTAAGGTTCTGGGGTATTGTTATATGTATATATATATATATTTTTTATGGCAATTGAGGATTACACACATTTATAACCCAAAAATTAAGATGTCAAAGCTTTGGCAAGTATATTGCCTATCCCTTGATGTAACAGTATTACTAAATGCTGATGCATCATTAAAAAAAAACAAAAAAAAACACCGAAACGGTCATGTCATTAATGAAGACTGTTAAAGTAATTTAAAATTTCTTACTTATCCCGATTTGCTATGTTTTCACAAATGACTGCTGTGTATGGAAAAGTGTTTTATTATATATATATATTTTTCTCATCTAAATATACATGTACATGTTATTTAACATGTTACTTGTGGAACTTAAACTCTGCTTTCATTTCTAACAATTTGAAATTACCCCCCCCCCCCCCCGTGCATCACTGGCCAAAATTATAATCAAGAATTATAGCCAAAATTGTACTTAACGAATCGTAATCACTACCGAAATCTGAAAAGCCACTTAGTGAAGCATTTTGAACAGAGTATGAATGCAGCACAAAAAATTTATATTTGACGTAACTGTTAATTTTTCTTGGATTTTAGGATTACACAGATAATTTGAGAAATTTTATTTTAAATTTGGTAATACACTGTTTTTGTTATATTTTGTACACACAATAAAATTTACTATGATTGTGTAAGCTCATCTAATTCTAACAGTACTTTCTCATATAATATATGATTGCATAATTATCATATATATTACAGACGTAGAGAAATTTAATAAGTAACTTCTTTATGATGTCACCAGCTGCTTGTCTACATTCATTCTGTAATCAAGTTTTGAAACCATTTTGAAGGGCTTGCATATTGTAAGAATATACATTGTGTGTAATAAAATATGTTTTCCTTGAGCATATCATTACCTTTCAAAGTTGAGGTTGAACTTTCTTCATGGCCCCCATATATTCCCAAGCCATTTTTTACATACAAATAATTGTTCTAGTTTGTGAAGTTCCTGAGTGACTTCAAGTCCCCACCCCCACACCTAGTCATCTTTTTGATATATGCATTATTTCATAATTACTGCAATGTTAATGCATAAGCATTGATGTAGTAAATTATTCATTTTCAAGGGTATTCATTTTTCTGGTTTTCTCATTGGCTTCAAATTTAAAATGATTTGGTTTCATTTTCTAATGACACATTGCATTCCTGTTTAGTAGGGAGGCCAGTGTTTACTGAAACTTTAAACTTTAGCACCCAGTGTCTCTTAGAGACTGAATAACTACTGTAAAAATGTATAGTGTGTTTGTGTTAATTTGTTTATAGCAATGGTACGACCTTTGAAGAAAGTTTCTTCAAAAAAAAAAAAAAAAAAAAAGAAGTTATCACAACTATGAACATAAAACTTTATACCAGTTTTGGCTACACCCATTTCTCTGAAAAAATGAATAAAAATATTAATATGTGGTTGTATTATAAATATTTTAAAAGTTACTTTTTTAAAAAAAATTAATGAAAAACTACTATAGTCGTGAATATGATATTTCTTTTCCATAATGCTTATAATACCATTAATCAGTATTGAAAAAAATAAATACCAATACAGTATAATGTAACATAGATGTAAAATAAAATTTAATTAGTTTTTTTAAACCTGAATACCCAATGACTAAAAGGTAATATATTAAGCAAACATTTTTATATAAGAAATGCCATAATTTTGCATTTTTTTTAATTATTTTTTTTAATTTTAAGTTTACTAATTTACTATCAGTGAACAAAAGGGGATAAACATTTTAAATGACAAATTGCACCATTACTGTAGGGTAATTTTTTGTTTGTTTAATGATGCTGATTTTAAAATATTACACAGCAACACTTTATATACTTAAAAAATAATTTCAGAATTATCAATTTTTGTGGGTGATCCAATTTATGGCATATTATATAAATAGGAAAGAAAGAAACAAACACCATTAATAATCATGTCACAATCTAAGAGCCTCCAATATGAAGTGGCCAAACAATGAAAGTGAAAACAAAACTAATTTTTTTTTCTTTTTAATTCTTTAAAACTAATGGTTTTAAAGAATATAGCATGCTTTTACAAAAATTTATAACTGATTTGGTTTATTAAACTGTTTTAAAATCAGTGCAGGGAAGTGTTCTTTTGCAAGCTACAGCTCTGTCCTGCATTAAACTGTGCCTTTCAGTGAAAACATAATAATAATCATCTAGTGGATTTAAAAAATTTGTCCCCCTTCCATGGGGAGCTGCCTCCCAGTTGCTCCATTCAGTAAGGTAAAGATTGAAAGTTCCCACAATGGATGCCTCTACTCCCATGGTGATTTGTGTGATTGGTGTTCTTGACGGTAAGACGGCGGACATCATACTGGAGCCGAGAACATTGATCTGTTCAGAGGTTTATTGCTTACTGCTTAAATTCTGAATTTAAGCAGTAAGCAATTAACTTCTGAACAGATCAATGTTCTTGGCTCTAGTATGAAGTTTGCCATTTTACCGTTGAGAACACCAATCACACAAATCGCCATGAGGTAGAGGCATCCATAGCCAACCTCCCTGAAGAGACTGCTAATGACATCCGCTTTAGAACGGCCTCTGTCCTTCGACGCGCACAACCAGCGAACTCCAACTTCAACCATCAGCACACTGCTCTTAATTACATCAGAAAAGACAGCAGCATCACCGTGCTTCCCGTCGACAAAGGACGTCGCACAGTTATATTAGACCAGTTGGAGTATTTGGACAGAGCCATTGCCCTCCTGCAAGATCCCAATGTTTATGAGCCTGTAAGTGACCCACTCATCACAGTCTTAGGACATCTAGAATCAAACATCAACAAACTGATCTACAAATGGTTCAAATCTGGAAAGATTTCAACATCGATGCGATGGCAATTGCATGCCACGGGCTGCCAACTTCCGCAATTTTATGGACTTCTAAAGGTTCACAAGTCTGGCGTTCCTCTCTGACCCATTGTGTCCTGTTGCAATTCGCCGACGTACGAACCGTCTAAATGCATCATGCGACTCCTCTAGTGTGAAATACCGTCCATACAGTCAACAACAGTGAGATCATAGCGTCCTTCGACATTGTCTCTTTGTTTACATCCATACCCATCCAACAGGCTGTTGTCTGTACCATGCGACTTCTAGAGAGTGACCACAACCTATCAAATATAACATCACTATCTGCAGAGGACATCTGTACTACCCTCAACCTATGCTTGTTGGGCGGTGTCATCGCCTTTGGCAATTCTCTGTACACACAAATACACGGTATGGCTATGGGTGCCCCTGTTAATGTGTCATTGCTAACATCGCTATGAAGGAATTAGAGAAACAGATATTCCTGAGCCCGCCTGTACCGATTACAATGTGGTGCAGATATGTTGATGATATTTTCACCCTCATCCCACATGGTTCAGAGTCAACACTTTTAGAGTATCTTAACTCCTTATCATTGTTCATCCAGTTCAGTTTGGAGTTAGAAGTGAACGGGTCCCTTCCATTCCTGGATGTTCTAGTGAAGCGAGTGGGCCCACACCTGGAAACCTTGGTGTACTGTAGGCCAATGTGGTGCGGGCAGTTTACTAACTATAGATCAGCCCAGGCCATTCCAGCTCAGAGGAAGCTGGATGCACCGAGATTTCCAGAGTAAAAGCTGACCTAGTCAGTTGTGGGTACCCAATCCATGTATTAGACAGATGCTTGCGACAAGCACAAGAACTTGCAACTCATCTGAGGCCGTCATTCCCAAGTGACAGTATGCTTACTGCCTACATTCCTTACTATCTGGGCCAGCCTGACCAGATTTTTAAGATCCTACGCGAGTACCGCATGAAAAGCGTACAACTTCCTGGTAGGAGCTTTCGTTCTCTGGTCTCAAACGTATAAAAACTCCCATTGCCCCTCTCTTATGTAGTGGAATAGTATATCGCGTAATTTGCCATGATTGCAGCAGTTGCTATATAGGGGAGAGCTCAAGACGCCTTCAGGGTTGCATCGCAGAGCATGACAGATCAATTTGCCTAGGTGACACTGTTCACTCTGCAATCGTGGAACATTTCTGGTCAACCTTAACCCAAGATGCGATTGTGAGGTGCTTGACCAATCCCGGTACTACCGTCACCACCTGTGGCTAGAATCGTTAAATATATCGAGCTCTGCAAAAGCCTTAAATCGCTGCAAGGGTACAAGACTACAACCCCATCTTTGAATCAGCTTTGAAACTCAACAAATGCTGGCAGCTATCCCATACACACCTGTGCACCAACAATGAAGACTGATCTAGTGAATAATGTTTGCACAATCTTGCGACCATATGCGCATCTGAGCATGCACAACTCATTTAGTATTTATTTTATTCTATCTCTAAGATTAATTTTGTTAGTATTCTGTATGTGTTTATTCACTTGCTGAAGAAGGGGTTTGTTTACCCTGAAAGCTATGAATTAATCTTAGTTATTAAAAATATAGTTATTGTCTTTACTGGATGTGCTCTATTATTATTATTATCTCAAACCATGGAATCCAGTACTACAGGTCTATTTTCATTTATACTGCAGAAGTGAATACAATAGCTCAGTCATCCACACTTTGGAAACCATTACTGTATCTGTTTTCACTCTGTGAGGTATAAGGTCTGCTTTTGCTAATGTCTATTGTGAAATTCGTGTTTTGCTATAAACTGCTGTTATCATTAGCATTAATTGAGGCACATGATGCAAGGAAGCAAGCTTATACAGCATCAGCCAATGATGAGTGAGTTATGAATGAGTACTTGTTAAAACTTAAGCGAACAGTCCACCCAAAACACTTTCCGGAAAGAATAATGAACTGTCATGAGTAATGTCTCTCTCTCTCTCTCATCATGCAATTTTGCGTTTTTGTTAATGAAATTGAATAGTTTCAGTTTTTTTCAGCAGCAGAACACCTTAAAAACTTGGTTTTTTCACAGAATGCCAATATATTTTAAAAAATCATGCATTATCAAAATTAAATAAAAAAAATCAATAAAAACACTTGTGGACCGTCAGGGTTCTGTGGAACACACTTTTAAAACCACTGGTTTATTACATTGTATAACCCTGATGATGAGGGATTTATAATATTGCATTTGTATAAATAATTGTAGAGAAATTGTACTCTATACCTGCATCCATAATCATTACTTTTAAATATATAGTATTTGTAGCTGTATTTGCTTATTCAAACAATTGCCTTATATTTAAAATGTGTAATGATGCATGCAGTGAAAACACGCATGGAAGATTGAAGAGTTTGTTGCTGCTATGTTACTAAACAAGATAAGAGAATGTAGTGGAGTACATTGCATTATGAACAATAACTGTTATCTGAAAGGTTGAATTTAAAAAAAAAAAAAAAAAAAAACCCTCCTAACTTTGAGATTTATTCTTGAATGCGCAGGTTGAGAAATTGGAAGTTTATTCAGTGATCATTGCTCACATATGAGGTGTGATGACAAAGTCTCGAGAATAATTTTGTTTCCGTAAAAATGGCCGCCCTGTAAACTGTTACGTCCTCCTGCTGTGTAGCCTGAACCCCCCTCTACTTACATGCAAAGGGTAAATGTAGTCAGTCATTTCAGTCATTGTACAAGTTGGTTCGCGTAAAAACGTGTTGGAGTTCTGTATTGAAAAAATGGAATTTAGAGCAAACACAATTTAGAGAAAAGAGTTGTGATAAAATTTTTGGTGAAAAGTGACAAATCGTTAACGGATATTTATGAAAAGTTGACCAGAGTTTATGGAAATGATACCATGTCGAAGCCACGCGTTTTCATTTGGGCAAAACAGTTTCGAGCAGGACGTGAATCCATCGAAGATGATGAGCATTCAGGGCGTCCGTCCACGACTCGACATGATGAAAACATTGTTCATGTGCGTAATCTTGTTCAAAGCGATAGGCGGTTAACCACAAGAATGATTTCTGAAAAAGTAAACATTAATCAGGAAAGTGTTAGATTAATTTTGACTGAAAATTTGTTGGTGAGGAAAGTGTGTGAAAAGCTGGTACTGAAAAACCTCTCTCATGAGCAGAAAGAAATTTGGTGTAGTGAAAGAGTTTTTAACTTAAAAATCGATCACAGCTTTGCAGCACCCTCTGTATTCACCTGATTTGTCTCTTTGTGACTTCTTTTTATTTCCTCGACTAAAAGGAGTCATGAAAGGAATGCATTTTCAGTCAATTTCTGGAATTCAGAGTAATGTAATGTGAGTATTAAAACAGATACCAGAAAGTGAATACCAGGAATGTTATGATCAGTGGATCCTACACTGGAATGCATGTGTACAGTCTGAAGGAGACTACTTTGAAGGCAATGGCCTCACCTGTATAATTTTTAAAATAAAATTTTTAAATGAATTATTCTCGAAACTTTATTTTCAAACCTCGTATATGGAAAATTGTGTTTAATGTGAGGAAGGAATTTTATTTTCATACCATATTGAATTCTCTGATAAGTTTTTATCTTCATGGAAGATAAAAACTATTATATTTGGAACAGAACTTTTAAAGGTAAACATTGTGTTCCCTTTATAATGCCATATCTATCTAAATGTCCCTGGATTGACTGTTCTCATTGTCTCTAAGATTTTTCCTAACACTGAGGGCAGACTAACCAGTCCGTAGTTACCAACTTCATTCCTAGAATTGCTGTTGTGTTGGTGATACGTTGGCACTTCTCCAATCCAAAGGAATCTCCCTTGAGTCTAAAGATGCCCCTCATAATTAACTTTCCTCAAAACTACAAGTTACATGCCATCAACTCTGGGAGCCTTCCTTGCCTTTATGCTCAAAAGTTTTTCAAATAAACAATCATCTGTAATTACGATTTCATATGGCTCAGCCTCTTCTCAGCTTGAAGGGTCTTTTATCAGTAAAGACAGATGCAAACTACCTGTTCAATTCATATGCAACATCAGCTTGGTTGTCTAAGACTTGCTTTTTTTTGCCTTGCTCTTTTCAGCAACCTCCTCTTGCAGTATTTTCTTAAAGGTATGTATGTGTTCATGGCTTCTGTGATTTTTTTTGTTTTAAAGTATTCCATAATTCAAATGTATTCAATATTCCTCAGCAATTTGCCCAACTCACAGATGCCATATAACACCTTAAACTATCAAATTCCCTCTTCTGAAGTTAAAACCTGTGCCTTTACCTTTAACTGCTGCACCATCTTTCTTCATCTTTCAACTGATGATGGCATGATCACTTCCTTCCAATGGTTCCTGTACTTTAAGCCCTGTGATATGTATTAAATTGAATTATTAAATATGACAAATGACCCTCAGTCCCCAATGGCATTCACTCACCCTCTCACGGCAACGACAGGATCAGAGTGGAAGCAGAGGGTGCAAAGAATCTCTGGGTACGACCAGGCTACCATTGACAGAAACTGAACATGGCCTGTTGTAATGTAAGATCACCAATAAGTGAAGATAGAAGTGGAGCTGGAAAAGGAATTAGAAAACGTGAATTGCACTATCATCTCCTTGACTGCAACAAGAAGAAGAAATGAATCGCTTACAAGTTTATCAAGTGGAAATCTGCTGTACACCAATGGAAACAGTGAAAAAATGAAGGTAGAGTTGGCTTTCTGGTCCATGAAGATATTAAAAACAACATTTTGGAATTCGAATGTACATTACCAAGGGGTCAAGACTACTACTCAGGATTTCTAAGAGGTACAAAGTAAAGGTTATAATGATATATGTGCCAACATTGCGCCATGATGATGAAGAGGTTGAAGAAATGTGAACAGAAAACTCACTACACCATCATTACGGGAACTTCAATGCTAAGATTGAAAAGTGACAAAACAGCACAGAAATGGAAACTAGAGGAAATTTTGGAATTGGCCAAAGAAATGATAGAGGTAAAAGACTTGTGAAATTTGCAAAATCTCGAGGAATGTCAGTAATGAACACTTTTTTCAAGAAAAGGTTGAACAGAAAGTGGACACCCAAATGGATTAACAACTATTGAAATTGAGTTCATGCTCACTAACAGATGATATATTGTGAATGATGTTACCATTCTGAACAGGGTAAATGTTGGAAGTGATCACAGAATGGTAAGATGCACACTTGATATACATGTAAGAAAAGAAAGGAAAAACTGACTTGAGTAAATGATACAAAGGTCTGTGAGATAACAGAAGAGAAGAAAAAGCAGTATGCACTGGAACTTAAGAACAAGTTTGAGTTTCTGCAGACTTTTGGGACCAAGATATCGACGAAGAATACAACAACTTTCTGAAAGTGATAAAGCTCACAGCTAGATTCCATTAAATCATATTTTTAAACTATGATGAATTTCATTTGAAAATATCTCCAATCCATATATGTAATTTAAGAGGTAATAGAACACGAAGTATACTCAGTCTCCACAGGTTTTCTTGCCGTGTTCCAGAACTTTGCAGCACATCCTCAGATATGCAGCTATAAGGATAGCACATCAAATGCTTTTTAAAAGGAGTATTTTTTTGTGTAATTTTACTTTTAGTAAAAATTACTAAAATTGGTTGGTTTATTTTATATATCATTTAGCTGTTTTTTTATGTCAATAGGCTCAGACACCTCAAGCATTGAAACAGTTTTATGAGAAGAATGATAACTTGACCCCAAGGTAAGTTCTTAGAATAATAATAATAATATCATAACTGTCAACTCTTCTGATTTATGAGAGACAGTATCTGCCCTTTTTTTATTTCCCAATTTTATCCCTGTCTGTCTCAACATTGTAATATAGTTTTGACAAAGAGTTTCTTTATCTTTTTGTAAAACTAAGTTTTTATCAATATTTTTTATTTTGCAAAAGAAAAGTAAAGCTATATAATTAGGGCAAAATGGCTATCAAGTGCGTTAGTCTATTGTGAGCAGAATGGCTCTCGAGTGCATTAGTCTACATTAAAAAAATAAAAATTTACATTGCTAGGTACACAGCAGTGTGGGATAAAAGCACTGTTCTCTGTAATGTGTGATTATATTATAGTATTTTACAGTATGTACTGTGAAATGTCGTTAAGTAATTTATTGTTAAATTTGAAAAAGATTTGTGTTTGCCTTATGTACATAGATGCGATTTTTCAGGAAATAGAATGTAATCAGACATTTGTAAACAAACAAGCATTAGTATAGCATGCAAGGCATATGAAATACAAAAGTAGATGCCTCATTTCACAGTTTTGACATCATATGTGCTGCATGGTTATTTTCATGTTTTGTCTCTTTGACATGGACAACTGTACATGGTGAGTTTTTTTTTTTATGTAGACCCAAAAAAACACGAGAGGTATTAGAACCTATAGTACTTAGTACCGTGCTTGGGTTGGAGGTTGGGAAGACGAAGGAAGATATTTGTTGACATTGGGCTTGAACTTCTGTAGACTAATTTTCAGAAAATACGTATGAAGGAAGGTTGTTCAGAAAACGGCTGTTGAATGAATAAACGAGGAAGATGAAAAGTTGGTTCTGTGAGTTTGAAGTTGGACAGTAAATGGATGTTGGCTGGTGGCGGCACATGTTCGGACGGTTTTGAAGAGAGAGAGAGAGAGAGAGAGAGAGAGAGAGAGAGAGAGAGTGGGAATTATAGAAACCAATTCAGAAGAACAGTGCCCATCGAAATATCTGTAGAAGAGACATGCAGCAGAAACAGTATGTCTATGAGACAGCAAGTGGAGAGACACTGTTAGAGATGAATCATTAATTAACCTAACTGCCCTCTTCTGAGTGGAATCATGAAGCCTGAGAGAGGTTTTGGGAGCACCACCCCAGATGTGGGAACAATATATCATGGTAGGGCAGATTTGCGATTTGTACAGAGTGAGCAGCTGCTTGGAAGAAAAGTAACGCTGAGAGTGAAAGAGAAAATCAAGTTTTTAGATGCAGAAGCAGCAATATTTGTAATATGCTTGTGCCAAGAGAGAGATTAGAAGTCAGGGTAATCCCCAAAAGAGATATACCATTTTGCCTAGAAATCGGAGTGTCACCAAAGATAAGCATAGGAGCAGAAGAATTCTTTTTGCGAGATATAAGACAAGACTGAGTTTTAGAACGATTGAAATCAACTAAGTTGTCTTTGCCCCACTGGAGAATTACCTGAAGATCGGCATTTAAGGAATTGGTAGCAGATTTTCGGGAAGTTGAAGCTGATTGAGCAGGGCAAGTTTTCTCAAAATGGAAAGTGGAATGCAATGTGCTATCATCGGCAAAACTATGGATAGCATTTCCAGTCAATGGAAGAAGGTCATTAATATACAAGAGGAAAAGAGTGGGGGGGGGACACCAGCATTAGTGGAGAAGTTAGAAGACAGAGAGCCATCTACCAGTGAGCAATCAGAGAGAAAACTGGATAACCAATTACAAAAAAACAGTTGGAAAACCATAAGATGGAAGTTTCTTTATGCCAAACATGATGGAAAGCCTTTGAGATGTCTAGGGCAACTACTTGTGTTTCACTGAACTTTTCCATTGAATTAGTTCATAAATGGGTGACATAAGCCAGAATATCACTGGTGGATCGACACTGATGGAATTCATACTGGCGATCATTGATCAGACAGAAGGTTTCTAGGTAGTTTAAGAGTTGGCGGTTAATTGATTTCTCCATTACTTTAGAAAGAGTAGAAGTAATTGCAGTGGGATGATAATTGGATGGGAGGGATTTGTCACCCTTTTTAGGAACTGGCTGGATATGAGCAAATTTCCAATAGAAGGAAAAACACCTTTGAAATAAGAAAGCAAAAAAAGGCGGCGAAGAAGAGGAATAAGTTCAGGATCACAGGTTTTGAGAACAAGTGGAGAAACATCATCTGGACCTGGAGCTTTCTTAGCATCAAGATTCGTCAAAATCCTTTTGGCGGAAGATAACAGGAGGCATTGAATGGAGCATGTTGGGAATGGTGGGAGGTGTTTTACGATCATGAATACATGAGCTGGAAGAAAAATGGGATGCTAGCAGGTCAGCTTTATCCTTGGCTGAAGTGACAACAGAACCATCTGGTTTGGACAGAGGTGGGAGCAGAGATGGGCAGAAGTTGCGGCCAATAGCTTTGGCAAGAGACCAGAATGCTCAGCTACCATTAGGGCGAAGAAGCAAGTTTTCTACTCCTAGCCTGTTCATACTATAGTTTGGACTGATTAATAACTGCTTTACAATTGTTGCAAGCTTTGGTGTAGGCAGAAAATGAAACTGAAGAATTAGAAACAAGCCAATTATAATATGCAACGTTATTCTCTTGAACAGCCTTAGCACATTCATTGGAAAACCGCAGTTTAGATAATGGACGAGATTTTAAAGTGCAGTGTGGGATAAAGGTTTCCATTCCTGCAAGAATAATTTCACTGACACGATCTGCGCAAACGTTGACATCAGAAGTTTTGAAACAGTAATCCAACCAAGGTAAAGAAGAAAAGAAATCTCGCAGGTCATCCCATTTTGCATTCTTGTAATGCCAAACAATACGAGGTTGTGAATAGCCATGAGATAAAGACTCCATTGGAGAAGAGACAATCACCATGTTGTGATCTGAGGTGCCTAAAGGACCTCTCACTTCGATCGTGTACTTAGAAGAGTTGTTTGTGAGAAAAAGATCAAGCGTGTTGGCTGTATAGTTAGGATTGTTTGGTATTCTTGTAGTTAAATGAACAATCTGTGTAAGGTCATTAGTAATTGCAAAAGCCTCAGCATCTCGACCAGCTGGGTCAGTGTGACTAGAAAACTGAAGCCAGCTGGAGTTGTGAACATTAAAATCACCAAGGAAAATTGCCTCACTGTTAGGAAAGTTGGACTGGAGAAAGTCAAGTTGCAAAGAGAGGAAGGCAAAGAGCCGCAAGTGATTAGTGGAGTTGAGAGAATGGTAAGACAACAGATGAATTTGACACAATGAGGTAAAGAGATTTTAAGCCAGAGAAGATCGAAAAGTGGAGAATCCAAATTACCAAGTCTCTGACAGGGAATATCGGAATGGACATATGCACAAGTACCACCTTTGAGGCGAAAGGAATCATACAGTGAATAATTTGGGCAACTGAGATGAGCAGTAGTTGAACCAACCGATAACTGAGATTCTGTCAGAAAAAGTACATGGGGGTTTGGCAGACTGCAAGTGGAAACAGACATCAGTGGACCTCTCAGTGATACTGCTGGTTCTGTCTCCCCCCCCCCCCCAGATTAGCATTACTGGGATCCAAAGCCCACAGCCTAGTTTCCAGGGTATGCCATAGGAATTGTTTCATGTGGAAATTATGAAAGGGGGGGACTGTGGTGGTTGAGGAACCCTGCTTCAACAGGATGGGAGGACTTGGGATGGCTTGCCCAAGTTCATTTAGCTAGTGGGTTCTCCTGCAAGGATCAACTATGCGAAGCCATGTTCATGGTATGATGGACAGGTTTCAGGCTGGCAGAAGTGCAGGTATGGTGTTTGGGTAGCCCGCATTTATTGTTTGTTGGGTATGTTGGATTATGTTGTAGTTGGAGAGTGAACCAGCCAGATAGTCCCAAAAAACACTCATGAATTCTGATAATTTAAACTTTTAGATTAGATTATTGTATATATCCCTAACAGATAACAATCACTTCACTAGTATACTATCACCACAGCAAAAGGCCTAGAATAAAAGAAATACCAGAATCTATACTGCCAATGGATATAATACAATGTTATATCCCGAACTAGATAGTGTTAGCTTAGTACAGTATAGTATATAATATAATATTGTCAATTAATCAGTAAAATCTATTAATCTTGTTAAACTTCATTGTCAAGTAAATTGTGCTTTTTAACTAAATACATATAATGACTTAGATTTTACAAACATAACATAATTAATTGGTACATAACTTGATACAGAAGTTATATAAATGGAACTCATAGATAATATTTGATACCGAAAAATATATATAGCGTTATAACTGTGTTGGGATATAAGTTTAGAGTTATAATTGTTGTACTGAAATTGAAATTAAATCGAAATCATGAACCAGACCAGAGCAGCAAAGCAAAAGGCTCAAGATAATGGGAATGCTGTGGCTCAGGGGAGAACTGAGGGGGGGGGGAGGGCAGGTGCCCTCTGAATCACAGCCTTTTAAAATGCACTGCTTGCTTGATGTTTATGGAGCAATCGGGTACGGGACATGATAATGCCATGGGGGATGTCTTTGTGTGTGCGCGATGTAAGGAAATCAGGTGACAACTCAGCGTTGCTATGGGCCTATATGAGAGCTTGAAGGACAGGGTGGATGCCCTCGAAGGATCTAAATTGAGGGGCCCATCAAGCTCTCAGCTGCTCACATCAACGCCAGAACTTGCACTTGGACATCACGCAACACAGCGGCAACCCCCCAAGGCAGAATGTACTGGTCCCACAGGAAATAGTAGTTGTTGGTGACTCTATTGTCAGGAGAAACGGGGAACATGATATGTAAAAAGGATAGGTGGAACAGGACCAGGGTATGTCTGCCAGGGGCAAAGATTGATGACGTTGTAGAGCGGATATCATCTTTTAAGGGCACAAAAGGTGATATAGTTGTACACCTTGGCACTAATGATATTAAGAGTAGGAGACCGGCGGAATTACTTAACAAGTACAGGTCACAGTTTAAAAAAAGCTGTGAATTAGGATTGAATTTGAAAGTGTCTGCAATTGTGCCCAGACACGTTAGGAGGGAGTATATGATGAGAGCCTTGTCGATCATTTCAGCCCTGGAAAGATTGTGCAAGGCTCAAGGGGTAGAATTTTTTTCAGCCTGGTCTGTACTTGTTTACAGGAGAGACTGCTTCTACAGTGATGGGATACACTTAAATTGAAAGGATGCAAGAATATTTGCTGATGCTGTCGAGGCGGAAGGGTGTTAGGTGGGGTGAAAAACTGCTAGCTTGGGGGATACAAGGACTAATAGATTAACAGTGGCCACTGGCAGAGGTGAAAGTGATTCTTGCACGGCTTCTATTGGAATGAGTAGCAGCCTGGAAAACAAGATTCAGGGTATTTCAGTGACTGCTGGGAGTCTTTGCGGTACAAGTAAACACACGGGTTGTGTTAGGGTAGCTAAGAATAGGAACAGGTGCATGTATACTTGCGTGTACACCAATGCTAGTAGTTTGGTAAATAAATTTGATGAATTTGAGGTATTGCTCAAAACATCAAAGGCAGATATTGTTGGAATATCAGAGACCTGATGTCACACGGATATAAGGAATGCAGAACTGGAATTTGGGGAATACAATGTATACAGAAATGAAAGACAGGATAGGAAGGGAGGAGGGGTTATGCTATTAGTTAAGAAACACATAAAATCCAAAGAAGTGAAGCCAGTCGACATCGCTGGACAGTACAGTGTCGAGTCAGTTTCGTGTGACATAAGCATTGGGAGATCAAAATTGAGAGTAGGAATGTGCTATAGGCCTAATGACTCTGATGAGTATAATAAGAAACTGTACAGGAAAATAGAGTGGGCCAGTAAATCAGAGTCTTATAATGGGGGATTTTAATTTCTCAGATATTGACTGGAACTTGTGGGTTGGTCACACACTAGCAAGGCTTTTGTGGATTTATTGGATGACTGTTTTCTACAGCAGCATGTTCAGGAGGCAACTAGAGGGAATAATACTCTTGATCTGAATATCAGTAATGATTCTTCATGCATCAAGAATCTGCAGATAAAGGAACCACTAGGTGGCAGTGATCACCGTATGCTCAAGTGGGATTTACTCAAAGAGGTAACTACCATCAGCCGACCGGGCTAGCCGGGTGGGTCAAGTGCCTGCCTGGCAACCCAAAGGTCGCGGGTTCGATTCCCGCCTTGGGCTTGGATCAAAGTATTGCAAAAACTTTGGGAGGTGCATTATGGCCACAGAAGCCTACGCGCCAACAACTACCAAAAAAAAAAAAAAAAAAAAACCTACCATCAAGGGTAAAGGGAAGGGTTTTTGCTTTCGTAAAGGTGACTACGATGATCTGAGACAGTATTTAAATTCTATACAGTGGGACCAACTGATGACGTTACTAACAGCAAATTCAAAATGGGAAGCATTCAACGAATTAATCTTGGAAGCTACTAGGCTTTTCATACCAACGAGGAAATATTGTTCAAGATTTAGGCCTAAATGGATATCAGATAAACTATTTAGACATGTGACAGAGAAGAAAAATGCATGGGATACATATAAATTAACATGTAACGCAGACGCCTATGATAGATATAGGCTGGTCTTTAACCAAGTTACAAAGGAGGTTAGGCAGGCAAAGGTGGATTACGAGAAATCTTTGGCAAAGGATGCAAAAAAAAGCAGCAAAGAGTTCTTTACTTATGTAAACTCTTGAAGGAAGGGATGAATCAGATTGGTCCACTTAATATCGATGGTTCAACTGTTGATGATCCTGCTCAGGTAGCTAACAAACTAAATGAATATTTTGCATTGACATTCACACATGAGAAGTTATTCAAGGAGGGGAATGCCAGAGGTGTATTCGACTCTGGCAGTAAGGTAGATAACCTTGTAATAACAGAGTAAAGTGGAGGAGAAATTGTTGAAGATAAAGACAAGAAAGGCATCTGGGGTGGATGGAATCTATCCAGTTATATTAAAGAAGGTGGCAAAGGAAGTAAGCAAACCCTTAGCCATAATTATGAGAGCTTCCCTGGACACAGGGGAGGTACTCATGGACTAGAGATGTGCAAATGTGACCCCATTCCACAAAGGAGGATCAAAGGGAGACATAGGCAATTACTGACCTGTTAGTTTAACTTCTGTTTCAGGGAAATTAATGGAGGCACTGGTTAAAGAAGCATTGCAGGATCATCTAGACAGGACTTCAGTTATAGCTCGGACACAGCAAGGGTTTGTTAAGGGGAAGTCTTGTCTGACTAATTTGATTGGATACTATGATGTAGTTGCAAAGGAACTGGATGCAAAGAATAACTTTGATATCATATATTTGGATCTTAGAAAAGCCTTTGATACTGTTGCACATGAAAGACTGCTACACAAATTGGAGCAGTGTGGCATTGGAGGCAAATTGCTGCTATGGATAAAGGGATGGTTGAGTGAAAGAAGACAGAGAGTGGTAATCAATGGACACTGCCCTTCATGGACTAATGTTATTAGTGGAGTCCCTCAGGGTTCAGTGTTGGTCCATTGTTGTTTTCTGTATTTATAAATGATATTGATGATGGTATATCAGGCTTAATGTCCAAGTTTTCAGATGATGCCAAAGTTGGCAGGGTTGTTAATGACAGTAATGACAGTACACTGCTGCAACAGGATGTAGAAAAGTTGAGCAGAATGGCTGAGAGGTGGCAAATGAAGTTTTGCCACCTCTCAGCAAATGAAGCTCATGGTGTCTTGTCAATGATATACAAGAATTTTTCTCGCGGAGATAAGTAGGTGATTATCCCCATGTATAAGACTAGACCACACCTTGAGTGTATACAGGTCTGGAAGCCTCATTTTAAGAGGGATGTAGAGTTGTTAGAATGAGTACAGAGAAGGGCAACAAGATTAGTGAATGGAACAAAGAGTTGCTCTTATGAAGAAAGGCTTAAGTTTTGCAAATTACAGTGTGTGGAGACTAGGCGACTGCGAGGTGATCTTATTGAGGCGTATAAAACCTTAAATGGTTTAAGCATGCTCATTGCTGATGGGATTCTTCCTCTTGCTAAGAATAAATTCAAATTGAGGAAAGATGGTTGTAGGATAGATGTGCGGAAGTTTGCCTTTAGCCAGCGGGTGGTTGATTGCTGGAACAAACTTCCACCTGTGGTTGTAGAAGTTGATAGCTTAAATAGATTCAAGGCAGAACTTGACAAATATTTGGAGCTAGTGGATGGTGAAATGAGGGGTTTTTGTTTTTTTTTTTTTTGGCTGATGCTATATAAGCTTGCTTTCTTGCATCATGTGCCTTTGCTAATGTTAATGCTTATTTCGGTATTATTAATTTATGATACCGGTATTCCAAAAACAAATGTTTTTCTCAATAAATTTTGATGACAATTAGGTGCAATAAAGTAAGGAAAAAAACAAGCTGTAATTTCTTGAATTCAAGTTTTAAATAAACATTTATTGCAATAATAAATATTCTGAAAGAAAATCATTAAAAATACAGTTATTCTAAAAACAAAAAAATACATATTGTTAATGCAAAGTTTAGTTATGTTTAAGCATCCACACTACCTGTCCAAATAAAGTGAGTTCTTAAGAAACATAAGCAACCAATAGTATGATCATTTAAAATTGATCTAATTTTGGTACATATTTGATAGCAACAGAAACGCCCTTTCGGATTCTATTCTGGTACTATTATACTGAGCTAATCGTAGATGATCTCAGTCCATATTTTCTAGGCTTTGAACTTTTTTAGCAAAAATAGTTAAAAGTATTTCATTAATTTCCGACTCAAGTTCATGTTTTAAAATCTCATTGGAGTTAAGCAATTTCTTATTTTGGAAAGAATTTGCACAACACTGATGTTCTGTTCCATGTTGGTCTTCCAAGGCTGAATTATGTTCATCATTTTCTGAAGGAGAAATACATTTTATTCAGTGAAGTATAATTTTCAGTATAGTTTCTTAATATCTTTACTGAGTCTGGGAGAGAGCGAAGAGTGGGAATAAAGAATAAAGAGAGCAAAGAATGCAGTTAAGGAATTCTTCACATATATAAATGCAAAGAAGAGAAGGACAAATCAGATCGGACGCATATGTGATTGCATGGGACAGTATTAGATACCCGAACTGATGTTGCAGATGAACTCAACAGTTACTTTGCATCAATATATATACAGAAGAAAAACCCTTCACGTGAAATTATGGGGGTGAAGTTGAAAAAAATTTAATTAATAATGTTGAAATTCCACATGTTGATTTAATGAGAAAACATTCGCCCCCACGGGCGAGTAAGGCTTCTGTGGTTTATGGCATATACCCTATAAACTTAAAGGAGGTAGCAAGTGAGTGTATTGAACCCATTAAGGTTAGTTATGAGAGCATCACTGGATTCAGGAGAGATTCCGTTGGATTGGTGTAAATTGGAACATAAAGGCAGTTCTGGAGTGTAACGGGGAAATTACTGACTGGCCCATCTAACTTCAGTAGTAGGGAAAATCATGGAGGCAATGATCAAGGGTGGAATTCGGGATCATTTTTAGATGGAGATGGAAGTGGAATTCTGTACGATACACAGCATGGTTTTTTAAAGGGAAAATAATGTTTAACAAATCTGGTTAGCCATTTTGACAGGTCACTCGTGAACTGGATTTAGAGAATATTGTTTAACTGATATCTAAATAAACATCATTGTTTATTTAGATATCAGCAAAGCATTTGACTCAGCCCCACACGAGCGGTTACTTTATAAGTTGGAGCAGGCTGGAATCATAGGGAAAATCCTTAGATGGATAGCACGTTGGCTTGAGGGCACTAGGCAGGGGGTTGTGATAAATGATTATTCCTCAGATTGGGTTAGTGTAAGAAGTGGGGTTCCCCAAGGATCAGTATTGGGACCACTGTTGTTTTTGATTATCTTAAATGACATCTATGAAGGGATATAGGGTGTGATGTCTAAACTTGCAGATGATGTAAAAATCAGTAGAGGAGTTGATGATCGCCGCCAACCAGAGCTTCTTCAGAGTGACCTAGATAGACTTCCAGGATGGTCAGAAAAGTGGCAGCCATATGCTTTAATTCAGCAAAATGCAAGGTCTTACACCTGGGGAACAGCAACCCCAAAATAACTTATACACTTGGTGGAGTTTAACTAAAGTCAGCAGTGGAGGAACAGGACTTGGGAGTTACGATACGGTCAGACATGAAGTTGTCTGAGAATTGTGGACAGGTTGCAATGTTGCATGGTGTCCTATCGATGATTTATCTAACATTAACGTAGAGATAAGGATCATAATCACATAAAGGTGATTTTATAACCGCTATATGATTAAATC